>NC_073395.1:4168785-4542118 GCF_028641065.1 Leucoraja erinaceus
ACCAACAAAAAACAAAGTCAGCACCAGCGACAACCTACGTTAACCTGGCGACAACTATGACAGCACCTAGTTCAGGAGGTCAAGCTACGCCCATTGGCATCAAACCCACTGCTGCTGACTGTATGTTGAAAATCCAGCAGTGACCAGATAGACGCTACCACTCTTTGGGCGACTGAGATGACTCACGACTATACAGGCGATACCCAGGCTACCATGTGGTGACAGCCTAGTCGCCTGTAATCGCAAAAAAAAAAAAAAAAAGGTGGGACAGACCCTTTACTGTGCTGCAAACCTACTCACATTGTACAGTGGCCTTGAGAAAACTGCCCCATCTTGAACAATAAAATGTGTAGGTTGGAACTGCTGGTTTAAACCAAAAATAGGCACAAAAAGCTGGAGTAACTCAGCGGGACAGGCAGCATCTCTGGAAAGAAGGAATCAGTGACTTTTTGGGTCGAGACCCTTTCAGACAATAAAATGTTTGATTATTATTATAATTAGAATTGAGAGAAAAAAGACTGCAAAATACTGAAAGCCAAGGCAAACGTTAAAAAAAGGATTGAATAGAATACTAAAATATAGAATTCAGGGGTGGACCCAAGGAACTGCAGATGCTTGTTTGCAAGAAGAACAAAAACAAAGTGCTGGAATAACTCAACGGGCCAGGCAGCAGCTCTGGAGGACATGGATAGGTGACGTTTTAGGACAGAAGTCAAAGGCACAGACAGGAAACATAGCTACAGGGAAAGTGAGGAGTTGGCTTGGAATTTTCTCCCACAAACCACAGTTAGTGCTGGGCCACATGGTAACTTTAAATCTCTAGCTAATATATTTGGTTGGTCAAAATATTGCAGGAGGTATCAAGGGTTATGGGGAGGCAGGAGAATGGGATTAGGAGGGAGAGATAGATCAGCCATGATTGAATGGCGGAGTAGTCTTGATGGGCCGAATGGCCTAATTCTGCTCCTATCACTTATGACCTCATGGCAAGGCAGGCAGATGGAGGTACATTACAGATACTCCATGGTCACAGTGACTGGCAGTCAGTTCAAGGGACTGTATTGACTTTGCCTGATCCCATTCCTTGTGTTCAAGTGAAGTAAATTTAACTGGAGAGGAAGAATTATGCGGTGAAAACTGCAAACAAACCATGGAGAAGTCTTCGGGCAATGGCCCGGCCCCATTCCATGTGCGAGGCATGTGGAAAGAGGGTAATGTGACTCCACATTCTCCGGTGAAGACAGACACTGAAGGGGAAACAAAATCAAAGCAGCGGTCATTATCTCACTCACTCCTGACTTAAAGTAATTTAAACAACATTGATAATCTAAAGGGCCTGTCCCACTGTACGAGGCAATTTTCCCGAGTTTTCCCTTGATTCAAACTCGGAGAATGTCTGTAGCGGGTCCGTAGGAGTTCATGGATGTCACGTAGCGGCTCGAAAATCTAACGGTAGGTACTCGGGAAATCCGGTAAACTCGTGACGTTTTTTCAACTCTGAAAAATGTCCACGAGTAAAAAAATACTCGTGATAAAAAAAATGGTTACTTTTTACTCGTAGGAGCCGCTACGAGACATCCACGAACTACTAAGGACCCGCTACGGACATTCCCCGAGTTCGAATCAGGGGAAAACTCGGTAGAACTCTTGAATTACCTCGTACAGTGGGACAGGCATTTAATGACAGGAGACATCACTAGTGATATCCAATTTTTCTCTAGAATTGTTCTGTTACAATTCTGGAATAAAACATTTTATTCTGCACTCTGGTATTTGTCTCTTTTACTCCCCCACTTATATTTGTGTTTAGCTTGATTATACCCATCTGTAGTACGAATTGACTTAAGTGGCAAGCACAAGATTAATGCATTTCGTTGTCTCTGTACTGTACACTGACAATGACAATTAAAATTGAATCTGAATCTGAATCTGAATCTGAAGCGCAGAAACCAAAAGTCAGTATCTCAGTCCAGGTGACAATAATAAACCAATTATTCTCTCTGAGGATCTACTATTATCTGATATAATCACCCCACTCTTTTGAATCTCTTTTCCATTTGAAAAAAAAAACTTTTAAGAAGGAGATGAGGAGGAATTTCTTTGGTGGGGAATCTGTGGAATTCATTGCCACAGAAGGCTGAGGAGGCCAAGTCAGTGGATATTTTTAAGGCAGAGATAGAGAGATTCTTGATTAATACAGGTATCAGACGTTATGGGGAGAAGGCAGGAGAATGGGGTTAGGAGGGAGAGATAGATCAGGCATGATTAAATGGCAGAGTAGACTTGATGGGCCGAATGGTCTAATTCTACTCCTATTCCTTATGACCTTATTTCTAACTGCACTATCTTTCTCTTCACTCTACCGTTAGTATTTGTGCTTGGCTTGATGGTATTCGGGTATAGTAATAACCGATTTGAGTGGGTGGGAGGCAAACAAAAAGGTTTGAGTGTACCTTGGTACATGTGACAATAATAAACCATGTGCCCAGGTGTGTTAAGAATTTCCTAGCCACCATTTTCTACAGTGTCCCAGGTCTGTGGTGTGATGCCTGGGTTCAGATGCCAGACAAGTTGTATTGGGTTGGTGAGGTAACCCAGGACCGTGCTGGGGGCAGGGGGAGTGAAGCCAGGAGTGGAACAGAGTGATGGTGGCAGTAGTAGCGGATGAGGGGGACAGAGGGCGGGCGGTAAGTGGAAGCTTTTGCTGAAGTTGAGGGCACTGACATCCACGTGGGAGATGTGGCCTGCTCCGTCACCACCCGGGGCCCAGCACCTGTTTTCCTCTCACACAATCCACACCCAGGGCCTGGAGCCCAGACACCATCCTGGGGCCCGTATATCTCCCTGGGGCCAGGCAGGTACCACCCCCTCACACCCCGAGACCTGGACACCACCCTGGGGCCTGGCATATACCGCCCCCTCACACCCTGGGGCCAGGACTCCCGGGGCCCCGACAACATATCCCCCTATCACACCCTGGGGCCTGGATCCCTCCCTGGGGCCCGTATATGACATACCACTCTATCACACCCTGGGGCCTGGATCCCTCCCTGGGGCAAGGCATATACCACCCCATCGCACCTTGGGGCTCGGACATCTTCCCTGGGGCCAGGCATATACCGCCCCCTCACACCCTGGGGCCAGGACATCCCTCCCGGCCCAACGACATACCACTCTGTCACACCCCGAGGCCTGGATCCCTCCCTGGGGCCCGTATATCTTCCCTGGGGCCAGGCATATATCACCCCATCGCACCTTGGGGCCCGGACTACCGGGGCCCAGCGACATACCACCCTATCACACCCTGGTGCCTGGACACAACCCAGGGGCCTGGCACATACCTCCTCCTCACAGGCTGGGGCCTGGACATCTCCCTGGGGCCCAAACATCACCCTGGGACCCAGCATATACCACTCCCTCACACCCTGGGGCCCAGACACCTCCTTGAGGCCCGAGGCCCAGCACACACCACCCCCTCACACCCTGGCTCATGTGGGCCCAGACACCTCCCCCCAGGCCTCGGCTCCACCTTGGCCCAGGACACCGCCCCATCCTGGGCCCGGGGCCCAGTTTCCCCTCACACCCAGAGCCTGGGACACCCCACGCCCCCCCCCCCGCCCCCCCCCGGCATGGGCTCCACCCGGGCCCCAGCAGCCGCCTCCGGGGCCCCCCCTCCCCCCCGTCCTCCACTCCCTGCGGCCCGTCGTGCCTGGGACTAGCCCACTCCACACGGCCGCCACTGTTTATTAAAGCCGGGCCCGGGTGGCGAGCAGGTCGGTCATGGAGCGGGGACGTTAGCACGGACCCGTCGCCGAGTGTGTGGGACCCCCTCCCCATGCCCAGCCCACCTTTACAAATCGCTGCCCCCACCACACTCACCTCATCAAATGCATGCTGTGGACCAAATATTATAGAGGAGCTCCTCTATGATCTTTGCTGTGAACGTTGATCCGCCACGACTTTGCCCCCTCCCCGGCCTTGCAGTGTAGAAAGTGTCTGCAGGCAGCAGAGGTCCCTGAACTCATGGTGTGTCCACACACACTCTGTACTTACCAGCTGTCCAGGCCATGCATCAAATCATGTCTCTTTGATTTAACTATGTAAAGGCCAATTTCTGCGTCTGTGCATGTGTCTGGATCAAACACACTAGAGGAGCCCTCGCATCTTTGGTCTGGATGTGCGTGTGTGTATATATCAAAGATCTTAGAGCGAAGCAAGATAGGCTGCTCCTGCTGAATGCAATGGACTGACGTGTAGTACGCTATGGAGGGGGATCATGGGCATTTTCCACGCCCATTTTAGCAACCTGATCCTCCCGACCCGACCCGACTCGCAATGTAATCTTATAGCAGAGTTATAGGATCTTAGGTGTAATTTTGTTAGTTCTCACCTCTGTTAATTCTTGTCACGAATAAAATTTGACTCAGGTAATAGTGTTCTTTCTAATGTTTTTAACATGTTTTCTTTTTAAATGGTTCATAGGCTGTGTTTGAGCAGATTTTGTGCAAACCGGAACTTAGCCGGCCCGACTAGACTCGCAGGGTAATCAACGTTGCGGGGAAGTTTTTGTGTGTGACATAGGGTTAGATTCTTAATTATGTTAGTTCATAATTCTCTTAATTCTTGGTAAAGAAAAAAGTTTATAAATGTTTATAAATGTTGCCTCAGGTAAATTTCTTTTTTAATGTTTTTAAAATCAGTTCTTTTGAATGGCTCATATGCTGTGTTTGAGTTGATTATGTATTACACTTGCACTCTGTAATTCATTCAGTAATCACATTAATGTAATCACACTGTTCACATCTGCACTATTTGGGGAAATAATAGCAATATGAAGATTACAGTAGCTCTAGCCCTGAAATGTTACTAAAGTTTTTGTGCTTATTTTCTTTTTTCTATGGAGTTGTCTCTCCACAATAAACGGGGTCTGGTCTTCCCAATAACCAGAGAGTGGAATGAGATCGGTCTGTAATGGTGGGGTAATCTAATTGTAGAATTTCACAAAATAAAACTTGTTTAAGCAAGATTTATAAATGATGCATAACTTAAGGATGGTTTTATTCAGCGAGCATACAGCGGACTAGATTGTGCTGCAAGGAACACACATACATGAATGCGATATAGATGCTTATAATCATGTAAGACACAAAATTATATTTATTCAGATTTTATATCCAATGTTGAACTTTATTTCGCTCTAAGATCTTTGGTATATATATCTCTCTGGAGACAGAAACTCATGACAGCAGCCCATGGGAGAAGACGTTTCTGCAGCCTGTTAGAGATCCGAATCGAATCAAGCCGTTTATATATAACCACCCTCAAGGTTTCTTCACATATCGTTGACTGAGCAGAACTTGAAGAAAGTTGGTGGAGCCATTAACATTGCCATGGACCGACCCTTCCCAGTAAGTTGGCATTTCGACATGAGACAAAGTGTTACAGCTGCGTGCTTTAAAATTAGGATCGAATGTGATAATGATGCATATTTTGTTTGGCTTTTTGTCTCCCAAAATATGAACATGTTAACAATTTAGATGTGGCTGTGTTGGCATATGGTGTACTGTACAGTATCCTTTTCAGTTGTCATTGAAATTTAATTAAGTTGACATTGAGTCTCATTTTCAAATAGCTGTCTTTAGCTGCTGAGTTTTTTTTAAGTCTAGTTTTATTATTGGAAAGATTTGTAAAATATTTAAGTTTTGTTGTCACACGACTAGCAGCAATACATTAAAGCTTTTTGTCTTACAAAAAAAAAGATGGCAAACTCGCCAACGGTCTGTCTGCCTTTTTGTCTTTTTTGTTATTTTAAGTGTGTTTTAAAAGTATGTGTAAATGTTTGAAGGTAGACAAAAATGCTGGAGAAACTCAGCGGGTGTGGCAGCATCTTCGCTCCATAGATGCTGCTGCACCCGCTGAGTTCCTCCAGCATTTTTGTCTACCTTCGATTTACCAGCATCTGCAGTTCCTTCTTGAACAATGCGTTACCAATGTTCTCTGGTTGGTTTTATGTGGGGGGGAGAGGGGGGTTCAGGGGAAACTTTTTTCAATCTCGTACCTTGCCGGAGATGCGATTGTTTTCTGGATTGTATCTTCGGTCGTTCTGCGGCCTAACATCATGGAGCTGGCGGTGTCTGACTTGCTCGAGACTGACTTTGAGCCCCACCGTGGGATTCATGGACTTACCATTGGAGCCTGCGATCCCTTGCCTGGAATCGACGCTCCAACTGCGGCCTGCGGATTTCTCCATCGAGGAGCTTGCAGTCTCGGGTACAGGCTGATGTCGGGAAGCTCCAAGCTGCAGGAGGCTCAACCTGCCCCGACCCGGGGTCCGATCGCCCAGCGCGGGGGTGATACCAGCACTTTGTGTCCTTTGTTGTAAACCAGCATCTGCAGTTCCTCGTTTCTAACTCTTGGAGTATAAAAACATAGAAAGTAGGTGCAGGAGGAGGCCATTCGGCCCTTCGAGCCTGCACCGCCATTCAATATGATCATGGCTGATCATCCAACTATCATTGTATCATTGTTAGTACTGATTGTAGATCTTTATTCTCGACATTTGATTTGTTTTTTGAAGATGCATGGGTCCACAAACAATGAGCATGTTACCACACAATCCATCGTTGTGTTTCTCCATCACCAGTGTGTACAGCCCTCTCTGCATCTCATCATATATGCACACACACACCCACACACACACACATATGCACACACGCACACATATGCACACACACACACACGCACACACGCACACACACACATGCACACACGCACACCTCCATTCACAAATTCACAATTTGTAACTAATGGTAAACCTCAGAAATATGGCAGAACACACCATAGTTCCCAGGCATTATTGCCCTATTCTGGATATTACAGAAATTAGTGAAACTTCTGTAATTCGAGCAGTTTTTGTGTTTTTTTAAATATTTCACAAAGTAAAAAATGAACAGACCACAAACATTATAGTGTGTATGAAGGAAATGCAGGTGCTGGTTTATACCGAAGATCGACACAAAGTGCTGCAGATGAGACTCATGTAGCTGAAAAACGAAATACTGCTGGTGCCTCGTATGGGGGTAACTGAGAACTGAGATATTGCAGACTCATGTAGATGTGAGCGAGACTCGTGGAGAAGTGAGCGAAACTTGCAATCCTTGGAAAATCCACAGAACTGAATATGCCTGGGATAAACAAACTACAGAACAGCAATTGTCGGAACTGGCGTACATAGATCACTGTTCCACAGATAAGATAAGTGTCACTGGAGCAGACGAAAGCAGTTGTATCTTGAAAATGTTCTTCGGCATTAGTTTTTGAAAAAATGACTAAGGCATTTACTTGACTTGAGGAGTATATAAGAAATTGTAAAACATTGTATCTTTGAGAGGCTGTTCGGGGAGCACGGAGTATATTGGTATACTCTCTGCACTGGTCCCCGCCGCTCCCATCATGACGAATTGAGTAAAGCTTGGCATGGTTTACCTTTAACCCTTTGTGTTGTTGTCTGTATTAAGTAGTGAATTTTATCACACCTACGACCAAACAGGCAACAACCTAAAACAACCGAAGTCAACCTACGCCCACCCACTACAAGCTACGACAAGGTACGACCCTGTTGGCGACAACGGAAGACAACTGAAGACAATTCAGTCGCCGGTACCTGTCGCTGGTTGACGTAGGTAGTCGCCAATGAAATTTACCAAAGTCAGCCCCGGCGGCAACCTATGTCACCTGGCGACAACCAGCACCAACGTCAGGAGTAGTCGAGCTACGCTCATTGGCATCAACCCATTGGCGCCGACTGTTGCTGTAAATTTTTGAACATGTTGAAAATCCAGCGGCGACCAGAAAGACACTACGACTCTTTGGGCGACGGAGACGACTCACGACCATACAGGCAACACCCCGGCGACCATGTGGCGACAGCCTAGTTGCCTGTAGTCGCCTAAAAAAAAAGCCCGTGGGACAGGCCCTTAAGGTTCCTAATTTTGTGGCAATTTTCAACCAGTGTATTAATTGAAACACACTACTGTCATGGTAACACTGATAGATTTATCATACTGCTGTAAATGTAAATAAAACACATAAGTTGTTGTTTCTGTACCATTGACGTTTTCCCGTTTATTTTATGTTCTTCTTTCACTTGAATTTAGTGAAATACATCTGTAAATGTATATCTTGAACCACCAGTTTGCATTGATATTTTTAATTCAAGGGAGTATTAGTTAGGAATAGATGAAACAAGTGAAATTAATAGATTTTCTTACAAAACACTTGGTTCACACACTTGGTTGGTGAGGATGGAGTTTTCACACTGGACGTGTTCATTTGGGACGTGTGCCTTGTGATAAACCTCTTGTGGTGATTCTATTGTGAATACATGAAAGGATTGATCGCTCCCTGGCAGATTTTCAGCAGGTTGCAATCTCCTGTTGCACTACTTCAAATAAAATTTGCAGTTTGACTGTGACGAGATCTGGAAAAAAAATCTGATTTATTCGTAGTGACATTGGAGTTGTAGAATCCAGCAGTAAAATAAATGAGCAAATTCCATCTTCCAAAGAGTTTGCAAATCTGGGACTAAAGCATTGGCAGTGTATTGCAAGTCCAAACCACTTGCTGTTAAACGGTTAAACCCAACAGTTTCATTCGGACTAGCCGACATTTGCCACTCGTCCATACCGACCACGATGCCCCATCTCCGTTTGCCCTTGTATCCCCTCTAAACGTTTCCTACCCATGCATCCAGCCAAGTGTCGTTTAAATGCTTTTATAGTACCTGTGTCAGCTACCTCCTCCGGCAGCTCGTTCCATATACCCACCACCCACTGAGTGGATAAGTCGCCCCACGGTTTCCTAATAAATCTTTCCCCTCTCACCTTAAACCATTTGGAGATTGTACCTGAAATACATGGCAGTGAAAGCTGCAGGACTGGTATATAAAGTCAACTCATTCATTGTTGAAGCCTGCTGGAACTACCATAAAATCCTGATACATGGTCTCAACCCAAAACGTTATCATGCATCATTTGCCTCCACAGATGCTACTTGATCTGCTGAGATTTTCCAGTGCCCTGTTTATTTCAACTATTATTGTACTTTGTACGAGTCGTGGTCTTTGGATCCCTATTTTTGGTCCATGCCACGCAAGTGAAATGGAGTCTTGTTACTCACACATTGCTTCCCTGCACCAGACTGGTCCTCTGTATTTGTTCATCATCAGGTAGTAAACTGGTACACCAGAGAGCATCAAAGCACAGCCCATACCAGTGCTGACGGGGTCTGCATAAAGGGAAGTGACCACGATGAACAGGCACATTGTACTAAAGAGTCCAGGTATGATCATTGGTACCTAAAGACAGAAGGGCTTTTTAGATCACGTCATTTTTACACTATCAATGTTATTTAATTGCTTTGAACTAAATAGAGTCATAACAGGACATGCCACACACTTAGCCCAGCCCCACTGATCCCAAGGTCCTGCATTAGGTGCCACAGAAGGCTGTAGAGGCCAAATCAGTGGAAGGCAGAGATAGATTCTTGATTAGTACGGGTGTCAGAGGTTATGGGGAGAAGGCAGGAGAATGGGGTTGGGAGTGAGAGATAGATCAGCCATGATTGAATGGCACAGTAGACTTGATGGGCCGAATGGTCTAATTCTCCTCCTATCATTTATGACCTCATGACCAGGGGCCACAGTCTTAGAATAAAGGGGAGGTCATTTAAGACTGAGGTGAGAAAAAACTTTTTCTCCCAGAGAGTTGTGACTTTATGGAATTCCCTGCCACAGAGGGCAGTGGAGGCCAAATCACTGGATGGATTTAAGAGAGAGTTAGATAGAGCTCTAGGGGCTAGTGGAGTCGAGGGATATGGGGAGAAGGCAGGCACAGGTTATTGATAGGGGACGATCAGCCATGATCACAGTGAATGGCGGTGCTGGCTCGAAGGGCCGAATGGCCTCCTCCTGCACCTATTTTCTATGTTTCCATTTTTCTATGACCTTACGAGAGCCAGGGCTGGAGAATAATACTGCACCTTAAATGGACGGTGGAGATCCGGCTCTTTATATCGATGGCGGATGAGCCCAAAGGTTACAAGCCCCATAAACAGCCAACGGGGAAAGCTGTTTAAATTCAGCAAAGCGTACAGATCGCCAATGCAGATCATCAGGAGCACCAGTGGATACTGCGAACGACACAGAAACAGTTTACAAGCAGTAGGTAGACAGAAATGCTGGAGAAACTCAGCGGGTGCTGCAGCAGCATCTATGGAGCGAAGGAAATCGGCAACGTTTCGGGCCGAAACCCGGAAGGGTTTCGGCCCGAAACGTTGCCTATTTCCTTCATGATTTCGGCCCCGATAACGTCGCCTATTTCCTTCGCTCCATAGATGCTGCTGCACCCTCTGAGTTTCTCCAGCATTTGTGTCTACCTTTGATTTTCCAGCATCTGCAGTTCCTTCTTAAACAGTTTACAAGCAGCGCTGCAAATGCACTGAATATTTAACATTGCAAGCGCCACATAAGTTTATTCCCTGTACCCAGAGAGTAGGGCCTGTCCAGTGGTGGACTGGGTCTAAAAATATTGGTTGCCAGGAGACAAAGGGGTCCCATATCATCAGGGGCCCACTTGATATAGGGGTCCCACTTCATCAGGGGCCCACTTGATATAGGGGTCCCACTTCATCAGGGGCCCACTTGCCATCGGGCAAGCTGACATCCTGGCCAGTCCGCCACTGTGCCTGTCCCAATTAGGCGTTTTTTTGGGGGTTTTTTGGGGACTAGGCTTGTCGTAGCATGTCTTCTCCTGTTGCTGTTGTAGGTTGTCGTAGGTAAGTTGTTGCCAGGTGACGTGAGTTGCCACTGGTGCTGACTTTGGTGAATTTCATTGTGGTAGTCGCCGGCTGTTGCCTAAAAAAACGCCTAAGTGGGACAGGCTGTCTCTCCACCGACTGGTTAGCACGCAACAAAAGCGTTTCACTGAACCTCGGAACACGTGACAATAAACCAAACTGATAACTGTATCCAGAGTTCACAAAATTCTTAAGGGGTTGGACAGGCTAGATGCAGGAAGATTGTTCCCGAAGTCCAGGACAAGGGGTCACAGCTTAAGGATAAGGGGGAAATCCTTTAAAACCGAGATGAGGAGAACCTTTTTCACACAGAGAGTGGTGAATCTCTGGAACTCTCTGCCACAGAGGGTAGTTGAGGCCAGTTCATTGGCTATATTTAAGAGGGAGTTAGATGTGGCCCTTGTGGCCAAGGGGATCAGGGGGAATGGAGAGAAGGCAGGTACAGGATACTGAGTTGGATGATCAGCCATGATCATATTAAATGGCGGTGCAGGCTCAAAGGGCCGAATGGCCTACTCCTGCACCTAATTTCTATGTTTCTATGTAGGGGTGGAAGATTGCAACCTTCACATGGGTCCGACCTGTTTCGACTAATGCAATCAACTCGACATGCACACACGGAAGATCAAATGGAACAAGTTGTCCAACAACTTTAGGCAGTACACGCCACACGAACAAAGCAGAAGATGTTCACGTACATTTGAACAGATTCCTCGAGGAAGGTACTTAAAGGTTCAAATTGATCATTTGGAGTGAGTTATTTTATGAAGACGCAAGGAACTGCAGATGCTGGAATCTTGAGCAAAACACAAAGTGCTGGAGGAACTCGGCATCTGTGGGTGGGATGGACGGGCGACGTTTGGATCGGGATCTGAAACAACATCGTCTGTCCATTCCCTCGACAGAAACTCCCGGATCTGCTGAGTTCCTCCAACACTCAAGATTTGAGCATTTGCAGTTCCTCACCTGCAGGAGGTCTGCTCCACTTATCTGACAGATGGTGGAGCAAATCTACACAAGGTGGGGAGGAGCAGACCGTCACTTGTTGCAGAAGGATTTTGTCGGGCACGGCTATGAGACGGTGGTGAGAGAAATCCAGACGAGATCTGGAGCGGGTACTCACTATCAGGATCACCGCTGGAAGTGGCGTGTGGCGCCGGATGTGGATCATGGAGAAGATGGTCGGCCACTGGTTTTCTCTCGAAGCCACAAAGAACACTCTTGGAAGGACAGAAAATGGAGCGTTATCGGCTGACTTGGGGTTACTGAACACCGTATAAATTCAGGGGCGACCGTGCCTTTGCGCGTGCAGCTCCTAGATTGTGGAACAACATCCCCCTTCCCATCACAACTGCCCCCTCCATCAACTCCTTTAAGTGGAGACTTAAAACTCATCTCTACTCCCAAGCCTTTCTTGACGTCCTCTGAGCGAGGGCTATATGTATGTAGTGATGTTTGTATTTAATCTATGAACCACTTAAAGGGATGACGGGACTGTCATATGCTGAGAGAATGGAGCAGCTGGGCTTGTACACTCTGGAGTTTAGAAGGATGAGAGGGTATCTCATTGAAACATATAAGATTGTTATGGGTGTGGACATGCTAGAGGCAGGAAACATGTTCCCGATGTTGGGGAAGTCCAGAACCAGGGGCCACAGTTTAAGGACAAGAGGGAAGTCTTTTAGGACCGAGAAGAGAAACACATTTTTCACACAGAGAGTGGTGAATCTTTGGAATTCTCTGCCACAGAAGGTAGTTGAGGCCAGTTCATTGGCTATATTTAAAAGGGAGTTAGATGTGGCCCTTGTGGCTAAAGGAATCAGGGGGGTATGGAGAGAAGGCAGGTACAGGATACTGAGTTGGATGATCAGCCATGATCATATTGAATGGCGGTGCAGGCTCGAAGGGCTGAATGGCCTACTCCTGCACCTAATTTCTACGTTTCTATGTGCGAGGAGCGAGGAGTTTAAAGGAGATGTACCGGGGAATTTGCTTTTGTACACAGAGGGTGGTGCGGTACCTGGAATGTGTTGGCGGAGGTAGATACGATAGTGGTGTTCGAGAGGCTTGTGGATGGGCTGGTGGATGTGCAGGGAATGGAGGGAGACTGGTCATTTGTAGACAGAGGAGATTAGTTTAACGTGGCATCGTGTTCAGAACGGACATCGTGGGCCGAAGGGCCTGTTCCTGTGCTGTTCCGTTTGATCTGCGGTTAATGGAAGGGCAAGCATCCCTTCAGCATGGGACAGAGCATAAAACTTGGCGCCAGTTATTAAAAAATTAATATAGCAATCGTATTAATTCAGCACGGCTGAGTTAATTACTGAACAACTATTTTCGACCTTGTTAAATATACTTCAAGGTCTAGGATTTTCTTCTATTAGCGATGCTGAATCCATATTGGTATTTGCGACAAACCATTGTTTGAAGTTTAATTCATCAACACAGTATTTGCTGCCTTTGGTTTCATGGGGGTTAATACTTTACCAATCAGTCAGACTCAGCCCAATACTACCTGTCCCCCAGTTCCACCTGTCCTCCAGTTCCACCTGTCCTCCAGTTCCACCTGTCCTCCAGTTCCACCTGTCCTCCAGTTCCACCTGTCCTCCAGTGCCACCTGTCCCCCAATGCCACCTGTCCTCCAGTTCCACCTGTCCCCCAGTGCCACCTGTCCTCCAGTTCCACCTGTCCCCCAATGCCACCTGTCCTCCAGTTCCACCTGTCCTCCAGTTCCACCTGTCCCCCAATGCCACCTGTCCTCCAGTTCCACCTGTCCCCCAATGCCACCTGTCCTCCAGTTCCACCTGTCCCCCAATGCCACCTGTCCTCCAGTTCCACCTGTCCCCCAATGCCACCTGTCCTCCAGTTCCACCTGTCCCCCAATGCCACCTGTCCTCCAGTGCCACCTGTCCCCCAGTCCAGTGCCACCTGTCCTCCAGTTCCACCTGTCCTCCAGTGCCACCTGTCCTCCAGTTCCACCTGTCCCCCAGTGCCACCTGTCCTCCAGTTCCACCTGTCCTCCAGTTCCACCTGTCCCCCAGTTCCACCTGTCCTCCAGTTCCACCTGTCCCCCAGTTCCACCTGTCCTCCAGTGCCACCTGTCCTCCAGTTCCACCTGTCCTCCAGTTCCACCTGTCCCCCAGTGCCACCTGTCCCCCAGTTCCACCTGTCCCCCAGTGCCACCTGTCCTCCAGTTCCACCTGTCCTCCAGTTCCACCTGTCCTCCAGTTCCACCTGTCCTCCAGTTCCACCTGTCCCCCAGTCCCCCAGTGCCACCTGTCCTCCAGTGCCACCTGTCCTCCAGTTCCACCTGTCCTCCAGTGCCACCTGTCCTCCAGTTCCACCTGTCCTCCAGTTCCACCTGTCCTCCAGTTCCACCTGTCCCCCAGTGCCACCTGCCCCCCAGTGCCACCTGTCCCCAGTACTACCTGGAAGAAGAAAATAGTCCTCCCGTTATTGCCCCAAGGCACGACAATGCCACGAGGATTTGAATCACGGAGGAAAAGCTTTCCAGAGTGCGATCTGCAAAAGTCTAATTGAAGGAATAATGTCAGTATTTGGCAGCAGCTTCCCTCCTTGTATATTCATGACAACTTCATCAAGGGACCCACACCACCCTGGCCACGCTCTCATTTCACTCCTGCCATCGGGAAGAAGGTACAGGAGTCCGAAAGCCGTGACCTCCAGGGAGAGCACGAGAGACACCATGAGCGACATGTCTAACATTCTGAATTGTACTTCGACACGATGTTGACCAACAATCCAACGGGCAGGACAGTCTGGAGAACGTGGTGTTTTTTGGTTACTTACCACAGCGACTGCAACAGACGCCATCACCTCGTCCGCTGTCAGTATCGTGTAGTAAGCCACATTCGCAAGCAGGTACAGTACTGTGACAATGACCAGAGAGGAGATAATTGCCAGAGGGATATTCCTACAAAATAAACAATGTACAGCCTCAGTCTTCTTGATATATTTAGTCTGGCTTAAAATTCGTTTGCAAGGAAGAGTGATTGGTCCTCTGCCCTTCAACTAATACCATGCAGACTCTGCATCAATGTGTACAATACACAGTGGGGTACTAGGAAGTGCAAAGGATAGCAGGGATCTTGGAATCCGTGTCTACGGGAAGCTGTAACTGAAAGCAGGGTCAATAATTTGTTCCCATTCAATCTGAATCAAACCCTAAACATTGCCTTGAGCATGAACAAATTCTTCCAGTTACTGAATTACAGTACAGTCAGATAATACACTGCAGCACTAAGAGTAAACGCTTATGGGCGGAAATCCTGGGGGGGGACGGGGGCACACCCCCTCCATGTTTTGAGAGGTGGGGGACAATCCCCTCCATGTTTTATAATCCGGATTTTGAAATTCGGTGGGAAAAAAACGATTAAAATCTCCGCTTTCCGCGAGACAGTGGGGGTGTCATAGAGTGTTAAATGTCTCTATTAACACCATATTAACACGATGTGTCACCAATTGTGTTTTGACCTTCCAAAGCTGTCTGATGTGGGTACAAATACCATTTGAGCTAATTGGATGTATTGGTGGATGGGGAAGATGTAAATGGGTATCGGATTTAAACGGGTCAGGTGATTAAGGAAGCCGGTTGAACGGGTTTCTTGGCTGGCTTGCAGGTGAGTCCCTCACTCATGTTATTTAGTATCTTTTTCTCTCTCCCCCTCCAAGGTTGGTTCATCTGTTTGCCTTTATTTGCTTCAGTTTTATTTGTTTGTGCTATTTATCACATTGTAGCTTTTGAAAGATTTCAAGCTTTCTAAGGGCTGAATCAGCCCGTTCGCGGGGCCTTTCATCACCCGGCGCGGCTTAAAATCAAACTTCTGCATCGAGGCGATCGAGGCTCCCAATGTTGAAGTCCCCCCGCCAAGATTTTATGCTGTCTCCCCGCGAACCCCCCCCACGAATCGGGGTTTCGAAGCTGCTATGGGTATGGATTTCCGCCCCTGTAGAAATTGTGGGCGCCAAGAAAATTCTGTCTCCCCCCCCCCCCCTTAAGTGATTTCCGCCCTTGTAAAACTCTTAAGTACCTCAATGCGGGTTTAAGATCGTGACCTTCTGAGGAAAGGATTATATATTTAATTGATTGTTCTTTCATTCTGACACAATGCCGTTTCCTACCTTTCTGGGTTAATAATCTCCTCTGCGACAAAGTTCATATAAAACCTAGAAGGCAAATACAGAGTTGAATTCAGTAGTTTTTCATGCAGCGCTTCAGAACCCTTTGTCTATTGACAAACATCATTTTCACAAATGCATCCAACTCGTGTTCCTTATTAAATACTGTACAATACTCACACATCCCATGTATTTAAAGGCACGGACGTCTCAGGCACCTCCAGCATCGGTACGGAGTGCAACTCTCAAGTTAATATGCGCCACAACTCAAGAGTTTTTTTACATTTACAAACGCTGGCTCTTCCCATATTAACAAAGAGAAGCCAATGACATTAACAATTGAATTTGGTCCTTTACACAAGGCAAAGTACAAAGTGCTGGAGGAACTCAGCTGGTCGGGCAGCATCTGTGGAGCATCAGTGGACAGGTGATGTTTCTGGTTTGGAGATAGCGCTGGGCCACTCCACTTATTGGATCCCCAGGGGATTGGGAATGTTTTGACCCAGGGATATTACCGGGGTAACGCAGCCTGCAGCGGCACAGAGCGGTGGAGGACGTGGATGCATTGCCTGGTCAGGATCATCGACCCAGTGCCGTCCTCAGGACAACGGGTCTTTGCGGCCAAGGTAAGTCTGCAACACTTTAAATTTCGGACTTGAAGGGTATGGAGCGGAACCTAAAACATGGTGACTCTTGCGTACTGACCCGGCGTGCTCCATTGCCGTACCTTGTTATTCTTAGTAGGTTTGCACTGAACAGGATGCAAAGAAAAGAATTTCACTGTAGTTAGATGCAAAATGCTGGAGTAACTCAGCGGGACAGGCAGCGTCTCTGGAGAGAAGGAATTGGTGATGTTTTGGGTCGAGATCCTCCCTCAGTCTTGACTCGAAACGTCACCCATTCCTTCTCTCCAGAGATGCTGCCTGCCCCGCTGAGTTACTCCAGCATTTTGAGTGAGTCTATCTTCGATTTTAAACCAGCATCTGCAAGTTCTTTTCCACACATCTGCATTTCTTTCCCACACATCTGCAGTTCTTCCCCACACATCTGCAAGTTCTTTCCTCCACTAAGAATTTCACTGTGCTTAAAGTACACAGTGACCATGACGTACCTCAGACCAGAACAAGAACAGGTGGTTGCGAGATCAAACTGGGCATCAGCTACTGTGTCAGGAGTGAGAGAGAGAGAGCGTTTGTTCTTCCTGTAGATACACACCACCCAACAGCTACCCCACCAGAGTTCCTGTGCCACATATGCCCCATCCCCTGGTCTCTGTCTAAGTGGCAACTGTCCACGCCGTCAATATTGGTGCATTGACGGCCCAGGTTCTGGTTAGAGATACAGCATGGTCACAGCAGGCCCCTTAACCCACTGAGACCACACTAACCACACTAGTTCTAGTAGGTTATCCCACTTTCTCATCCACTCCCTACACAATTTACAGAGGGCCAATTAACCTACAAACCCACTTGTCTTTGGGAGGGTGAACTTTGTGACATTTAACTCGAAACAGCAGGAAGAAAAAGCACATTTAGTTTAATTATCGCTCAAAACATAGAAACATAGACACTAGGTGCAGGAGTAGAGGCCATCCGGCCCTTCAAGCCTGCACCGCCATTCAACATGATCATGGCTGATCAACCAAAATCAGTACCTCGTTCCGGCTTTTCCCCCCCATATTCCTTGATTCCCTTCGCCCTAAGAGCTAAATCTAACTCTGAATAACTCTTTGCCTTGCACATGTTGAAAAAGGATCAGTGCTTACTTACCAGCCACTATAAGCAAACATGCCTGAATAAAAAGCCAGTGGAAGTTTGGCCAGTGGCACTGAACTGCTGTTAAAAGCATTTTGAAAGTTTTCAGTGCGACCTGCAAAAAGAGAAGCAGCACTCAATTCAAATCCTCCGCCTTCAGTTTTTCACCGAAGTTACCATCATTTGCGGTCAGTACTGGTTCCGCTTTGTGCCACAACCAACATTCAGATAATTATCATCTATAAACAACTGGCTCTCCCCATATAACAAGAGAAGCCAATGACACATTACAATTGAATTTGGTCCTTTACACAAGGCAAAGTACAAAGTGCTGGAGGAACTCAGCTGGTCGGGCAGCATCTGTGGAGCATCTGTGGACAGGTGATGTTTCTGGTTTGGAGATAGCGCTGGGCCACTCCACTTATTGGATCCCCAGGGGATTGGGAATGTTTTGACCCAGGGATATTACCGGGGTAACGCAGCCTGCAGCGGCACAGAGCGGTGGAGGACGTGGATGCATTGCCTGGTCAGGATCATCGACCCAGTGCCGTCCTCAGGACAACGGGTCTTTGCGGCCAAGGTAAGTCTGCAACACTTTAAATTTCAGACTTTAAGGGTATGGAGCAGAACCTAAAACGTGGTGACTCTTGCGTACTGACCCGGCGTGCTCCATTGCCGTACCTTGTTATTCTTAGTAGGTTTGCACTGAACAGGATGCAAAAAGAATTTCACTGTAGTTAGACGCAAAATGCTGGAGTAACTCAGCGGGACAGGCAGCGTCTCTGGAGAGAAGGAATTGGTGATGTTTCGGGTCGAGATCCTCCCTCAGTCTTGACTCGAAACGTCACCCATTCCTTCTCTCCAGAGATGCTGCCTGCCCCGCTGAGTTACTCCAGCATTTTGAGTGAGTCTATCTTCGATTTTAAACCAGCATCTGCAAGTTCTTTTCCACACATCTGCAGTTCTTTCCCACACATCTGCAGTTCTTTCCTCTACTAAGAATTTCACTGTGCTTAAAGTACACAGTGACCATGACGTACCTCAGACCAGAACAAGAACAGGTGGTTGCGAGATCAAACTGGGCATCAGCTACTGTGTCAGGAGTGAGAGAGAGAGAGCGTTTGTTCTTCCTGTAGATACACACCACCCAACAGCTACCCCACCAGAGTTCCTGTGCCACATATGCCCCATCCCCTGGTCTCTGTCTAAGTGGCAACTGTCCACGCCGTCAATATTGGTGCATTGACGGCCCAGGTTCTGGTTAGAGATACAGCATGGTCACAGCAGGCTCCTCAACCCACTGAGACCACACTAACCACACTAGTTCTAGTAGGTTATCCCACTTTCTCATCCACTCCCTACACAATTTACAGAGGGCCAATTAACCTACAAACCCACTTGCCTTTGGGAGGGTGAACTTTGTGACATTTAACTCGAAACAGCAGGAAGAAAAAGCACATTTAGTTTAATTATCGCTCAAAACATAGAAACATAGACACTAGGTGCAGGAGTAGGCCATCCGGCCCTTCAAGCCAGCACCGCCATTCAACATGATCATGGCTGATCAACCAAAATCAGTACCTCGTTCCGGCTTTTCCCCCCCATATTCCTTGATTCCCTTCGCCCTAAGAGCTAAATCTAACTCTGAATAACTCTTTGCCTTGCACATGTTGAAAAGGATCAGTGCTTACTTACCAGCCACTATAAGCAAACATGCCTGAATAAAAAGCCAGTGGAAGTTTGGCCAGTGGCACTGAACTGCTGTTAAAAGCATTTTGAAAGTTTTCAGTGCGACCTGCAAAAAGAGAAGCAGCACTCAATTCAAATCCTCCGCCTTCAGTTTTCACCGAAGTTACCATCATTTGAGTCAGCTGGTTCTTTGACAGTGCCAACATTCAGATAATCATCAATATAACAACTAATTATCCACTATATATAATTAAAAAAACTCATGTAGAAACATAGAAAATAGGTGCAGGAGTAGAGGCCATTCGGCCCTTCGAGCCTGCACCGCCATTCACTATGATCATGGCTGATCATCCAACTCAGTATCCCGTACCTGCCTTCTCTCCATACCCCCTGATTCCCTTAGCCACAAGGGCCACATCTAACTCCCTCTTAAATATAGCCAATGAACTGGTCTCAACTACCCTCTGTGGCAGAGAGTTCCAGAGATTCACCATTCTCTGTGTGAAAAAAGTTCTTCTCATCTCGGTTTTAAAGGATTTCCCCCTTATCCTTAAGCTGTGACCCCTTGTCCTGGAGTTGCTTTTACATTTATAACTCCCTGCATTTGATCAGACACGATTGAAGTGGCCCATGCACAAATATGTAATTTAGTTTGGTTTTATAGTTACAGTGCGGAAACAGGCCCTTCGGCCCACCGAGTCCGTGCCGACCAGCGATCCCCGCACACTAACACTACCCTACACATACTAGGGACAATTTACAATTTTACCAAGCCAATCGGCCACCAAAGCTGTACGTCTTTGGAGTGTGGGAGGAAACTGGAGATCTTGTACACCCTGGAGTTTAGAAGGATGAGAGGAGATCTCATTGAAACATATAAGATTGTTAAGGGCTTGGACACGCTAGAGGCAGGAAACATGTTCCCGATGTTGGGGGAGTCCAGAACCAGGGGCCTCAGTTTAAGAATAAGGAGTAAATAAGGCATTTAGAACAGAGATGAGGAAACACTTTTTCTCACAGAGAGTGGTGAGTCTGTGGAATTCTCTGCCTCAGAGGGCGGTGGAGGCAGGTTCTCTGGATGCTTTCAAGAGAGAGCTAGATAGGGCTCTTAAAAATAGCGGAGTCAGGGGATATGGGGAGAAGGCAGGAACGGGGTACTGATTGGGGATGATCAGCCATGATCACATTGAATGGCGGTGCTGGCTCGAAGGGCCAAATGGCCTCCTCCTGCACCTATTGTCTATCCTGGAGAAAACCCGCGCAAGTCACGGGGAGAACGTACAAAGTCCTTACGGACAGCACCCGTAGTCAGGATCGAACCTGGATCTCCGGTGCTGTGAGGCAGCAGCTCTACCTTTGTGCTAGCGTGATGCCCGTTATGAACTCTGGCTTCATCAAATTGTTCCCAGCATTGCTGTATCACATGTAGCTCTTGGGGAGATATATCGTGTGATGTGCGTGACAGAACAGAATTCTTCTTGTGCAAACAATGATGTTGCCTGTGGGATAAGCCAGCATGGAAAGCTTCAGGTGATCAATTACTTGGTAATAAAATGGGCCAAGTGGACTGTATAAAAGTGACAAATGATATAACTGGCCTTGAAATAGTGGCGCACACACAATGAATCTGACTGGGAAGACAACAATGATTCAAAGAAGAATTATGTCAGCTGAAATGACAGGCAAAATTTACTAATCAGATTCAGATTATTTAATGACCACACAGTCAAGCTGGTGGAATTCATATTCAGTACAGGATGTTACACAATAGGCTGATTCCTGTCAAACATAACCTAAACCACAAACAACATCCAGTATACAGTACATGCACGAGGTGGCTTTGTGATATTATCATGGAGTGTTCAGAGTTCGAATTGCATATGGATAGAAACTTTTAAAATCGTGATGTTTTGGCAGGCAGTGAGCTGTAGCGCCTCCCTGAGGGCAGCAGGTGGAAGATGTGGTGAGCTGGGTGGGAGGGATCAGAAATGATTCTCTTCACCCTCGACACGGACCGTTTGAGATTGAGTGATTCTATTGATGGGAGGGGAGTGCTGATGATTTTGGATGCTTTGTTGACAATGCGCTGTAGTTTATTACGGGAGTGAGTGTCTAAACTGTGTACCAAACTGTTATTGATGAAGTGAGCATGCTTTGGATGATGGCTGTGTAAAATCGGATTAGGAGATGTTTCCTCACTCTGAACTTCTTCAGCTGACGGAGAAAGAATAGTCTTTGGTTGGCTTTTTTATAAATGTGATCTGAATTGGTTTTCCATTTGAGGTTATTGCTTATGTGAGTGCCAAGAAATTTGAACGAGTCAGTGGTGGATATGGGTTCGCCAGAGATAAGGCAAGGCACAATAAAACGGGGATCGTTCCATGAGAAGATGAGAGTGTGGGGCAGGATTTAGACCCCAAGAGCGAGATGTGCTGCAGCACAGCCACATGCAATGATGGTCCAATTCTACACGGCCATCGTAGAGTCTGTCCTCACCTTCTCCAGCATGGTCTGGTTTGGCTCAGAGGCTGCAGCGAATCGTCCGATCAGCTGAGAAGGTTATTGGCTGCAACCTTTCCTCCATTGACGAACTGTACACTGCAAGGGCCAGGAAGCGAGCGGGCAAGGTCATCTCTGACCCCTCTCCCCCTGGCCACAAACTCTTTGAATCACTTCCCTCTGGAAGGCGACTCCGGACTGCCAGACATAAATACAGCCTTTTTTCCACGAGTAGTTGCTCTACTCAATAACGAAAAATCTGTTGCCTTCTTTTGCTCTGGTATTTTTTTTTAATTCACATGTTTAATTGATAATGTTTTATTAGTAATGTCTAATGTTTTATGTGTCATTCCTATCAGTCACTGTGTCATCTTGTCACTTGCGGGCGGAGCACCAAGGCAATTTCCTTGTATGTGAATACTTGGCCAATAAACTTATTCATTCATTCATTCGTTCAACCAATGCTGGGAACACTTGGATGAATCCAGAGTTCACAAGGCAGGAACTTTGAGATATCCCGCAATTTGGAAGTTATTGTTAGATAACGCTTACATTCAAAAGGAGAGAAGGATAAAGCAGGCAGCTGCAGCTATTGGGACTGGGGAACTGATTTGGAAGGGACACAGTTTGTGCGGAAGGCCATTATCGGTACCTTGGGCCAAAGCCATCATCCCGGGAACGATGATGAGTCCCAGAGCCACAAGTTTAGAGAACGTCAGGATGATTTGAATGCGGGCAGTCCAGTTTACACTCCAAGAATTAACAAACACCACCAAAGCTACAGGGAGTGGAAAAAAAATACAGAATAAACGTTTGTTAGGTTTGTGTTACAAATCAAATGGGATTAAGTTTAATTTGAATAAGCTTTTTAATCCCAAAACATGGTCAGAGATGCTGCCTGACCCGCTGAGTTACTCCAGCACTCCGTGAAACGTCACCTATCCATGTTCTCCACAGATGCTGCCTGACCCGCTGAGTTACTCCAGCACTCTGTGAAACGTCACCTATCCATGTTCTCCACAGATGCTGCCTGACCCCGCTGAGTTACTCCAGCACTCTGTGAAACGTCACCTATCAATGTTCTCCACAGATGCTGCCTGACCCGCTGAGTTATAGTCCACCAGCATCTATGGAGCCAAGGAAATAGGCAACGTCTCGGGTCCGAAATCCTCTTGGAAATAGGCAACGTTTCGGGCCGAAACCCTTACGGGTTTCGGCCCGAAACGTTGCCTATTTCCTTGGCTCCACAGATGCTGCCTGACCCTCTGAGTTACTCCAGCACTCTGTGAAACGTCACCTATCCATGTTCTCCACAGATGCTGCCTGACCCACTGAGTTACTCCAGCACTTTGTGTTCTGGAGATTGACATTTAAGTGCTGGTGTAACTAAGCGGGTCAGGCTGCTCCTCTGAAGGACATGGATAGGTGACACTTTAGTGTCGGGACCGTTCTTCAGACCTTCTTCAGACTTTGAGTTCTGCACAAGACTCCAGAACCTGCAGTTCCTTGCGCCTTTATTTTTCGGATCTACATCCAGATGGCAAAGCCAGAATCTATTGTCCAGCCATAGCTGTCCATCAGCTAGACATCACAGGCCTCCACCTTCGCCTGTAGGATTAGGACAACTGAAATACGGCTGTAAACATATTGTTTCTGAACCCCCAAAATGTTCTCACCTTTCATATTTCCTAACAATGTAACAGAAGGCCATTCGGGCCCTTGTGTCTATGCTAGCTTTCAAAGAATTCCCATCAGTTCCATTCCCCGGCTCCTTTCTGAGTGTCCACATTACCCAGCTTTGCTTTAAAGAATGATCGCGTTTGTTTCAAATCTAACACCCGGGTATCTGGCGCTGAGAGGCAGCAGCTCCACCCGCTGCTCCACGTGAGCAGTGCCACCCAATCTGTGGACCTCCGATCACAAGCTATAGAAATACGAGAGAAATTCAGCCCCGCGTGTTTAACCCTGGGACAAACAGTTTAATTTACCGTGATGCTCAAGCAAAGCAATGTCACTTACAGACTCCAACGGCTGTGAGGAGTTTCACTGCCAGGGCTGGTGCGGGACATGGGGCAAAGAATGGTTCAACCATGTAGCGTCCGAATGACAGGCTAACGACGGCTGTGAGCGCTGGCCTGCTCAAACAAAGGAAAGAGGATAAAATGGCCGGCCGTGTGGTTAGGTCATAAGTGATAGGAGCAGAATTAGGCCATTCGGCCCATCAAGTCTACTCTGCCATTCAATCATGGCTGATCTATCTCTCTCCTGCCTTCTCCACATAACTCCTGACACCCGTCCAAATCAAGAATCTATCGGTCTCTGCCTTATTGTGTAGTTATAGGGTCATACAGAATGGAAACAAGCCCTTCTGTCCAACTTACCCATGCTGACCAACATTCCCCATGTATACTAGTCCCACCTGCCCACATCCCTCTAAACTTATCCTATATATATACTTGTCCAAATGTTTCTTAAATGTTGTGATAAGACCTACCTCAACTACCTCCTCTGACAGCTGGTTCCACACACCCACCACTCTTTGTGTAAAAAGTTGCCCCTCAGGTTCCTATTAAATCTTTCACCCCTCACCTTAAACCTAAGTCCTCTGGTTCTTCATTGCACCTACTATGGGTAAAAGACTGTGCATTTACCTTACCTAATCCTCTCATGATGTTATACGCCTCTATAAGATCACCCATCATCCTGCTGCGCTCTAAGGAATAAAGTCTCGGCCTGCTCAACCTTTCCCGATGGCTCAAGCCCTGGAGTCCTGGCAACATCCTTGTAATAGCCCTGTCCCACGGTACGAGTTCATTCCAAGAGCTCTCCCGAGTTTAAAAAAAATCAAACTCGTGGTAAGCACGGAGAATGAACGTAGCGGGTACGTCGGAGCTCGGGGGCGTCTCTTAGCGCTAACGGCAGGTACTCGGGAAGACTCGCTAATGGCAGGTAAGCACGGGAAGACTGGTGAAGATTTTTGAACATGATGCAAAATGTCCACGAGAGCCCCGAGTACTGACGAGCGGCCATTAGCGTAAATCTCCGAGCTCGAATCAGGGCAAACTCGGGAGAACTCTTGGAATGAACTGGTACCGTGGGACAGGGGTTCAAGGCTTGCAGGGTGACCAAAACTGATCACGATACTCCAGATGCAGCCTCACCAACATCTTGTACAACTGTAACGTAACATCCCAACTTCTATACTCGATTTTCTGACTGATGAAGGCCTATGCACTGAAAGTGTTTTTGACCACCCTATATACCTGTGACGACACTGTCAGAGAACGCTGTACCTACAGTCCTAGATGCCTGTGCCCAGGGCACTACGGTTTACTGGAAAGGTCCTGCTCTGGTTTGACTTTCCAAAATGCAACATCTCGCACTGACCTGCATTAAACTCTGCATCAGCCATTCCTCAGCACATCGAGATCCCTCTGTGATTTCAGATTATGGATCATACCTGATGATGATGAATTCACTCCACAATCGAAGGAAGGCTGGAAATGGGCCCAAAGTCTCCTTAAGATAGATGTAATGACCGCCAGATTTCTTAATGCTCGTTCCCAGCTCTGCGTATGAGAGAGCTCCTGGGGAGAGACAAAATGTCTTAAAGCGCGGTCAAGGTGATTCGCATCAAATTCATCGACAAGCTGGGCGATCGTTTCGCTGAACACCTTCGCTCAGTCTACCTGAACCTACCTGATCTCCCGGTTGCTAAACACATTCTCCCTTCCTGTTCTTGGTCACCTCCATTGTCCGAGTGAAGCTAAGCACAAATTGTAGGAACAGCATCTCATAAGGACGACAGATGGCGCAATGGGCTAAGTGTTCGGCTGGCGACCGGAAGGTAGCCGGTTCGAATCCCGCTTGGAGTGCATACTGTTGTTGTGTCCTTGGGCAAGACACTTCACCCACCTTTGCCTGCGTGTGAATGTGTGTGAGTGATTGGTGGTGGTCGGAGGGGCCGTAGGTGCAGATTAGCAGCCACGCTTCCGTCAGTCTGCCCCAGGGCAGCTGTGGCTACAGAAGTAGCTCACCACCACCGAGTATGACTGAGGAGTGAATGAATAATGCGATGTAAAACGCCTTGAGTATCTAGAAAGGCGCTATATAAATCCCATCCATTATATTTCACTTGGGTACACAAAAATGCTGGAGAAACTCAGCGGGTGCAGCAGCATCTACGGAGCGAAGGAAATAGGCAACGTTTCGGGCCGAAACCCTTCTTCAGACTTGGCAGCTTACAGCCCAGTGGTATGAATATTGAATTCTCTCACTTCAGGTAGCCCCGGCATAGCCCCGGCATTCCCTCTCTCTCCATCCCTCCCCCACCCAAGTAGCACAACCTTCTCGTTTTCACCCAACAAACAGCTAACAATGGCCTTTTCCCTTGATCATCGTTACTTTTTTTGCATAGTTTTCATTCATTGTTCTTTATCTCTCTACATCATCGTCTATATCTCTCGGTTCCCTTATCCCTAACCATTTATAACAAGAGGCAAGGCAAGGCAACTTTATTTACATAGCACATTTCATACATGAGGCAGACTCAAAGTGCTTCACATAAAAACATGTCATACAATAAAATTAAATAATAAAATGAAATAAAATAGAAGAATTAAAAGAAAAGGAAAGCAAAATTAAAAATGCATTATAAAAAGTGCAAAAGTTAAAAGTGCAATGTAGTTAAGATTTAGCTGAAAGTGGAGTCAAATATAGGAGCAAAGAGGTCCTTCTGCCGTTGTACAGAGCCCTAGTGAGACCACACCTGGAGTATTGTGTGCAGTTTTGGTCTCCTAATTTGAGGAAGGACATTCTTGCTATTGAGGGAGTGTAGCGTAGGTTTACAAGGTTAATTCCCAGGATGGCGGGACTGTCATATGCTGAGAGACTGGAGCAGCTGGGCTTGTACACTGTGGTCAAGTGAGTTTATTGTCATGTGTCCCTGTATAGGACAATGAAATTCTTGCTTTGCTTCAGCGCACAGAACATCGTAGGCATTTACTACAAAACAGATAAATGTGTCCATATACCATAATATAAATATATACACACATGAATAAACTGATGAAGTGCAAATAACAGAAAGTGGGTTATTAATAATCAGAGATTTGTCTGAGCCAGGTTTAATAGCCTGATGGCTGTGGGGAAGTAGCTATTCCTGAACCTGGTCGTTACAGTCTTCAGGCTCCTGTACCTTCTACCTGAAGGTAGCAGGGAGATGAGTGTGTGGCCAGGATGGTGTGGGTCTTTGATGATACTGCCAGCCTTTTGGAGGCAGCGACTGCGATAAATCCCCTCGATGGAAGGGAGGTCAGAGCCGATGATGGACTGGGCAGTGTTTACTACTTTTTGTAGTCTTTTCCTCTCCAGGGCGCTCAAATTGCCGAACCAAGCCACGATGCAACCGGTCAGCATGCTCTCGACTGTGCACCTGTAGAAGTTAGAGAGAGTCTTCCTTGACAAACTGACTCTCCGTAATCTTCTCAGTTTAGAAGGATGAGTTTAGACGGATGAGAGGGAATGTCTTTGAAACATATAAGATTGTTAAGGGTTTGGACACGCTAGAGGTTCTCGATGTTGGGGGAGTCCAGAACCAGGGGCCACAGTTTAAAAATAAGGAGTAAGCCATTTAGAACGGTAGACCTTGCAAATTAATTTATAATCCAGATCACTGTGTACCTTGTCACTTTTTTCACTATTTGTAAACCTCTGAGATCCCAATAGGTTGTGAACTTGCCATTTTCCAATCCCCTGTTCTGGATTTACTGTTAAATGATGGTCACAATCCAAACTCTTATTAGCTCAACTGAACTTCACGTAACACTTTAATATATTTCAAGATCAGATTCTTTAATGGTAAAATGATTGAGTTATCCCAAAATCTATTGAAGGTTTACATTGCTGTAAATTCGGCCTTGCGTTTTTCTGTTTCTTAAGAGTATTGTAATACAGACATGCGTAGGAAGGAACTGCAGATGCTGGTTTAGGCCAAAGATAGACACAAAATGCTGGAGCATCTCTGGAGAGAAGGAATGGTCTCGCCTTCCATACAGAAGGCGAGACCACATCTGGAGTATTGTGTGCAGTTTTTGTCTCCTAATTTGAGGAAGAACATTCTTGCTATGGAGGGAGTGCAGCGTAGGTTCACAAGGTTAATTCCCGGGATGGCGGGACTGTCATATGCTGAGAGAATGGAGCGGCATGGCTTGTATACTCTGGAATTTAGAAGGATGAGGGGGAGTTCTTATTGAAACATATAAGATTATTAAGGGTTTGGACACGCTAGAGGCAGGAAACATGTTCCCGATGTTGGGGCAGTCCAGAACCAGGGGTTACAGTTTAAGAATAAGGGGTATGGCATTTAGAACGGAGACGAGGAAACACTATTTCACACAGAGAGTTGTGAGTCTGTGGAATTCTCTGCCTCACAGGGCGGTGGAGTCCGGTTCTCTGGATACTTTCAAGAGAGAGCTTGACAGCAGAGTCAGGAGATATGGGGAGAAGGCAGGAACGGGGTACTGATTGGGGATGATCAGCCATGATCACATTGAATGGTGGTGCTGGCTCGAAGGGCCGAATGGCCTACTCCTGCACCTATTGTCTATTGTCTAAATGTTTTACTCATATCGAATGTTGTGACTATTCTGCAGCACTTCTTCCTCATGTTCCCCATGAGAGGAATCTTCTCAAGCCACATATGTGCATCTCCAACACATACTGCACCATATTTAGTTTGATACATTGCCCCAAATGTACAAGAGGCTGGGTCCCTGTAACTATTGTGAATTCATGTTTTTGCATGAATTTAGAACCGTCAAAGGGGACCAGTCTAGTCAATAGACAATAGGTGCAGGAGTAGGCCATTTGGCCCTTCGAGCCAGCACCGCCAATCAGCACCCCGTTCCTGCATTCTCCCCATATCCCCTGACCCCACTATTTTAAAGAGCCCTATCTAGCTCTCTCTTGAAAGCATCCAGAGAACCCGCCTCCACCGCCCTCTGAGGCAGAGAATTCCACAGACTCACCACTCTCTGTGAGAAAAAGTGTTTCCTCGTCTCCGTTCTAAATGGCTTACTCCTTATTCTTAAACTGTGGCCCCTGGTTCTGGACTCCCCCCCAACATTGGGAACATATTTCCTGCCTCTAGCGTATCTAAGCCCTTAACAATCTTATATGTTTCAATGAGATATCCTCTCTCATTCTTCTAAACTCTAGTCTTGTACACATGGGGCATGCGACACACTAAACATAGAACGGTTTCTCAAAGTCTGGACTTTGGATAAGACATTCAAAGGACAGAGTAAAAATAAACTCATGAGAAGGGCAGGAAAGTGGGGAAGTCGAAACTCAACAAATAATCATTTACAAATTGTTGATCACAATCGCACTGATGTGTGAAAGAGGAGAGGGGGGAGACCAGACTCCTGATAAAAAGTATGTCATGTGTTCAATGCTTCAGACCATGGGACCCCTTGAAAGTTATTCGGAAAGAGTTCCCTCATCGAGGACCTCGTATTGTTGCAACGTGCGTTAGAGCCAGCAGGCGCTGAAGTGCAGTCATTGTTGCAGGGGGAGGTCATGCAACAGCCAATGTAACAGTAGACCAAGGTAGACAAAAATGCTGGAGAAACTCAGCGGGTGCAGCAGCATCTATGGAGCGAAGTTAAATAGGCGACGTTTCGGGCCGAAACCCTTGGGTTTCCCACTGTGAGGGAAGCCAATAAAAGTCAGTCATCTTCCTCCTTGTTCACCCGTGGTCGGGGCATTTTGGGCCCTCTGCAGTCGCTGCTACGGCGGCCCGATGTTCAGGCCCTCTCGCCAGGATGATCGGAACATGGACTTCGGCACGGAAGAACATTCTCAGCGGACCTGAACACTAGGATGAGTGAACTAGCAATTCAGGTCCAGAGTACAAATGCAGTACTTGGCTGAAGACAGCGCTCGTTGCGAATCATCTCAGTTAAACATTGAGGACATTTTTGCTTAACATTTATATCTCAAAATCAACGTCTACGATCTCCTCTGCCTGAGTTTACGTGGCTTTAATATTTCACCGCTCATTTGTTAATTTCACATTGATAAACAATTGTGCGTTTGGTGGCTTCTGGTACTTTGTGGTGTGGTGTTGAAGTTTGCTCGGTGTTGGCGTTTCAGATGGAGTTAAAACTTCCTCAGTCTCACACCTTTCCCGTGATGAGGTGATACATGTTTCCCTTGGAGATTCAAGTGAGTTTATTGTCATGTGTCCCAGATAGGACAATGAAATTCTTGCTTTGCTTCAGCGCAACAGAATATAGTAGACATAAATACATACAGGAATCTGAGGTATAGAGGTGAATAAAACTATAAAAACAAGTAAAAAGATAGGGTTGATACAAGCTTCATTTTTACCCAGGGTGGGGGAAATCAAGAACTAGTGGGCACAGGTTTAAGGTGAGAGGAGAAAGATTTAATAGGACCCTGAGAGGCAACTTTTTTTTACGTAGAGGGTGGTGGATGTATGGGAACAAGATGCCAGAGAAGGTAGTTGAGGCAAGTACTACAACAACATTTAAAAGACACTTGGCATTTTGGATAGGAAAGGTTTGGAGGGATATGGGCCAAACGTAGGGCATCTTAGCAAGAATGGACGAGTGGGGCCGAAGGGCCTGTTTCCCTGCTGTATGCTTCCACAACCTTTGAAATGTAGTCATTATTAAAGGAGAGGGAATGTTAAGGCGTTAAATATGACCAAGGGTTCCCCTCCCCAAATAAAAACAGCTGTCCAGCTGTTTCAGTCCTAACATTGCCAGATAGAACGTCTCTCTGAAGAAACAAGACTGCCCAAACATCTAAGTACACTCTGATGTTCCTACAATGCGGGTGAATGATTTAGTGATGATATGGTACATGGGGAATTGAGTACAACTTGTAAATAAGCCTAACTCTGAATAAATGTTGCACGGAGAGACAGCGGTACATTTCTGGATGAATGTCAGACCTACTTGTTGTGAGGTGTCCGGAACCTGTCAGGCACGATGCCCATACATACACACTGTACATACCCAGCATGGAGAGGATACCACACAACACCCAGATCACCAGCGATGCCCCGATGCTGCCCGAATTGTCCAGGACTCCCTTGGGCGAGATGAATATCCCGCTGCCGATTATGGTGCCAATTAAGAGGGAGACGGCTCGGAATAAACCCACTTTCTTCCTCAGGAACACTTCTTGCTTCCGCTCTTGTTTACTCTTCTGCTTGTCTGCGGCGGCTTCCATCATTGCCCACGAGTAGAGTGGCAGGGCAGGGTGTGGCTGTGAGTGTATTGCAATGCTGAGTGTGTTGCTGTTTGCAGCCCCGGGCCCCCTGATTGTCCCCCCCACACAAACACACATCACACTATGCTGGAGCTCGCTGAAGGAGATTGGCAAGAGGCTCATCAGAGAGGGAGGGAGGGAGAGGCAGTGGAGGGAAGCCAAGACTTTAACAGAGCACACTGTACAGCCTAATTAATTCCCCGTGCAATGTGCAAAGTGTAAAGGACGGAGGGACATCTCTCAAGAAACGTATGCACGTTAGTCAGGAGAATGCTTTACCCACGTCACCCCACTCGCAGATATTGGCAGAGGCAATATAGACCAGTGGTTCCTTGGGGTCCCCTTGGGATCTTTTAATTTTTCTGTGCCCCCCCTGACATTATTAGTGGAAAAAAAGTACTTCAATATTATAATACCTTCCATTAAAATATCAGTGTCTATTAATTGCACAAATATTCCCTTTTATTCTACTCCACAGACATCAAAAATATTTCAACCACATAGATTTAAATTTATTAGATTTTATTTATTAAATGTATTAGAACTGAAATTTAAGAGGCAACAGGGTGGTAGCTCTGTGGCCCCCTCCATTGAACCTGTGGCCCCCTAAATCCCCAAATGTTTCTGTGGCTCCCCTGAAATTTCCATGGCCCCCAGGTTGGGAATCACTGGGCTAGCAGAGTAAACCATCGGCCTGTTGCCCACCCATCTCCTGTACAGTTAAAATCAATAGGGAATCGGGAAGATTATGAACAAGCGAATGGTATGTTAGCTTTCATTGCAAAAGGATTTGAGTATAGGAGCAGAGAGGTTCTACTGCAGTTGTACAGGGTCTTGGTGAGACCACACCTGGAGTATTGCGTACAGTTTTGGTCTCCAAATCTGAGGAAGGACATTATTGCCATAGAGGGAGTGCTGAGACGGTTCACCAGACTGATTCCTGGGATGTCAGGACTGTCTTATGAAGAAAGACTGGATAGACTTGGTTTATACTCTCTAGAATTTAGAAGATTGAGAAGGGATCTTATAGAAACTTACAAAATTCTTAAGGGGTTGGACAGGCTAGATGCAGGAAGATTGTTCCCGATGTTAGGGAAGTCCAGGACAAGGGGTCACAGCTTAAGGATAAAGGGGAAATCCTTTAAAACCGAGATGAGAAGAACTTTTTTCACGCAGAGAGTGGTGAATCTCTGGAACTCTCTGCCACAGAGGGTAGTTGAGGCCAGTTCATTGGCTATATTTAAGAGGGAGTTAGATGTGGCCCTTGTGGCTAAGGGGATCAGGGGGTATGGAGAGAAGGCAGGTACGGGATACTGAGTTGGATGATCAGCCATGATCATATTGAATGGCGGTGCAGGCTCGAAGGGCCGAATGGCCTACTCCTGCACCTAATTTCTATGTTTCTAAGTGGACGGCTCGCTGCAAAAAGCTTTCACAGTCCATTTGATTCACCTGAAAATGATTAAAATAACACTCCTGTTCCTCGCAGAGCTGCTGCATTATTCTCCTGTTCAAGAAGGAACTGCAGATGCTGGAAAATCTAAGATAGGCAAAAGTTCTGGAGAAACTCAGCGGGTGCAGCAGCATCTGAGGTGAAGGAAATAGGCAACGTTTCGGGCCGAAACCCTGAAGGAAATAGGCAACGTTTCGGGACGAAACCCGGAAGGGTTTCATCCCGAAACGTTGCCTATTTCCTTCGCTCCATAGATGATGCTGCACCCGCTGAGTTTCTCCAGCACTTTTGTCTACTATTATTCTCCTGCTGATTTTATGGCCCTTTGAATTCTGTGGCCCCCTTGAAATTTGCCATGGCCCCTTTATGGCCCCAGGCTGGGAATCACTGTTATAGACTAACGCAGAGCACCGAGTGCAGCAGGAACTCAGCAGGTCAGGCAACATCTGTGGAGGGAATGGACAGGCGACGTCTTGGGTCGGGACCCGAGGAATCTACTAGTAATAACATACCACTCGCTGGAGCAGAAGGGTCTCGACCCGAAACGTCACCCATTCCTTCTCTCCAGAGATGCTGCCTGTCCCGCTGAGTTACTCCAGCATTTTGTATCTGTCCACATCACAGAAAGGGTGACAAAGACTGAGGATTTATGTTCATCAGTAGAGCCAGGATCTTTAGGCACTAAAAAACTCAAAAGGCATAATATAATTACAAAAAAGACATAAAAAGGCATGTGTTTCCACCATCAAACTATGGCTAAGAATTACAATATTGTGGTATACTACATTAATTGACCAAAGTTGTACTCTGGATACTTTCAAGAGAGAACTAGATAGGGCTCTTAAAGATAGCGGAGTCAGGGGATATGGGGAGAAGGCAGGAACGGGGTACTGATTGGGGGTGATCAGCCATGATCAGCTGGCTCGAAGGGCCAAATGGCCTACTCCTGCACTTATTGTCTGTAAAGCTTTTCATTGTACCTCGGTACACAAGACAATATACTAAACTTTCACTGGGCTAAATTGGACTCTGTTTAATCTGTCACCCAAATACAATGCCCACGTCTCTACCACTCTCTTCACCGATGCCAAATGAGCTAAAGCCTTGCACCCTGGACACATTCTTCTAAAAATATAATGAAATACCGAACTTGTATGTTCCGTGGTAAGTTTTGGTAGCAACATGCCATCAGCATCATCGCCTCATGTATATCTTTGAGTGTTCCTTGTGCCTTCCTAAAATGGTAGTAATGCCCCTGTCCCACTTAGGAAACCTGAACGGAAACCTCTGGAGACTTTGCGCCCCACCCAAGGTTTCCGTGCGGTTCCCGGAGGTTTTTGTCAGTCTCCCTGCCTGCTTCCACTACCTGCAACCACCTGCAACCTCCGGCAACCACCTGCAACCTCCGGGAACCGCACGGAAACCTTGGGTGGGGCGCAAAGTCTCCAGAGGTTTCCGTTCCGGTTTCCTAAGTGGGACAGGGGCATAAAGTGTTACACAAGCCTTCACCCATTATAAAGTATCTTCAAACATATATTCTGTCTCAGCCCACACAATCCCAAATTGTCTTAATTTGTTTGAAATCTTAAAAAAAAACTTGTTCTCCTCTCTTCAAGAAACTTCCAATCATTAGTTAAAGCTCTTGTGTAACTTTGCTGTCAATTAGTGAGTTTGGGAGATCAGGGCTCCCCCTGTTGCTTCCTATTCCATTGCTGGAATGTTAATGGGCTTCCACTGTGCAACTTCAGCTTTCTCTCTAGTGTGAAGCACTCGCTTCTTTTACTGAAACCACTGAGGGGAAAGCTTTTCACATGCAGCACAAACACAGATTTTGTCCAGAACTGCCAATAATAAACTAAACTAAGCTTTTCGCAGTTCCCGAAGCGGGACGGAATACTAAACAACTTTGTGTGTTATAGTTGCAGGTTGCGACAACATCTGCCCAAACTACTTAGACAATCCCGGTGCGTCTCCCTAATCCTGGCTGCCACAGTGTTGTTTTTAAAATACAAAGTAATAAAATAATGCCCCTGTCCCACTTAGGAAACCTGAACGGAAACCTCTGGAGACTTTGCGCCCCACCCAAGGTTTCCGTGCGGTTCCCGGAGGTTTTTGTCAGTCTCTCTACCTGCTTCCACTACCTGCAACCACCTACAACCTCCGGGAACCGCACGGAAACCTTGGGTGGGGCGCAAAGTCTCCAGAGGTTTCCGTTCAGGTTTCCTAAGTGGGACGGGGCAGTAGACTGCGGAAAATTTTACAGAGGACAGACGATGTCAAAGCAATGCTGGTGGACATAAACAAACATGGGCTGAAATCCTGGGAGTCGGGGGGGGGTGGTGGGAACCTATCCCCCCCATGTTTTGAGAGGTGGGGAACAATGTTGTGAAACATGTTGCAGCAAACCCGCCTTGGAATTTTAAATTTGTAAAAAGCTCTCGGGTTTAACGAGTATTGCAGAACGATTGGAGTCGTTTATCACTTGATTCGACTGAGACGAAAACGATTTGTTAACTGCCACTGTCAGTCAAGTCAAGTCAAGTCAAGTTTATTTGTCACATACACATACGAGATGTGCAGTGAAATGAAAGTGGCAATGCTCGCGGACCTTTGTGCAAAAGACAAACAACAAAACAACCAAACAAATTACAAACACAATCATAACACACATATTCTTTTACATAATAAATAATAGAAGGAAAAACGTTCTGTAGAGTTAGTCCCTGGTGAGAAAGGCGTTTACAGTCCGAATTGCCTCTGGGAAGAAACTCCTTCTCAACCTCTCCGTTCTCACTGCATGGCAACGGAGGCGTTTGCCTGACCGTAGCGGCTGGAACAGTCTGTTGCAGGGGTGGAAGGGGTCTCTCATAATTTTGTTTGCTCTGGAGTTGCACCTCCTGTTGTATAGTTCCTGCAGGGGGGTGAGTGAAGTTCCCACAGTGCGTTCGGCTGAACGCACTACTCTCTGCAGAGCCTTCTTGTCCTTGGCAGAGCGCTTGTTAACTGCCAGTAGTTGACATTGTATTAACACTGCTACACAATGTGTCACCAACACATCGATATGCATTCCTCAGTAAATGTGTTTTGATCTTCAAGTATTACTGACGCCGAGTTCCTTTGGATAAAATTCACGGGAGAATTTCTTAAAACTGGCTGACGGGGGTACAATTACCATTTGAACTTTGGATATATTGGTGGATGTCATGGGAAAGATTTAAACGAGTATCGGACGATCGTTAAGGGCTGCGGACCGCGAGCACGGGGCTTCCTGGCGTGCAGGTACAGTCCCTCATTCACCCACGTTATTTAGTCATTTTTACCCATCGTTTTCCCCCAAATGATGGGTTAAAAATGTTAGTTGTCATGTACACGTGTCATCGGGCCGTCAGGAAATTGTGTGTGTGTGTGTGTGTGTGTGTGTGTGTGTGTGTGTGTGTGTGTGTGTGTGTGTGTGTGTGTGTGTGTGTGTGTGGTGTGTGTGTGTGTGTGTGTGTGTGTGTGTGTGTGTGTGTGTGTGTGTGTGTGTGTGTGTGTGTGTGTGTGTGTGTGTGTGTCTCCCGTTTTAAATGTGATTTTCGCCCATCAGTAAACCTTCTATTCCCTTCTCATTCAAAAGTGAAAAGGTGCAAATGCTGGAAATATGAACTAAAATGCTGGAAATACGCAGGTCAGGCAGCATCCATGTTGCGAGTAGTGAGCGAATATTTCTTCAATCGCCTCTCATTAGGTTGCAAATGCTGTGAACATCCAGAGAAATGAAAGCACAGGTTAGACTTAAACCTAATAATAATCCTCATCTGAGGAAGGACATTATTGCCATGGAGGGAGTGCAGAGAAGGTTCACCAGACTGATTCCTGGGATGTCAGGACTGTCTTATGAAGAAAGACTGGACAGACTTGGTTTATACTCTCTAGAATTTAGGAGATTGAGAGGATCTTATCAAAATTCTTAAGGGGTTGGACAGGCTAGATGCAGGAAGATTGTTCCCGATGTTGGGGAAGTCCAGGACAAGGGGTCACAGCTTAAGGATAAGAGGGAAATCCTTTAAAACCGAGATGAGAAGAACTTTTTTCACACAGAGAGTGGCGAATCTCTGGAACTCTCTGCCACAGAGGGTAGTTGAGGCCAGTTCATTGGCTATATTTAAGAGGGAGTTAGATGTGGCCCTTGTGGCTAAGGGGATCAGAGGGTATGGAGAGAAGGCAGGTACGGGATACTGAGTTGGATGATCAGCCATGATCATATTGAATGGCGGTGCATGCTCGAAGGGCCGAATGGCCTACTCCTGCACCTAATTTCTATGTTTCTATGTTTCTATAAATGGCAGATTCTTCAACCACTGTGACCCCATGAAGATAAAATATGTAATGCATAAAAGACTTTTTTTTTAATTAGAAGTACGGCAAGTTACAATACTACAACACATATATCTTAATACATTTTTACCGCTTCATTTTTTGAGCTTTAAGAAAATGATAGAAGTCGAGAGAGTAAAGAAAGTGCGCAAGAGTCGTGAAGGTGCAGGAGGGTGTTGAGTAAAGATAGCCCCTTAGAAAAGAAGTTAGGGAAGGAAGTAAAGAAAGAAAGTAGACTCTAGAAAAGAAGGAAAAAGAAAGGAGAAACAATCGCTCTATTATAACATTAAACTCCGCAGAAAGGGGACTACCAACCAAGTCTGTTTTTGTTGTTTTGTTGGGGTTTTTTTAACCCCCCGTTGCCAGATCCTGGTACCTTTTATTTATTTATTTATTTATTAAATTACTATTGCACCTTATGCTTGTAATAGTCCCAAAAACGTAGACCACGTCTTTTGGAATTGGTCTGCTTTGCCTGCTAAGAGGAGTCTCATCTCTTCCAGATGTAGCGTTCCAAACATATTTGATATCCACATTTTTATTGTCGGTGTAGGCGCGTTTTTCCAATGTAACGCATAACCGCCACGATCATATTGAATGGCGGTGCAAACTCGAAGGGGCGAATGGCCTACTCCTGCACCTAATTTCTATGTTTCTATGTTTCTAAAAGACTGCTCAACAAGAGATGCTTTGCGTAGAATTCCTTTATTTTTTTTTTAAAGATTGCCTTTTTCAATTATCGCATCTGCACGGAAAAAAAAAAAGACATCGAGTACACACATTGTGCAAAAGTAAATGAAACCTGAATCTGCAATGAGAGGGGACAAGTAAAAAACATGCGCATGCATTATTGAGAAATTGCAGAATTGGGCAGGTCTTTGTTCCCGTGAGCAATGGGAATCAGAAGAGCAAAGACTGGTAAAATGTGGACAAGCTTTTCCCTTTGAGAATAGGGAAGATTCAAACAAGAGGACATGACTTCAGAATTAAGGGACAGAAGTTTAGGGGTAATATGAGGGGGAACTTCTTTACGCAGAGAGTGGTGGCGGTGTGGAATGAGCTCCCAGTGGAAGTGGTGGAGGCAGGTTCATTGGTGTATCATTTAAAAATAAATTGGATAGGCATATGGATGAGAAGGGAATGGAGGGTTATGGTACGAGTGCAGGCAGGTGGGACTAAGGGGAAAAAAATTTGTTCGGCATGGACTTGTAGGGCCGAGATGGCCTGTTTCCGTGCTGTAATTGTTATATGGTTATATGGTTATAAAATAAGGCACAAAGTACAACAAGACCACATTCCAGTGGATTCCCCAATAAACTCCAAAAAGAACCACACAGTGGCACAGCGGGTAGAGCCTATTTCCTTTCCCTGAAGGAAATAGGTAACGTTTCGGGCCGAAACCCGAAAGGGTTTCGGCCCGAAACGTTGCCTATTTCCTCCGCTCCATAGATGCTGCTGCACCCGCTGAGTTTCTCCAGCACTTTTTTTGTCTTTGAGGCACAGTGGCACAGCCGGCAGAGCCCGTGTTCGATCCCGCCCTCGGGTGCTGTCTGTGTGGAGTTTGCACGTTCTCCCCGTGACCGCGTGGGTTTCCTCCTCCCACATCCCAAAGACGTGCAGGCTTGTAGGTTAATTGCCCCCGCTAGTGCGCAGGGAGTGGATGAGAAAGTGGGATAACATGGAACTAGTGTGAAAGGGTGGTCTATGGGGTCTGTGTCAACTTGATTAACTGAAGAGCATGTTTCTACCCCATCTACAACCCACCCCCACCCCCCCACCAAAACCAGGCCACATCATCCACTTCTTTTTGCCTCCCCAATGTTCCGTTCCCGTTCCTGCCCTCATCCACATTTCACTCCGGAATCCCCCTTACTTCCCCCTCCCATTCTTCCTTTTCCCTTCCCTACTTTGACAACCCCTCTCGCATTTTCTATTCTAATAATAATCAATAGTGACTAACAGGTTTGGATTGTGTTGAGTGGATCTATTCAGATTGATGTTGCATGCGTCTGATCTCGAGTCACTCTAGACTGTGCAACGACATGGCTTTGCGGATCAGTCTCTCGGTCATTAGAGAGTTTGGTCTCATACCGTCGCGTTCCACCAGCAAGCACCTGTTGTGAGGAGGGAAATATAAACGTTAGTAGATTGCACAGTAAAGGGCCGGTCCCACCGGCATGCGGCCTGCATGCAGCAAGCGCGACCAAACCAGAAGCGGGGGCTGCGCGGGGGTCGAGTGATCCCTGTACACACACATATATATATATACACACACATACATGCACACACATATATACACACACACACATATATATATATATACACATATACGCAATACACACATATACATATATATACACACACATATATACACACACACATATACACACACATATACACACACACATATATACACACATATATCACACACACACACACACACATATATATACACACACACACATATATACATACACACACATATATATATATACACATATATACACACATATATATACACACACACATATACACACGCACACATATATATATATATACACACATACACATATATACATACACACACACATATGCATACACACTTTTTTTCTTTTTTTTAATATTTGTATTTATTAGTACAATAAATGACAGTAGTACAAGCCACATACATAAACGTATTGTACCCCTTCATTGCTTAAGCTTTAAGGAAAGATAGAAATAAAGAAAGAATAGAAAGAGAGAGAGAGAGAGTTGTGTTGGTGTAAAAGAGTGATCAATAAAATTTAAAAAAAAACAATAGTTAGAGAAAAAAGTTAAGAAATAGACCATAGAAAAGAAACACAAGCTCTATTATGAAAACCGTGCAAAAGGGATATACCAACTTCATATTTTTCATCCCTCCCCTTACCAGATCCTGGCACCATTTCTTTTTTAAAGTACTGATGCACCTTATACTTGTACACACATAAATATATACACACACACACACACATATATATACACATATATACAATTAAGCAGCAAGTAAGAATTTCATTGTCCTATCTGGGGCACATGACAATAAAACTCTTGACTTTCTTGATTAATAAACGTTATTCCAGTTTCCTGCATGAATGTAGAAGCTAAAAACATGACAAGTCATTATATCAATCTCTCTTCATAATTGCACAGTCATTTCATCTCCCCCCCCCCCCCCCCCCCCCCCATGTAAAAATACAATGCATGCTAGCACCTACCTAGCCAGCTTGTGGTGAAGTTTGTTGTCCGATTTTAAAGCAGCATTGATCAGCAACAGGTTAAAGACATCTCTCTGCAAGAAAGAAGATCATTTTGAAGGAATGGCTCCAAAGTACCTGTAGACGTGAACATTCACATTTCTTAACCTACCTGATCTCCCTGTGGCCCAACACTTCAACTCCCCCTCCCCTCCCATTCCCAATCTGACCTTTCTGCCGTGGGCCTCTTCCATTGTCAGAGTGAGCCCCAGCTCCAATTGGAGGAGCAGCACCTCATATTTTGCTTGGGTAGTTTACACCCCAGCAGTTTGAACATTGACTTCTCTAACTTCAGATAGCCCTTGCTTTTCCTCTCCATCCCCTTCCTATTTCTCCCACCAGTCTCACTTTGTCTCGCCCCCTCCCCTGACTCTCAGTCTGAAGAAGGGTCTCGACCCGAAACGTCACCAATTCCTTCTCTCCAGACATGCTGCCTCAACCGCTGAATTACTCCAGCATTTTGTGCCGAGCTTCGATTTAAACCAGTGAACGTGAACAGTCAAATGTTGGAATAACCCCATTAGCCCAGTCCCGCCTCCCAAGGCCACGTTGGCCTCATTTGAGAAGACCGTGCCCAGTGTCACCTTGTCAGCAGAGTTTGCTTTCTGCTGACCCGAACCACTCTGAACGTTCTCCTGAAATACCTGTGCATTACTCCCACCAACCCTCTGGATCTGGTAACGAACTGGATGCAAGAGATCCACAGTCTGGCTGTAATTCCCATTTGCAAATTCCACGACGGCTTGGCAGATCGGGAGTCCCAGCTCCTGAAAATGCTGGTGTTGATAATTCTCACCAGGAGCTCTGTCAATCAAAAATAACACCCATCAGTCTTTTCTCGTGTCTGAGCTTTTATCTTCCCACTTCAATGCCTGAAGGATCAGTCCCACTTACGTGCCCTTGGCACGCAAATTACGCGACCTCGTAGTCGCGTTGAGCCGAGACGGTCCCGCGAAGGTCGGGCGCGATTACATGCGTACACACAGCCATCTGGAGCACGTGACGCATTTGAAGATGGACACAAAGCTGGAGTAACTCAGCGGGACCGGCAGCATCTCTGGAGAGAAGCAATGGGTGATGTTTCGTGTCGAGACGCTTCTTCAGTCTGAAAGAAGGGTCTTGACCCGAAACGTCACCCATTGCTTCTCTCCAGAGATGCTGCCGGTCCCGCTGAGTTACTCCAGCATTTTGTGTCCATCTTCAATTTTCTTGGCCCCCGCTCTTGGAGTAGAAGTGGGTGCGGATCCGGACCGCAACGGCCGTGAGCCCCAGGCCGAGCTCAGCGATCGTTTGCCTGCTCCTGCTGCTGTTGGAGGTGAAACGTTGCGTCGTGCCAGGGTCTTGAGCCTGTCCCACTTTGGCCGTCAGTTCTGCAACAGGCCGTTGGCGTGCCAAGATTTCGTTCACTACAAAAATTTCGGACCCCACGCGATGTCGCGCACAACTACATACCCCTCCGCGCTTCTAAGTGAGACCGGCCCCGCGTGGCCACACAATGGCCGTGCGCTTCAACACGACCACGAGGTCAGTCGCGTAATTTGCTTGCCAAGGACACGCATGTTGGACAGGAAATTGAAAAGAATTTACTTTCTGAAAAAATGCTGACATGCCTTTTTTTCCCCAGAAATATTTTCAGGAGGAGCAGATTTTACTTTTTGAGATGTGGACCGACACCTGTTGCTCGAGCCCAGAGAGCCTGGGGAAGATGGCAGTGGGAACCCTAATCCCAACCCTGACAAAGCGGGAAGGGTACCCTCTCCCTCTTGAACTATTGTAGTGCTCCTTTAGAGACTAGTCTTTAGATACAGCGCAGATACAGGCCTTTGGCCCAGCGTCCCTCCTGTCCAGCCATCACCCCGTACACTAGTATTATCCAACACACTTGCGACAATTGACAATTTTACAGATGCTAATTAGCCTATAAACACGAACGTCTCTGGAGTGTAGGGGGGGCGGGGGGGGGAACAAGTGTGGATGAGAAGGTGGCGTTTACGCAAAATACCTCGCCTTCTTTGATTTGATTTCATTTGATTCCTTTATAGTCATTCAGACCTTTCGGTCTGAACGAAATATTGTCACCTGCAGTTATACACAATAATAATAAATAACAAAACACACAATAAACACAAATTAACATCCACCACAGTGAGTTCACCAGGCACCTCCTCACTGTGGTGGAGGCAAAAGTCTTAGTCTCTGTCTCTTCCCTCCTTGATTTCCGTCTGCGCTGAGGCGATCCAGGCCGAAGATGCCGCCCTCCAGTCCAGCGGACCTCCGTGGTGATGTCGCCGCTGCCGAAAGCCGGAACGCCGTCTCCGCTCCGAGTCGGCCCTCCACAGCCTCAGCTCCAAGTCGGGCCGCTGCCGAAAGCTGGAACGTCGCATCAGCGAGTCGGGCCACCACTGCCTCAGCTCCGAGTCCCACTGCCTCAGCTCCAAGTCGGGCCGCTGCCGAAAGCTGGAACGCCGCATCAGCGAGTCGGGCCGCCGCCGCCGCCTCAGCCCGAAGTCGGCCAGCCTCGCGTTGTAAGTCCTGGCTGGCTCTGCCTCCGGAGCCTCGAGGTCGGTCGCAGGTTGGAGACCGCCAGCTCCGCCATTAGGCCTCAGCCTCAGCGCAGACGGAGGCAGAGAAGAGGGATACGACAAGAAAATGTCGCATTCCCCCGAAGGAAGAGACAAAAAAACATGTATCCCCCCCCCCATAACACAACCCAACAAACTAAAATTTAGCTAAAACAAGACAAAAAAACAACAGACGGACTGCAGGCGAGCCGCAGCTGTACAACAGTGCCGCCACTTCCGGATCTGGTTGCACCCTCCCTCATTAGCACACCTTCCTCCCTCTCTCCATCACCCCGTTCCTTTCCCTTCCTCTTCCACTCATCACTCACCCCCTCTTACTTCCCCCCCAGCCAATGCCCCCCCCCCCCCCTCTGGTATCACATTCCACTCCTCCATTTCCTTCCTTGTCTGATTCCACAACTGCCGCCCTTTTATCGCCATTTCACCTCGCACCCGTGTCACTTGCTCCACCTATCGGCATGTCCACCCATCACTTGCTAACTCCTTGCCTCACCCCTTCCCCTCACCAGCGTTCTGTCCCTCCCTACTCCATCAATCCTGACCTGAAATGGCGTCAGTCCATTTCCCTCCGTAGACGCTGCCTGGCCCGCTGAGTGTGTCCATCCACCACTGGGTTATTTTGCCAGATGGATCGGGCTACTTACTGGGCGAGTTCCTGCAGTGAAGCCATGAACTGAGCTGCTATCTCCGTGTCTTTCGCTCCACAGAGGGACATCAGGATGTGGGCATCGTTGAAGATGAGAATGTGATCCTTGGAGTGATTCGTTGTAACTTTGACAACTTCTTTCCAGCGATCACCAATATTAACACCTGCGGGGAGGGAGTGTTGTCAGTAAGATAAAGGGCATTTTTAAAGTGGAGAATTGTTGGTTCTCGATTAGTAAGGGCCTTAAAGGTTATGGGAGAAGGCAGGAGAATGGGGTTGAGAGGGAAAAAGAGATCAGCCAGGATCGAATGGCGTAGCAGACTCGATGGGCTGAGCGGCCTAATTCTGTTCCAATCTTACGATTCAACTCGTTCTTTGATTATCTCTAAACATTTCATTACCAGACCCAGTAAAGCTGTTGGTTTGAAAAAGCTGGAGAAACTCAGCGGGTGCAGCAGCATCTATGGAGCGAAGGAAATAGGCAACGTTTCGGGCCGAAACCCTGAAGGAAATAGGCAACGTTTCGGGCCGAAACCCTGAAGGAAATAGGCAACGTTTCGGGTCGAAACCCTGAAGGAAATAGGCAACGTTTCGGGTCGAAATCCTGAAGGAAATAGGCAACATTTCGGGCCGAAACCCTGAAGGAAATAGGCAACGTTTCAGGCCGAAACCCTTCCGGGTTTCGGCCCGAAACGTTGCCTATTTCCTTCGCTCCATAGATGCTGCTGCACCCGCTGAGTTTCTCCAGCTTTTTTGTGTAACCTTCGATTCTCCAGCATCTGCAGTTCCTTCTTAAACACAGTAAAGCTGTTGTATGTGGATCATTATAAAAAAAAAACAAATGCTGAGAGAGTATTCTTTTCTGTAGTCAGTAGCTCCGAACACTAGTTCTCATGTTGGGATTTCCTAAAATCTTGCTATCTTGCCTAACTGTAAAGTTCACCCACTGACACCGTTCTCCTCAACATCACACCCATGACCTTGCCCTCTTATGCAGAACATAGTAACATAGAAGAAAATAGGTGCAGGAGTAGAGGTCATTCGGCCCTTCGAGCCTGCACCGCCATTCGATATGATGGCTGATCATCCAACTCAGTATCCCATCCATGATCATCTCGAATGGCGTTGCAGGCTCGAAACATATGGATCTTTCTCTGGGTGGCAGCTAGTGGCAGGTGAGGTGCCCTAAACACTCACTGCTTGGGCCCCACCTATTCCCGTCTGCCAACTATCTGGTCGAGGGAACATCATAGAGAACATCATAGAGTGCAAACATGCCCTTCGGCCCAACTTGCCCACACCGACCAACACACCCCTTCTACTCTAGTCCCACCAGCCTGCGTTTGGTCTATGTTCCTCCAAACCTGTCCTATCCATGTACCTGTTGGCAGGAGTGGGGGGGGGAGAGAGTACTTGCATTGTGAGTTGGGACAAGAATGGGAAGAGGCTCTAATCTGATTTGGGCAGAGGGCTCGTGCAGTATAACATTCATAAACATGAGCTTATCCCTATTGTTTCTGAAACAGAAAGACAGGTTTTTATATGAATGGCGACAAGGGTAGATAAGGGGGTGCTGTGATGAGCCTGGGCAAATTGGACACTGGTTGCCAAGCGGATATGACACATGGCAACAAGGCACATGGGTATGGTAGAGGGTTAATAGTCCTACAGGCAAGGTTGGAATGCTGGATATGATTCACAGGAGGTGGGCAGGGATGAACAGGTTTGAACACATTTTTTTTCAATTTTGCGTTGTTGATGAGAATAAGAACATACCTTCCATTTGGAGACGAAACAGCATGGAGGATGCATCCACTAAATCCAGCATTGCTCCAACCGAGAAGCACCTTTTGTAAATCTGCATCAAGAGCATCACGGACAAGGTGTCAGGCAGAGAAAGGCGAAGAGACTGCGTGCGTGCGTGCGTGTGTCAGTGGCATCGTTGTGGATAACTCTCATCCACTTCCCTATCATTCTGCTAAAGCCCATTCGAGAAACTGGAAAAGTCAGTGAATATGTGAAGAAGGGTCACAATCTGAAACGTCACCTATCCACACACTCTGGAGATGCTGCCTGACCCGCTGAGTTACTCCAGCACCCATTGTTTAGTAAACCAACATCTGCAGTCCCTTGAGTCTCCAGTGAATCTATTTGCGGATGACACGAAGCTGGGGGGCAGTGTTAGCTGTGTGGAGGATGCTAGGAGGCTGCAAGGTGACTTGGATAGGCTGGGTGAGTGGGCAAATGCATGGCAGATGCAGTATAATGTGGATATCTGTGAGGTTATTCATTTTGGTGGCAAAAACAGGAAAGTAGACTTATCTGAATGGTGGCCGATTACGAAAGGAGGAGACCTGGGTGTCATGGTACACCAGTCATTAAAAGTAGGCATGCAGGTGCAGCAGGCAGTGAAAAAGGCGAATGGCATGTTAGCATTCATAGCAAAAGGATTTGAGCATAGGAGCAGGGAGGTTCTACTGCAGTTGTACAGGGTCTTGGTGAGACCACACCTGGAGTATTGCATACAGTTTTGGTCTCCTAATCTGAGGAAATACATTCTTGCCATAGAGGGAGTACAGAGCAGGTTCACCAGACTGATTCCTGGGATGTCAGGACTTTCATATGAAGAAAGACTGGATAGACTCAGCTTGTACTCGCTAGAATTTAGAAGATTGAAGGGGGGGGGAACTAATAGAAACTTGCAACATTCTTAAGGGGTTGGACAGGCTAGATGCAGGAAGATTGTTCCCAATGTTGGGGAAGTCCAGAACAAGGGGTCACAGTGTAAGGATAAGGAGGAAATCTTTTAGGACCGAGATGAGGAAAAAAAATTCACACAGAGAGTGGTGAATCTCTGGAATTCTCTGCCACAGAAGGTAGTTGAGGCCACAGTTCATTGGCTATATTTAAGAGGGAGTTAGATGTGGCCCTTGTGGCTAAAGGGATCAGGTGGTATGGAGAGAAGGCAGGTACAGGATACTGAGTTGGATGATCAGCCATGATCATATTGAATGGCGGTGCAGGCTCGATGGGCCGAATGGCCTACTCCTGCACCTATTTTCTAAGTCTATGTTTCCATTTACGCATATAGAGATTTGGAGCCCTCAAAATAGTGAATGAATGAGTACTTGAATCCACCTCCACCTTCTTGGTTAATTTTAAGTTTTGGAATCAAACGGACATGCAGGAACTATTCGCCTAATCGGCAGCATCAGTGGAGAAAGAAGCTGGGTCATCACTTCAGATTGCTTCACTTTTTGGGGGCAGTTTTTCAGGTGATTCTCATCCAAACACAATCTGCAAAATGCCGAATGAGGAACAGCTTTGGAGTCAGTGTGGAAATGCAACAATCGTCAGTTGAATTAAAAAAAACAAACAAAAAAACATTCAGAGTGGAAGAAAATATAAAGGAACCAGTTCAATTGGGACGACGAGGTGGAGGGAGGGGGGGGGGCACATGGGGATGCGTTACCCCCTCTAACCTCATCCCTGTAGGACCCCACCCCACCCTTCCCCAGTGGCAGCACCAAGATAAAGCAGGTAACACACAGAGAGAACCGTCATTCACATAATGGCATCTTTTCACGTCAATAACAGGAGAATGAAAATGGCAGACAGGTTGAATTAATAGCTGTTTCCACTGTTAATAGAACAATCCTCCTGATCTCCAGACTGCACACCAACTGCCGAAGCATTCAACATTTAGGGTGGATTATTGTCACGTTGTACCGGGGGAGAGAGCCGCGGGTTAAACGTTAAGTTAAAACGACTCTATAACCTGTACAACTTGCAAAACAAGCCAGTAATGGAGGATTTTGACAAAACGTTTTTAGTTGATACTCACGTAATCATCGTAGATGGTGAGCGCAGCTTCATATTCCCCCTGCAGGTGGAGCAGATCAATTGGGCACAACATGAATGAGGTTTTCACAAGAACAAAACGAACAAGAAATAGCAAGAGGAGTTGACCATACATGTGCTTGGGTCTGCTCTGCCGTTCTATCAAACCAAGGCTGATTTCCAATCTCATCCCCATCAACATCAGCGCACATTATGTGGAGGAGAATAGAGCACATTACTTGCTAACGGAGAGGCGTGGATGGCACTGATGGAGAGGGAATCACTGGCGAAATCAGGTTCACCGAGTGTTGTACAGGGCAGACATGGGCATGTTCTCTTTGTTTTTTTTTTAAATTGCTGTTTGTTTCCCTTTTCCCTTCCGCCCACAATATTTAATATGAAAAAGAATATGCGATTCTGTTACATTCTGTTTGTAGTTTGTTTGGTTGTTTGTTTGTTTGTTTGTCTTTTTGCACAAAGTCCGCGAGCATCGCCACTTTTCATTTCACTGCACATCTCGTATGTGTATGTGACAAAAAAAAACTTGACTTGATGTAGCTGGCAAATCAAACTCCACCCCCATGGCTCTCAAAGTCCTGCCGATGCAAACAGGGACGATGACCATGGTCGTGGGCAGGTGGAGGGCTGGAGTGGAGATTTAAGGGCCTGTCCCACTTGGGCGACATTTTTGGCCACAGCCTGAAAAGAGGTGGTCGGCTCGTAACACAGCATGACGCATGTAGTGACGTGCGGTGTCTCCCTGTCCAGTGACCCGGGGGGGGGCGTGTGTTTGTGTTTGTGTTTGTGTGTGTGTGTGTGTGTCTGTGTGTGTCCCTCTTTTTCTGATGAAACAAGCGTTCATACGAAGCAAAAGTCCAAATCTGACCCCTCTCACAAACTCTTTGAATCACTTCCCTCTGGAAGGCGACTCCGGACTGTCAAAGCTGCCACAGCCAGACATAAAAACAGCTTTTTTCCACGAGTAGAAGCTCTACTCAATAACCAAAAATCTGTAGCCTCCTTTTGCTCTGGTATTTTATTTAATTCACATGTTTGATCGATAATGTTTTATTATTAATGTTTAATGTGTCATTCCTAACTGCCACTGTATGTGGTTGTCACTTGCGTGCGGAGCATCAGAGCAAATTCCTTGTATGTGAATACTTGGCCAATAAACGTATTCATTCATTCACATACAAACCTTTTCAATGTGGTAGAGGGCCCAGTGCCAGTAATTATGACAGGCAAGCATGTCAGAGTTCTGTGGATAGATTGAAAAGACAATAACTGATAAACCACGTCCATAAATTAAACCTATTTTCTACCTTTTTTTCCCCAACCATTTGCCACATGACAGCATAAATGCCACCTGCCGTCTGTGGGAGGATTTAATCTTGAACCAGCACTAATACAATATTGCCACTGTTTTATTTACTTTCAGATTTGAGTGTTATTAGTAATTATATTGACAAGAGAGTCAGGATGTCATGACAATAACATTTTACTAATACAAATGGTGAGGGGTAGCTGCTTAAAATTAGAACATTTTATTCCTGTATCCCAAATTAAATGTATCTTGTATCTTGTATCTTGTATCCTGCTTCACTGCAACAGTTGCTGAAAACATCACCAATTGGGTTACGAAGGGAAGCAAGAAGACGACTCTACAACCTACTTTCCAAAGATAAGACACAATAAGCTGGAGTAACTCAGCGGGTCAGACAGAATGTCTGGAGATGAGTAATAGGCGATGTTTCGGGTCGAGGCGCTTCTTCCGATGGGATGTCTCGATCCAAAACGTTGCCTATTCCTTTTCTCCAGAGATGCTGTCTGACCCGCTGAGTAACTCCAGCTTTTTAGTGTTTAAGAAAGAACTGCAGATGCTGGAAAAATCGAAGGTAGACAAAAATGCCGGGGAAACTCAGGGGGTGAGGCAGCATCTATGGAGGGAAGGAATAGGTGACGTTTCGTGTCGAGACCCTTAAGGGATCTGTAGGAAGGAACTGCAGATGCTGGTTTAACCCAAAGATAGACACAAAAAGCTGGGAGGCAGACAAAAATGCTGGAGAAACTCTCAACCCGAAACGTCGCCTATTTCCTTCGCTCTGTAGATGCTGCCTCACCCGCTGAGTTTCTCCAGCATTTTTTGGCTTATTCCCAGCTTTTTGTGTCTATATTTGGTGTAAACCAGCATCTGCAGTTCCTTCCTACCAATCTCCTTTCCAATGTACATGTTGGAAAGTCTAATCCAGAGGTGCAGTGGCAACAGCTTTTCCCTCAGGAGCTGCCTGGCCACTGGGAAGATCAGACGGGTGAAGCAACAACCCAGAACAGTGCCCCGTTTAAACCCCTCCATTCCCATGGAGAAGTGTACTGACATTTTGGTGCCCTGGCATATATTGATGAGCGGGATCAGGATTCACGTTTTTTCCCCCCTCGGCTTTCTAATGCTTACCATCCAGTTCTTCTCCGTCTGCTTCATAAACGTTAGTCCAGCCTCCACGTCTGCACGCATCTCGTGTATGTGCGCCAGGGAGTGAACAGACCAGGCATCGGCTGGGTTCAAAGCCAAGCTCTTTGAAGGGAAGAAACACACGTTATCCAAAGATGTAGCTCTCGTCTCCACTCAGATCTCAGTAACGGAGTCTGATCAAGACACTGTCATGCTTTTCAGCACAAGCCACCACTTTAGACAGACAGCACGGAAAGAGGCCCTTCTGCCCACCGAGACCTCGCCGACCAGCGATCATCCCCGTACACTAATGCCCCTGTCCCACTTAGGAAACCTGCACGGAAACCTCTGGAGACTTTGCGCCCCACCCAAGGTTTCCGTGCGGTTTCCGGAGGTTGCAGGTGGTTGCAGGTAGTGGAAGCAGGTAGGGAGACTGACAAAAACCTCCGGGAACCTCACGGAAATCTTGGGTGGGGCGCAAAGTCTCCAGAGGTTTCCGTTCAGGTTCCCCAAGTAGGACAGGGGCATAACATTATCCTATACACACACACACACACACACACACACACTAGGGACAATTTACACTTTTACCGAAACCAATTAACCTTCAAACCTGTTTAAGAAGGAACTGCAAATGCTGGAAAATCGAAGGTAGACAAAAATGCTGGAGACACTCAGCGGGTGCAGCAGCATCTATGGAGCGAAGGAAATAGGCAACGTTTCGGGCCGAAACCCGAAAGGGTTTCGGCCCGAAACGTTGCCTATTTCCTTCAGGATTTCGGCCCGAAACGTTGCCCATTTCCTTCGCTCCATAGATGCTGCTGCACTCGCTGAGTTTCTCCAGCATTTTTGTCTACCTAACCTTCAAACCTGCACGTCTTTGGAATGTGGGAGGAAACTGGAACAACCGGAGACAACCCACATGGTCACACGGGGAGAACGTGCAAACTCCGTACAGACAGCACCCGTAGTCAGGATCGAACCAGAGTCTCTGGCTCTGCGAGGCATCAGCTGTACCACAGTGCCACCGAGTGGCCGACTTTATATCACATGATCCTAAAGATTTCACCCCACCTAAGGGGGGCTGCAAGAAGGAGCTACGTTAAGCCCACGTTCACACTCACTGAGCGACCTCTCCTGTATATCACTACCTGTCATACGGTCTCCAAGTACCATGAGGGAAGGACAAGCCGGGCAGTTGCACCACAACAGAAACTCACGAGATTTTTAGGACCGAGATGAGAAAAAACATTTTCACACAGAGAGCGAGTCTGTGGAATTCTCTGCCACAGAAAGTAGTTGAGACCGGTTCATTGGCTATATTTAAGAGGGAGTTAGATGTGGCCCTTGTGGCTAAAGGGATCAGGGAGTTGGATGATCAGCCACGATCATATTGAATGGCGGTGCAGGCTCAAAGGGCTGAATGGCCTACTCCTGCACCTATTTTCTATGTATGGTGAGAAGGCAGGTACAGGATACAGAGTTGGATCATGATCATATTGAATGGCGGTGCAGGCTCGAAGGGCCGAATGGCCTACTCCTGCACCTATTTTCTATGTTTCTATGAGATGGTGAACGCAACTCATGTGTTTGACCGTCACCTTTGCCGACTCGTTATCACTTACCTCTGTTGCTGTTTTTTCTGCCAGATCATAAAAGTTTGTCTCCACCAGTCCAAACGAATACATGCCTTTCAAGTAACTACACAGGGGAAAGAACACAAATATCTCCAGTTAGTTTGTAGAGATATCTAAAGCATATCTCTAGTTTCTCTCTCCCCTCTTTTCTCCAGAGATGCTCCTGACCCCTCCGTTGCCATGCAGTGAGAACGGAGAGGTTGAGAAGGAGTTTCTTCCCAGAGGCAATTCGGACTGTAAACGCCTTTCTCACCAGGGACTAACTCTACAGAACGTTTTTCCTTCTATTATTTATTATGTAAAAGAATATGTGTGTTATGATTGTGTTTATAATTTGTTTGGTTGTTTTGTTGTTTGTCTTTTGCACAAAAGTCCGCGAGCATTGCCACTTTCATTTCACTGCACATCTCGTATGTGTATGTGACAAATAAACTTGACTTGACTTGACCCGCTGAGTTAAGGGCCTGTCCCACTTGCTGATTGTTTTCCGGTGACTGCCGGCATCATTGACTGATGCATCAGGTCACCGAACAATTGGCGACGTGATGACGTATATTCACTTGCGGTGTTTTTTCAAGTGTCGCAACATTTTTTTGTGTCGCCGCTGGATTTTGAAATGTTCAAAATCTTCTGGCGACAGTGATATGGCGCTGGCAGTCGCCGATAAAAATCGGCAAGTAGACAGGCCTTTTACTCCAGCATTTTGTGTCTAACCCCATGTGTAAACCCCCATCTGCTGTTCCTTCCTACACAAAGAACACAAGGCCATTGACACAGAGCAATGATGTTTGATTCTGGTGTATGAGCTCTTTAATAACCTCTTTAATACATCAGAAATTGATCCCAGCTGTAATCATACCTCAAACATTTCTTACCTCAGATTTGATACATTTATATTTACAGGTATTGCCCAAAAAAACCCAAATAATTGAATTTGAAATACAACATTAGGAGATGTCTTTCTATCATTTCCCCTGGTCTAATAACAGCCACAAATGAAAGACAATGAAAAAGATCATGTCTTGGTGCTTTCTGCTGCGGTGACAAATGACCTACCCGTATAGCGGGATTGTTGGGGTCCAGTGTGGAAGGACTCGAGCAATAGAGTCTCTCAGTTGTGGCTGGAATCCCAGATAGAAGTAGGAGTCGTGCGCTAATTTCAACGCCAGCAGATCAGTTGGGTTGTCCAGAAGGATCTGTTCCCAGATATCACATGCTTTTGGAAGAGACCTGAACAAAACATTCAAAAGAATTCCAGTGTGAATCTTGACCGAGCATTTGTTGATGTTTTCAAAATGGTAAATGCATTTTTTAACAATTCGCTGAAAATTGGACTTCTTAATTTCCACATCGGCCAGAGATCACGGGACGCGCAGCAGCTGGTACAGCCACTGCCTCACAGCGCCAGAGGCCCAGGTGTGATCCTGGCTTCGACTGCTGTCTGTGTGGAGTTTGCACGCTCTCCGCGAGGATTCCTCCCGCATCCCAAAGACGTGCGTGTTTGTCGGTTAATTGCACCCAGAGGAATCCCTCAATACTGACAAAACCAGAAGATGATCCACACGATCCATCACATGTAGAATTACAGGATCCAACGCGACTCAGTAGAAATGAATCCACAGAAAGTGGAATGAACATGAAAGAAAAACACACGCCATTCTCCATTCCCATTTTGTTTTAACCAGTAAACACATTCTGAAAGCATACTTGGAAACATTTTGTTCCAAGAGTAGAACTTCATGCATCAGTGGATATTTTAAAGGCAGAGATAGATAGATTCTTAGGTGGACACAAGTACTGGAGAAACTCAGTGGGTGCAGCAGCATCAATGGAGCGAAGGAAATAGGCAACGTTTCGGGCCGAAACCCTTCTTCAGACTCTTGATTAGATTCTTGATTACTACAGGTGTCAGAGGTTATGGGGAGAAGGCAGGAGAATGGGGTTATGAAGGAGAGATAGATCAGCCATGATTGAATACGGACGATGGGCTGAATGGCCTAATTCTGCTCCCATCACTTATGACCTTATGAGTTATATCATTCATTTAATGATCAATTCCTCTAGTTTGTTGATTGTGCTGGCCCTAGTGTTCTGGTAGAGAGTGATACATTTTAATAAACTAACATAAAGTTGAAAAGTTTTATGTTACTAACATAACTTTAGTTGTGCTTTACAGGGACTAAAACCTGCCCCCCCCCCCCACACAAATATTGATGGTAGAGGCTCGTCATACAAATGTAACCACCGCTGCCATTGGCCCGTGCTAATAAATGTCAGCCATGCACGGAAATAGACTTTCATTTTAAACTAGTAAGTAAGTTTTATTTATATAGCATGTTTTAAGTCAACTAGCATTGACACCAAAGTGCTTTACATAAAATAGATAATAAGTTTCCATACAAACCATAGAAACGGGTTAAAAAAATGAATGAAATGAACAGAACACATGATAGAGTTCAACACAAACGTCCCCCCACAGCAGAATCAGATATTTCCACTGCGGGGAAAGGCACCAGAAAGTTAAGTCCTCTTCCTCTGTGAAACACCCGAGGTCGGGGCCTATTTGTGGCCGTGCAGCCAGTCCGATAATTTTCAGAGCCCTCTTGCCGTGAAGATGGAACTCCGGCATCGGGTGAAACATTCCTCAGCGGCTTGGAAAGTCTGGAGCGGCTGCCTCCTCCCCGGAGACTGGGGCACTCGTAGTTGGAGCTCCGACCCCGGCCAACTCAATCCCAGGCTCCGCGGCGCCCCAAATCCAGCGCCGCCCGCGGCCGGACGCCCGCAGCCACAGTGCTCCGGAGCTTACCGCACGGCGACCCGGTAAGGCATCGCCCGCTGCGTGTTGGTGTCCCAGCTCTGCGCCGCCGCCGAAGTTGTAGTTGCGGCTGGTCCCGACAGGAAACGCCGCTCCACTCTCGATGGTAGGCCGTGAGGACGGGGCGAAGATGCAGCTCGGAGGGATGCTGCCTCTCCGACCAGGTAGGGGGACTAAGAAATAAAGTTTCCCCCTTCCCCACCCACCACATAAAAGACCTCCAACTAACATTTTAATAACAGGATAGGACAGGACTTAAAATCAAAATCGTGATGAGGCGGACTGCGGGCAGGCTGCCATACACAGACGGCGCCCACTCCTGCACATCCGCCAACTACAGGTAAAACAGATCGCAGTAACTCTTCCTACCCCTTTGCAAACATCTCCAGCGCTCTGACATGTAAACGTTCCCGCTCGGTGACCTCTTGTGTCTTTGAGAGTTCAGCCATCCTCTTGATCGAGGCAGCCAGGTCCTTATCCAGCACAACCGACCGCCCTGTGCCAATCAGCTCCAGCCCGTTGATGATGACATGCCCCATCACTGAGAGAGAAAAGGAAGGTGAAAAATATTACATTCAAGACTTTTTCATATAATGAATGAATACGTCTATTGGCCAAGTATTCACATACAAGGAATTTGCCTTGGTGCTCCGCCCGCAAGTAAAACATGACATACAGTGACAGTTAGGTATGACACATAAAACATTGCGCATGGCGGTGCTGGCTCGAAGGGCCGAATGGCCTACTCTATTATCTATAACTTCTTCACCCAGAGAGTTGTGAATCTGTGGAATTCTCTGCCACAGAAGGCAGTGGAGGCCAATCACTAGATGTTTTCAAGAGAGTTAGATGTATCTTTTGGGGCTAACGGAATCAAGGGATATGAGGGGGGAAAGCAGAAACGGGGCACTGATTTTGGATGATCAGCCATGATCATATTGAATGGCAGTGCTGGCTCGAAGGGCCGAATGGCCTCCTCCTGCACCCGTTTTCCTATGTTTCTATCTGCACTTCACTTTGAGCAGGAACGCAGTTTTGCTCCTTGATGAGTTTCAATATATTTCCAAATCTCTCTCAGCAGCGATTTTCCAAGAGATATTTCCCCTGGCTCCCTTTCATCATCTCTTCTTCTTGAACGATAGGTTTGTTACGACTTTAGCAGCCGTTACCATTACTGGATAAACCAGAATTCCCTGCTCTATGTCCAGACCCACCCAGCTTTTGTGACATTCAGATTATAAAATTATCCAATCAAGTTTACTTTTAATTTAAAGTATTCGTTCAGGCGAACAATCTTGCTCAGGCACCTACCCCGCCCGCTCACACACAATGGCTGACAGATATTATGTCCTGCCTAAAGCTCGAGAAAATCAGGTACTCACTTCAACATTCAAATGGAAGGTTTCAGAAAGCATGGGAACCTTTTTTAAATGCATTCCAGACTTTATAAATGCTTGATCATCAAGCACAGTTGAACAGCTTAACAGTCTACCCATTCATTTATCGTGGATTATTGTTGTGACAGGCTGATGTTTGCTTATGCTCACTGGCAGTGACTGGCTGGGGAGGGATTATTTTTGGTATCTCATTTTTCTTTTATTGTTGTTGTCTTGTTACATGTTAGCACAAGTTGTTTTTTATTTATTCTTTTCGTACACTCTGTCTGTAACAAATAGACAACTTTGCACTTTGTGTCACCAGACTGATTCCTGGGATGTCAGGTCTTTCATATGAAGAAAGACTGGATAGACTCGGCTTGTACTCGCTAGAATTTAGAAGATTGAGGGGGGGATCTTATAGAAACTTACAAAATTCTTAAGGGGTTGGACAGGCTAGATGGAGGAAGATTGTTCCCGAAGGTACAGCGGGTATGCTGCTGCACCCGCTGAGTTTCTCCAGCAATTTTGTGAACCTTCGATTTTCCAGCATCTGCAGTTCCTTCTTGAACAGATTGTTCCCGATGTTGGGGAAGTCCAGAACAAGGGGGTCACAGTTTAAGGATAAGGGAGAAGTCTTTTAGGACCGAGATGAGGAAAATATTTTTCACACAGAGAGTGGTGAATCTCTGGAATTCTCTGCCGCAGAAGGTAGTTGAGGCCAGTTCATTGGCTATATTTAAAAGGGAGTTAGATGTGGCCCTTGTGGCTAAAGGGATCAGGGCATATGGAGAGAAGGCAGGTACAGGATACTGAGTTGGATGATCAGCCATGATCATATTGAATGGCGGTGCAGGCTCGAAGGGCCGAATGGCCTCTACTCCTGCACCTATTTTCTATGTTTCTGTGTTATGTCCTGAAAACTAAATAAAAAAATTTTTTTTTTTAATTAAAAAAATCTTTTTTTTTTTAATATAAAGTTTTTGTTGCACTGCTTCAATCTCACAATATATGTTTGAACTTCAACTGATAGATTGTCAACTCACCAAAGTCTGGATCAGCGGCCTTTAGCCGAGACTGACAACCCTCAATCCCTCCGAGACTTGCATCGTTGGTCCAACTGATCCACTGTGGAATAAGCAGTGAAACATTCTTTTCGTGTGAAGCAAGAGCATAACCGGTGGAATTGATCCCATTTTGTTCAGAAACTTCAGACACCAAATTCAAGTTACATTTATTGTCAGATGCACCAATTGGTACAGTGAGATCCCAGTGACCATACAGGGAAAACCAGGGAATTACTCATTATTTCTTATTCAGTTCGTCTTCGGAGCTTATGTCAGAAAACATTCCCAATGACTGCCGTGAATGGATTGAGGCCCTCTGCAAGAAATTGCAGCGAATTGTGGACGCAGCCCAGACCATCACACAAAACCAGCCTCCCTTCTATTGACTCCATTTATACCTCTCGCTGCCTCGGCAAAGGCCAGCAGCATAATCAAGGACGAGTCGCACCCTCTCCTCTTCCATCAGGCAAAAGGTACAGAAGTGTGTAAACGCACACCTCCAGATTCACGGACAGTTTCCTCCCAGCTGTTATCAGGCAAACGATTCATCCAACCACCACTAAAGAGCAGTGCTGAACTACTATCTACCTCTTTCGTGACCCTCGGACTATCCTTGATCGGACTTTGCTGGCTTTACCTTACACTAAATAGAAAGACAATACATGATGCATTTGTAGAATCTGGAGGATTGGGGCTTTTCCAAATCCTTCTTTTACCTGTTCTATAATTACTATCATAGGCACTGGCCATTGTGACCGTATATTCCCAAACCAATGATTCAATAAATGGAGTCATCACTAGGCATTTTAATTAAAAATAATGTTTCCATAAAGTTTAAAGCACGAGCCAAATCTTTCTGTACATAAATACTTCAGAAGATGAACTACCTTGGTAAACCTTTGCCGTCTTAATTGTGATAATGGTGCAATGAAATATCAGGCAGAAAATATTAGTTAATGGATTTAATTAATTTCATTAGAATGAAGCCTTACCTGAGTTAGAAAAGCATCGTATAATTTGCAGGCCTCGTTGCTGGTTGTGGAGAGGGGAAGTCCTGCATCCTGCCAAGCCTGTGAATAAATGAGAGTGCAGCGTTAAGGGGCTGTCCCACTTTGGCGACCTAATCTGTGAGTTTAGGAGATTGTCTCGATCTTCAAACTTGCAGCATGGTCGACACGTGGTCCTATGAGGTCGCTGGAACTCTCCTTCATGCTCGAGGGAAGTTCCCGAATACTCGCTGGGTCGCGGAGAATTTTCAGCATGTTTAAAAATTTTCCGCGAGTAAAATTTGGTCGGCATGGTTCGTTTTAACTCGTAGTGCAGCGGAGTGGGGTCGCTGTTTAGTTACAGGCAGTCGAGGGCAGCCGTAGGCAATCCACCTTCGCTGACCGGGCATTTTAATTGGCTCATTGGAGTTTTCAGGACCAAGGAAGACCGACTGGTAAAATGCCCGCTAAACTTTATTATACTTCTTAAAAGTGTCTCCCCTCCTTCTCTCCCCCCCCCCCTTCTCCCCCCCCTTCTCGCTCTCTAAAGGACTTACTGTTAATGTGCAGCCGTTTTACCTTCTTCATCGCGGATGTGAATTTCACACAGCGCTCCCCCGCTTTCCCTGTCCCCCGCCTTTGTGTGTATATGTGTGTGTGTGTGTATATGTGTGTGTGTGTGTGTGTGTGTGTGTGTGTGTGTGTGTGTGTGTGTGTGTGTGTGTGTGTGTGTGTGTGTGTGTGTATATGTATGTGTGTGTGTGTGTGTGTGTGTGTGTGTGTATGTGTATGTGTGTGTGCGCGTGCGTGCGTATGTCTGTGTGGGTGTCTGTCTGTGGGGATCGATCGATCGATTCAGCTCGTAGTTTCAACACGGACGTTTAATGCAGCTCGAGGCGTTCCAGGCGAGTGCCCTGGAGCTTGAAGGTCGAAGACACTCTTCTGGACTCGTGGATTAGGTCGCCCAAGTGGGACAGCCCCTAAACTGCTTCGCTTTTGCTGTGAGGAATGATGTGTCACCGTGCCTGCTAATCACAGAGGGCAGCAGATACTGTGTGGGAAGGAACCGCAGATGCTGGTTTACTTCGAAGGTAAACACAAAGTGCTGGAGTAACAGCGGCTCAGCAAACACTGTCTCGTCCTTTGTTCAATGACAGTATGCTCAAGTATTTTCACCTGTGAATCTCTATAATACTAAATCTCTTCCTATTGTTTGTGTTTGTGCCAAGGATGTGTCAATCTAGTTTTCCTAACTTCTTCCAAACGCTAGGCCACAGCCTTCACATATTCACACACCCTACTCACATTTTTCCAGTCGAGGCGATAAACATCTTCCCGTCGCATTCCCACCTGTATTTCCAAACTTAATAATCGTTTAAAGTTTTTAAAAACAGCCTGAAAACTCACCCATTTCGGGGGGGGGAAAACCCCGAGTGACGTCACAATGCACTGGCAAGGCAGGACGGGACGGGACGGGACACTCAGGGAGGGAGGGAGGGCCACTCCTGCGCTTGTGTGGATGGCTGCAGTCTACAGCCAGGGCCGGGCCATGTACGTGAACCAGGCCGAGTTACAGGCCCTGGCGCTGCTGTACCACCCGGGTAGGTGCTGGAGCAGGGAATGGGAGTGAGGGGAGGAGGATGAGGGAAGTGAGGAGGAGGGAGGTGGGATGGGGAATGGGGTGGTAGAGGGAGTTGGGAAGGGGGAGTGGGGGGTGTGGCGGAGGGAGATGCACCCCCCCCTATCTATCCTCACTCCCACCTTCTCCACCCCCACCCTCTCTCTCTCTACCCCCTCCCTCCCTCGCCCACTCCCTCTCTACCCTCCCTCCCCCCACTCTACCTCCCTCCCTCCCTTTCCCTCTGCCCCCTCCCACTCTGCCCCTTCTCTCTACCGTCCCTATCTCTCTACTCCCCCTCCCCCTCTCCCCCCTCCCTCTAGAGATTGAAGAGGGAGGGTGAAGAGGAGGAGCAACTTAGGCTGGGGGAACGTTGGTGGAGTCGGCACTTGGTCTAGTTACAATCTGCTTCTTGCATGTGGCGTGCACAGCCTAAAGTTGTTGGACAACTTGTTCTATTTGATCTTCTGTAACTTCCCTAGTTACAATTAAAACACCAAGTACTTGTGCTAGAACACCAGGATATGTGCTCAACCGTGACAACCAAGCCCAAAGCACTATCTAAACTGATTATACTAACTTATGATAAGGACAATAACTAACTCAATATGCAATATGCAATAACTAACTCAACAATGCAAGTAGATCATATGGGTTATCAAGTGGGCACCTCCCTTCACTGGTGTTTCATTGAATTCTTTGGGAAGGCTCAACAGTTAGGTGTGGGGTCCCAGAACCACCCCCCTCAAGACCTGATGTTTATCTCTGTCTTAGCTGAGTCACAGATTACTCTCCCATGCTGAGCCTTGTCCACTTGTTCAGGATTGACCTTGGACTCTTGTCTATTGGGATCCAGTAAACGCCTTTCTGAGCTTCACTTCTGTGGCTTCTCTGTGCTAGGGTCTACCCTCCTCTCTTACAGATGAGGATTTACTGATGTGGAACTAAAGCTTGGATTTGTTTGATACCTGTAAATTAAAGATTCCCGTTGACGTACAAGCATCTGACCATGTTTCTAAAACACTATAAAAGATGCCGTATGTCTTCATTCATTAGAGTGGTAGCTCAGGAGAGTCAAGAGTCTGTTGCATACTTGACTCTGTATCCCCGACATTCTCGCCGGCTGATGATCAGTAAAGCTTGAGTTGGTTTACCTAACGCATTGTGAGTTGTCAGTTTTTTAAGAAGTGAACCTTAACACTCCCGATAGCTCAGGCCTTCGAATCCTGGCAACATCCTTGTAAATTGTCTCTGCAGTCTTTCTAGTTCAAACAAAATTTGTGGAGAGAGGAACAAAAATGTAGGCCACATTTTGAGTATTGTGAGCAAATTTGGGCCACATATCTGATGAAGGATGTGCTGGCTCTGGAGAGGGTCCAGAGGAGGTTTACAAGAATGATTCCAGGAATGAGTGGGTTAGCATATGATGAGCGTTTGACAGCCCTGCACCTGTACTCGCTGGAGTTTAGAAGGTTGAGAGGGGGGGGAACCTCATTGAAATTTACAGAATAATGAAAGGCATAGAGTGGACGTGGAGAGGATGTTTCCACTGGTGGGAGAGTCTGGGACCAGAGGTCATAGCCTCAGAATTAAAGGGCACTTTTTAGAAAGGCGAGGAGGAACTTCTTTAGTCAGAGGGTAGTTAATCTGTGGAACTCATTGCCACAGAGGGCTGTGGAGGCCAAATCAGATCCAATTTGTGATCCCAGCTACAAAGACAGATGTGTACAGCAATTCGTTCTTCCCCCACACAATTAAAGCATGAAATAATCTCCACCCAACTATAGTTACCCAACCAGATGCAACTAAATTGAAGGTAGCTCTTTCTTCCCAATAACCCTCTCTGGCTTAAGCCCTCCCTCCACCACCTCCAGTTTAAATTCCATTTGGAATATTTTGGACCACCAAGGAACCAAGAAGAGATAGACAAATTCCTGATTAGAACGGGTGTCAAGGGTTATGGGGAGAAGGCAGGAAAATGGGATTAGGAGGCAGAGATCAGCCATGATTAAATGGCAGAGTTGACTTGATTGGCCGAATGGCCTAATTCTACTCCTATCCCTTGTGAACGGCAACTTGCCCCATCAATGACTTGTGTGCAGTCTGTGGATGAAAGCCAGCACAACTTGCAGTTGGTGGAACGTGATGTACCTTTGGCAACCAGTTAGCTTGCCAACGGAATATTTGGCATAAAACATGACTGAGTTTCAGCAGCAGTTTGTTACGTTTTGCTTCATATCATTACTCTGCAATACAATAATACTTTAGTAGCCAAGTATGTTTTGCAACACACGAGGAATTTCATTTGCCACGCCAGTCATACAAATAAAAAGCAACGGAACACACAAAACACATTTTAGCATAAACACATGTAACTCCTTCACATTCCTCACTGTGATTGAAGGCGGAAAAAAAGTCCAATCTCTTCCCTTCTTTGCCCCAGGAGATCCCCACATCTGAAATCTCTCCTTTCTGCAATCTGCCAACAACTTTTAGCGGTGATTGTGGGAAATGGAGCCAGTCAGAAACAATATGCTAGCTCAGGACTGCACTCGTCACCAAAATAGAGAGAGTACAGAGGAGATTTACTAGAATGTTGCCTGGGTTTCAGCACCTAAGTTACAGAGAAAGGTTGACCAAGATAGGTCTTTATTCTTTGGAGTGCAGAAGGTTAAGGGGGGACTTGATAGAGGTCTTTAAGATGATGAGAGGGATAGACAGAGTTGACGTGGATAAGCTTTTTCCATTGAGAGTAGGGAAGATCCAAACAAGAGGACATGATTTGAGAATTAAGGGACAAAAGTTTAGGGGTAACATGAGGGGGAACTTATTTACTCAGAGAGTGGTAGCGGTGTGGAATGAGCTTCCAGTGGAGGTGGTGGAGGCAGGTTCGTTGGTATAATTTAAAAATAAATTGGATAGTTATATGGACGGGAAAGGAATGGAGGGTTATGGTCTGAGTGCAGGTAGATGGGACTAGGTGAGAGTAAGTGTTCGGCACGGGCTAGAAGGGCCGAGTGGCCTGTTTCCGTGCTGTCATTGTTATATGGTAAGAATCGACCCACACAAGAAGAAAACAAACTTTTACTCTGGAACATGACGGAAACTAAAGATTTTAAATGGAAATAAAATAATTTAATATTAAGCTCAGAAATGTCTGCAGGTCCCGCTGAGTTGCTCCAGATTTTAGTGTCTGTCTATCTTCAGAAAAATACACATGTTGTTTAATAACCGAGTTATTTTGTTGACTGCAGGACAGCCATTTTAACGTGATTCGTTTTCTGCACTGCTCCTGCAAAGCAACTCTGCTCCAGGGATTTAAATTGAGTTGAAAGATAATTATTTGTCCCTTTTACCTTGCAATCCCTGAGACTGGAGCGCTGCATTCCCCGTCCCTTTTTGGCGAACGCCTGCAACTTTCCGCTGGGAATCTGATCTTTGCTGTGAGTTGTTGCTGCTGCTGTTGCTGCTGCAAATCAGATCATGTCCGAATTTAAAGTCCGCAAACACATCCTTGCCACTGGTTGGTGCTGTTTGCGGGTGAAAATAACCCCATGCTGTCAGTCCATGGAAACACACAGATACAATACATAAAGCACGCGATACAATGTGTGATTTCACAACATGTTACTTGCCAAGCCGTTCATTCGTCCTGTTACAGGAAGAATGCTGCATTCCCCCCCTTCCCTCTCCCCCCTCTCTCTCCCCCCTCCCTCCCCCCCCTCTCCCCCCTCTCCTCCCCCTCTCTCCCCCCCCTCACCGGGAGTCCTGTCCGCTTAAAAATATGTTGCCAATTAAATACTCCAAGGAACTGCAGATGCTCGAGTAGCGAGGGAAAACCAAAGTGCTGGAGGAACTGAGCGGGTCGGGCAGCCTCTGTGCAGGGTTTAAGAAGGAACTGCAGATGCTGGAGAATCGAAGGTACACAAAAAAGCTGGAGAAACTCAGCGGGTGCAGCAGCATCTATGGAGCGAAGGAAATAGGCAACGTTTCGGGCCGAAACCCTGAAGGAAATAGGCAACGTTTCGGGCCGAAACCCGGAAGGGTTTCGGCCCGAAACGTTGCCTATTTCCTTCGCTCCATAGATGCTGCTGCACCCGCTGAGAAAAGTGCTGGAGAAACTCAGCGGGTGCAGCAGCATCTATGGAGCGAAGGAAATAGGCAACGTTTCGGGCCGAAACCCTTCTTCAGCCTCTGTGCAGGGATGGGCGACCCGAACCCGAACCCGAACCCGAACCATCGCCCCTTCCTGTTCTACAGAGATGCTGCCCGACCCACTGAGTTACTCCAGCATTTTTTGGTGAATCTTCGGTGTAAACCAGCATCTGCCACTTCCTACACATACACCCTTCTCCAGACTCTCCATTTCACCTCCACAGGCGCTGCCCGACACGGTTTCAAGAGAGACAATAGACAATAGGTGCAGGAGGAGGCCATTTGGCCCTTCGAGCCAGCACCGCCATTCAATGTGATCATGGCTGATCAACCCCAGAGAGTTAGAGTTGGATTCAGCTCTTCGGGCTAAGAGACTCAAGGGATATGGGGGAAAAAGCAGGATTGGGTTACTGATTTTAGATGATCAGCCATGATCATACTGTATGGCGGTGCTGGCTCGAAGGGCTGAATGGCCTACTCCTGCACCTATTTGTCTATGATTCCATGTTTCTATGTAGTGTGGTTTCCACGCACCTATACCAGGCCCCTGGTTCCCCTGTGTAAGAAGGAACTGGAGAAACTGGTTTACACCGAAGATAGACACAAAACGCAGTAGTAACTCAGTGGGACAGGCAGCAACTCTGGAGAAAAGGAATGGGTGACGTTTAAGGTTGAGACCCTTCTTCCATTCCTTGAACAGCGTCTCTTTTGATGTCTCGTTTTCACACCTTATCCTTCCTTATCTCTAGTTTCCCTCCTCCCTGACTCTCAGTCTGAAGAAGGGCTGAAACAACTCAAGAGAGTTTATTGTCATGGGTCCCAGATAGGACAATGAAATTCTTGCTTTGCTTCAGCACAACAGAATATAGAAGGCATGAATACAGAACAGATCAGTGTGTCCATATACCATTGTATAAATATATACACACATGAATAAATAAAACAGATAAAGTGCAAATATACAGATAATTGGGCTATTAAAGTTTTGTTTGAGTTGAGTTCAATAGCCTGATGGCCGTGGGGAAGTAGCTATTCCTGAACCTGGATGTTGCAGTCTTCAGGCTCCTGTACCTTCTACCTGAAGGTAGCGGGGAGATGAGTGTGTGGCCAGGATGATGTGGGTCCTTGATGATGCTGCCAGCCTTTTTGAGGCAGCGACTGCGATAGATCCCCTCGATGGAAGGGAGGTCAGAGATGATGATGGACTGGGCAGTGTTTACTACTTTTTGTAGTCTTTTTCGCTCCTGGGCGCTCAAGTTGCCGAACCAAGCCACGATGCAACCGGTCAGCATGCTCTCTACTGTGCACCTGTAGAAGTTAGAGAGAGTCCTCCTTGACATACCGACTCTCCGTAATCTTCTCAGGAAGTAGAGGTGCTGATGTGCATTCGTTATAAAACAAACTGGACTGGTCTGTCAACTCTGACTTCCTCTACAAAAAAGGCCAGAGCAGACTCTTTTTCCTCAGAAGGCTCAAAGCCTTCAATGTGTGTAATGATATGCTGCATGTGTTTTACAACTGTGGTTGCAAGTGTTATTTTCTACACTGTTGTCTGCTGGGGACACAGAGCAGACTTGTCCCAGACGATCTGAGAGGTCTGGGTGGTTCGTAGCTAAGCAGAAGATCAGAAATGTATTTTGGCCCTAAACCATTCAGTGCTTTGTAAACCAACAGTAGTATTTTGAAATCAATTCTTTGACAGACAGGAAGCCAGTGTAAAGACCTCAGAACTGGAGTAATGTGATCTACTTTTTTGGTCTTAGTGAGGACTCGAGCAACAGCATTCTGAATTAACTGCAGCTGTCTGATCGACTTTTTAGGGAGACCTGTAAAGACACTGTTACAGTAGTCGAGCCTGCTGAAGATAAATGCATGGACAAGTTTTTCCAAATCCTGCTGAGACATAAGTCCTTTAATCCTTGATATATTCTTTAGGTGATAGTAGACTCACTTTGTGACTGTTTTTATGTGGCTGTTGAAGTCCAGGTCTGAGTCCATGACTACTCCTAAGTTTCTGGCTTGGTTTGTTGTTTTTAACATTACCATTTGAAGCTGGGTGCTAACTTTTAATCGTTCTTCCTTGGCTCCAAAAACAATTATTTCAGTTTTTTCTTTGTTTAATTGGAGAAAATTCTGGTTCATCCAATGGTTGATTTGCTCAATGCATCTACTCAGTGCTTGTATTGGACTATAGTCTCCTGGTGATATTGTTATGTAGATTTGTGTGTCGTCTGCGTAACTATGGTAACATATTTTGATGTTTTTCATGATCTGAGCATGTGGAAGCATGTAGATGTTAAACAGAAGAGGCCCCATGATGGAGCCCTGGGGAACTCTACATGTAATTTTTGCACGCTCAGATGTGTAATTACCTATAGACATAAAGTAGTCCCTGTCCTTCAAGTAGGATTCAAACCATTTTAATGCTGTACCCGAAAGTCCCACCCAGTTTTCCAGACGGTCTAGTAATATGTTGTGATCGACTGTGGTGTCTCTGTGACGATCTGATGGAGGAGGTGGCGTTCACTGGTCTGTGCCTTTCGAGAGAGGGCCAGAGTGGCTGCTTCTCGTCTGATGTTGGCTGGGGCGATGCTAGCGAGGACGGGCAGTTGGTTTACTGGGGCGGCTCGTAGGCATCCGGAGACAGTCCGCAGGGCGCTGTTGATTCAAACCTTTGGTTCAAACTTTGTGACTAATTTTGCATTAATTTCAATGCTGGGACTTCAAGGTCAAAATGCAAAACATTTCCTGGTATTCGTGCATGAGCCATCAACAATTGCCTGCAGACTTTTGTTAATCTTATCAGTAAGTCGAACTTGGGCATGGCCTTACACAGTGAATGTCAGGGCTCTGGGGAGTGTGTTAATCAAAGGGATCTAGGAGTGCTGGTATATGGTTCATTGAAGGTGGCATCACAGGTAGATAGGGTGGTCAAAAAGGCTTTTGGCACATTGGGCTTCATCAGTCAGAGTATTGAGTGTAGAAGTTTAGAGTATTGTCTTCTGTTCTGGGCACCATGTTATAGGAACAATGTCAAGTTACAAATAGCACAGAGAAGATTCACAAAGATGTTGCTAGCACTAGAGGGTCTGAGCTACATAGGGAGGTTGAGCAGGTTCGGACTCTTCCTTGGAGTGCAGGAGGATGAGGGGTGATCTTATAGAGGTGTATAAAATCATGAGAGGAATAGATCAGGTAGACACACAGAATCTCTAGCCCAGAGAAGGGGAATTGAGAACCAGAGGGTATTGGTTTAAGGTGAAGGGAGAAAGATTTAACAGGAATCTGAGGGATAACATTTTCACACATAGGGTGGTGGGCAAATGGAATGAGCTGCCAGAGGAGGTAGTTGAGGGATGGAATATTGCAACATTAAAGAAACAATTTAGACAGGTACATGGATAGGACAAATTTAGGGGGATATGGGTCAAACACAGTCAGGTGGGACTAGTGTAGATGGGACATGTTTGTCGGTGTGGGCAAGTTGGGCTGAAGGGACTGTTTGATTCAATGAGCCATAATGTACACACTCATATGCTGTGTAACATGTAACTATGGGAATTATGTTAATTTGAGCTCCATTTTGCACTGAAAGGATTCTTGTTGCCACTAACAATGCATCATCTTATCTCAGCGGTTTCCATGCTATTTCTGCAGTCCAATACGTTGAGTATATCAACCACCACTGAAGACTGGGAACCTGAGTGTAAAACACATTTGGAAATTTTCTATAAAATTGTATCCTAAGTTAGTAAACATTGTCAAAGTCAAAGCACAAGGCCAGAGGAACAATACCTTGTATTCTGCCTGGGTCATCTATAACCCAATGGTATGAACATTGAATTTTTCATACTTAGATAACCTTCACCACCACCAGTGTTTAAGGAGGAACTGCAGATGCTGGAAAATCGAAGGTAGACAAAAAAGCTGGAGAAACTCAGCGGGTGCGGCAGCATCTATGGAACGAAGGAAATAGGCAACGTTTCGGGCCGAAACCCTGAAGGAAATAGGCAACGTTTCGGGCCGAAACCCTGAAGGAAATAGGCAACGTTTCGGGCCGAAACCCTGAAGGAAATAGGCAACGTTTCGGGCCGAAACCCTGAAGGAAATAGGCAACGTTTCGGGCCGAAACCCTGAAGGAAATAGGCAACGTTTCGGGCCGAAACCCTGAAGGAAATAGGCAACGTTTCGGGCCGAAACCCTGAAGGAAATAGGCAACGTTTCGGGCCGAAACCCTGAAGGAAATAGGCAACGTTTCGGGCCGAAACCCTGAAGGAAATAGGCAACGTTTCGGGCCGAAACCCTTCTGGGTTTCGGCTCGAAACGTTGCCTATTTCCTTCGCTCCATAGATGCTGCTGCACCCGCTGAGTTTCTCCAGCATTTTTGTCTACTTTCACCACCAACAGAGTGTGTTTATCCTGCTTTTTCTCTCCAAATCCTACCATGCACCCCGAAGATTCACGATTAGGATGGGTGTCATTTTGCTTGGGGCAGCTTACACCCCAGCGGTATGAACATTGACTTCTCTAACTTCAAGTAACCCTTGCTTTCCCTCTCTCTCCATCCCCTCCCCCTTCCCAGTTCTCCAACCAGTCTTACTGCCTCCAACTACATTTTATCTCTGTTTGCTTTGTTGTTACCTTCTCCCAGCTAACAACGATCTATTCTACATTTTCCTTTATCTCATTCCATTTTCCCTGTTTTCACACCTTACACTTCCTTATCCATCTATCTCCGTCCCCCCTGACGTCAGTCTGAAGAAGGGTCTCGACACGAAACGCCACCCATTCCTTCTCTCCAGAGATGCTACCTGTCCCGCTGAGTTACTCCAGCATTGTGTCTATCACAGATATAATATATATATCATCATATACTTATTAAAACTCTGATCTTGTACATGTGTATGTGTGTGTGTGTGTGTGTGTGTGTATATGTGGTTGTCTTTACAACTTCACAAAAACACTACGTGGTAAGGAATACATTTTTACATATTCCGATTGACATTTTTCCGCCGGGAACAACTTATCTGAACATTTTACGCTTTATTTCTCGACTCATTACTGATCAAAAGTCAGAAGACTTTGAAATTAAAACCACCAGCTTCAACTGATGACATCACAATGGCTCTGCTAGCAGCGATCAGCCTCAGTGAAGATTTCATCCGATATTTGACACATTATTCGCGGTTAAAACTTAAAAAATGCCAACTTTCACAAGGTTTTTACATATTCCGATTCACATTTTTCCCTCCTAGGCAGAGATTCACTGAACATTTTATGCTTTATTTCTCGACTTATTACTGATTAAAGTTTAAAAAAAATCAAAATACCTTGAATTTCAAACCGACCAGCTTCAACTGCTGACGTCACAATGGCTCGACTAGCAGGGGGAGGGCGAATTGCTATTGCAACACGCCGGGCAAGTACAATTGATTTTTTTTTTAAAGAGCTCTGCTGAGGACTGGAATCTTATGTTCGGGAACGGCTTGAGTTGGAGGACCAAGCCTCTTGTGGGGGCTACGGGTAGGGAACGGGTGCGTTGGGGGAGCAGACCCAACGGGTCTGCACTTGGCCTAGTATATATATATATATATATATATATGCAAGCAATACATGTTGTTAGAAATTTCTTGTTTTTTTTTAAATTAGTATTATAGTAATCATCTTTTTATCTTTTTGACAATTATCTTTATTAGTGTGTACTGCATTCATGGGTCATTAAGCTGCCGCAAGTAAAAAAAAATATTGTTCCGTTGAGGCCAATTAAGCACTCTTGATTCTTGACAGTGCTGGCTCTCTGTGTCCATATTTGATTAGGAATAGATGTAAATTTGTGAAAAAAAACTTTGCGTCAGTTAGCTCAGCATGCAAATACTGTGTGGTTGGCACATTTCATCTACATCTCCCTTACCAGCAATTACTTTAAAATGATTATATACTGAATGAGGTCAAGGTACAAAGTGATAGTCATCTATTAACAGCTGATATCAAATACACTGTTAACAGGTTTAATTGTTTCATGGGTCTCAGTTACCCACAGTTTAGTTTATTGTTACGAGGACCAAGGTACAGTGAAAAGCTTTTTGTTGCGTGCTATCCAGTCAGTGAAAAGATAATACATGATTACAATCATGCCATTCACAGTGTATTGATACATGATAAGGGAATAACGTTTAGCGCAAGGTAAAGCCAGCAAAGTCCGATCAAGGATAGGCCGAGGGTCACCAATGAGGTAGATAGTAGTTCAGCACTGCTCTCTGGTTGTGGTAGGATGGTTCAGTTGCCTGATGGGAAGAAACTTTACATGGCCTGCAATACACCAGTGCATCTGCATCTACGTCAGACTGCTATTCATTTGGGTTGAGCATAGTGCAGTTTCATACTTTCGTGTTTGGTTCAATCCTTTTGACTAATTTTGCATCTTATTTCGATGCAGTTTCTGATGTGCCTGCGTCCGGTGCACGAGCCATCAACAGATTTTTGTTAATCTTATCAGTAGAAAGATCTTAATTGGGTGACGTTTCGGGTCGAGACCCTTCTTCAGACGTCTGAGGAAGGGTCTCGACCCGAAACGTCACCCATTCCCTCTCTCCAGAGATGCTGCCTGTCCGGCTGAGTTACTCCAGCTTTTTGTGCCTATCTTCGATTTAAACCAACATCTGCAGTTCCTTCCTAAACAAAAGATCTTAATTAGTTGGAACTTTGCTAGATCCAGAGCCATTTATTTCTTTATCTTCAAAATAAAGACATTTCTACTTCACAGTTCTGCTGTTCATTTGAATGTTACGGTAACATTGCATCATTCTTCTGGCTTCCTGAATAGACTGTAGATGGACAATCATAAATCATCTATACCTGCCATTGCTTTTCTTCGCTATTTTGAAACAGTCTACAATACGGTGAGCTGTTTAAAATGCAACTATTGGACGTGTTCATTTGATCTCTATTTTGCGCTGACAGGATTGTTGTTGCCAGTAATAATGCACCAACTCATGACAGGAGTTTCCATGTTATTCCTGCAGCCAATTGATTGAGTTAATGAGCCATCGCCAAAGATGGGGATTGTGTCAGTAAATAGCATGTTTCAAATTTTATACCAGACTATCCGGCACAAGAACATGACTGGCCTCACTACTCCACCTAGTGCATGATACGCACTACACCCGGTGCAAGTATAATACGGATTCTCCTGAATGTAATGGCAGCTGGATTTGTATTTGTTCTGATGCATTTTGAGGTATATTGTGTGAAGATTTGTATCCAGTCAAATCTATCTAGTCATCCAATTACTGCACAATAGATTTACATTTGCAGATTAACGCCATCAATAACAACTAATTTCTTGAAAACAATGAAAAACAGAGGAACAACCTCCCATATTTAGTTTATAGATACAGCGCAGAATCAGGCCCTTCGGCCCACCGGGTCTGCACCGGGCAGAGCTCCCCGCATATTAACACTATCCTACATCCTCGAGGGACAATTTTTACATTTACCAAGCCAATTACTTACAAACCTGTACGTCTTTGGAGTGTGGGAGCAAACCGAAGATCTCGGAGAAAACCCACGCAGGTCACGGGGACAACGTACAAACTCTGTTCAGATCAAAGATCCTATAGCTCCGCTATAGGATCTTTGGTTCAGACAGCACCCGGGTCTCCAGCGCTGCATTCGCTGTAAGACAGCAACTCTACCACTGCACCACCGTGCCTGGGTAGTCTATATCCCTGTGGTATGAATATTGAACGTTTCCTCCTTTGGTTCTATCAATTTTGATTCACAGTCCCATACCCACAAGCTTCCCCCTCCCTCATCTGGTTGTGGTTCTACCTGCAATCTGCATCTCCCTTTAATAATTCCCATTATCACATTTCTTACTTATCAGATCGCCTGTGTTTCTGCTTCTCAAACAATGTCTCCATCTTCACTCTCCCCTTCCCCCACTTGGCTCCATCTGGCTTATTGTTTCCTTTAGTCCACCTCCATCTATCACCCATCTGTTTCTATCCCCAAACTCCACCCCTCCCCTCTCCTCCCTACCCCCATCTATCTCTCATCCTTCACCCCTTCTTGGTTCCCCAATCACCTCTGCACCTGTCTCACCACCCCTTCTTATCTTTACACTGACCATCCACCCTCTCCTCTCACTCCCTGTAACATCACCATTCCCTTTATCCCCACAGACGCTGCTCAACCTGGTGAGTTCCAGATTGTTGCTCTGATTTCCAGTAACTGCACTCTCTGTGTCGAGTCTATTATATAAAAGTAAATAGACTACAAATGAGCAGAATTCAGATGGACCAGGGCATTTTTATGCCCGAAACACAAAACAGCGGCATATTGGTTCTTTATTGCTTGTGGACTGGAGTTTAATAATCATTTTACTGGATCTTGGTGAGGCCGCATCTGGAGTAGTGTACAGCTATCTAAAAAAGAATAACTCTAAAAGTAAAATTCTGATAATCCACTTTCCGATGACCCTTGGACTATCTTTGATTGGACTTTACTGGCTTTACCTTGTACTAAACATTATTCCCTTATCATGTATCTATCTATACATTGTAAATGGCTCTGTTTAATCATGTATTGCCTTTCCACTGACTGGTTTGCATGCAACAAAAGCTTTTCACTGTACCTTGGTGCACGTGACAATAGACTAAACTGAAACTGGTTCACCAGGTGATATTTGCCGTGCTCTGTGCCCATGCCTGTTCCCGTGCCCCTTACTTCCTAAGACTCTCGTTCTCACACTTATTCCACTTACCCGACTCCAGTTCTGACCACTTACCCGACTCCATTTCCACTCATCCAAGCCTCAGTTGCCACGTTCCATTTCGACTCACTAGGGCCCTCCCTGCACTCCACAATCCACAACTCCCTCCCCGTCACTAGGACCCTGGTTCCTGCGTTCATTTAAAATTTAACTTTTGCACTAGGAATAAATATAAGAATACTGGTAAATATCTGAAATAACTTGTGATGGGGAATTAGTAGAAGTAACATCAAACAATCCATAAAATCTGTTGGGGTTTTACTGTACGAGTATTGGAGGCAGTTCAGAACCGTCTCAAGCAGCTAAATTCTGGGAATGTGTGGGTTGTTCGATAACAGAGCCTTCAGAGTTGTCGACAGGTCCATTCCAGACTTCAGGTGTCCATGCTGAGAGATGTACTGAAGCTTGGTGCAGCCAACGCCAAGTTTCTGTGGGGAGGACCACTGTCTACGGTCCTTATGCTGCTAAACATTGAGGGGCCGAGACCATTGGGGCCGAGACCATTGGGGTCACTCCACAAACAAGGGAAGGGATAGCACCCCAGGGGATGACATGAAGGCCAAGGGTGTATTCTTGAAAGATAGGTGCAAACATCACTGAATATGGCACTATTGAATGAATAGCCACTGAGAATAATATGAAGAGTTTTTGTACAATTTTTATTTTGCATTTTTTTAATATCGGAATAAAATTTCAGAAAAACACATCAATAGATTTGCTTGTATAATTATTGTCTTCTGCAATAATGCCATCTCTCAGCGCCCAGTTAACATGAGACCTTCTTCAAACCAGTCATTATCTAGGGGGGAAAAATAAAGTAATGGCAGAAAAAAATCTATATAATTAAAGTCTCATTTTGACCACTTCCCGTATGTGCTGTATATTGATTTTTAGAAAAAACGCTACCCTATAGCGCTATGATTTTTGGCCATCTTACTCACAGTCCTCCTCCGCTGAGGCAGCCCCGAGGATTTTTCCGATCGATGAAAAATAAAAAAGTTATGAGTGTTTAAAAAATCTTGAGATCAGCTGATTGGTCCTCTCGCCTGTCAATCACCGGGGGAGGGGGCAGGACTATAAAACCCCGGATGCCTGGACGTGAGTCAGTCACTCTGGAAGATCGCGAGGGAAAGGCCACAACTGTCATTCTAAGCTGCGAATCAACTGAACTGTGAGTCTGCAATGTACTGGGCACTAGGGGCACCGCATTGCCTACAGTCTGTTTGTTTTTCCAGCTTTTTTTATTTTTAGTTAGTTAGTTAGAAATTGAATGTGGTGGCCCGCAGTCTGCTTGAAATGCCATGAAATTGAATGTGGTGGCCTGTACTCTGCTTGAAATACTATGAAATTGAATGTGGTGGCCTACACTCTGCTTGAAATGCCATGAAATTGAATGTGGTGGCCTGCAATGTGCTAGAAATGCTATGCAATTGAATGTGGTGGCCTGCACTCTGCTTGAAATGCTATGAAATTGAATGTGGTGACCTGCACTCCGGCCCGACCGACTGCTCTCACCACCCACTGGCGGCCTGTCCCAATGCTCACCACCCACCGGCAGCCCAACGGATCCTCCACAGCATCCATTGGTCTACTGACAAGTCCGACCAACAGACTGACCGATTGACTGACTGACCCTAATCCGAACCCAAGCTCTCTATTTGTTATTTATCATTTTTATTTCAGTTCACATCATAACTTTATAAAGATAAATCAATTGAAAAACAAAATTATCAGCAAGGTGAGCAATATCTTTATCCTTAGAAACCTTGTAATTGTTTTGATGTAATGTGGAGGCAGCCATGATCCCAGGGTCCTCGCTGCCTAGCGACCATAAAACAAAGTGCGGGATTGGTCAATTTGCGTCCGAACTCAATGTCAAACGTGCAGTGATTGGGCAATTACTACTCAGAAAATTTGAGGTTTTTCTCATATTTCTTAAAAATGTGCAGGTTTTAGTCTTGACGAGTATGATTAATATAATATTTTTACACAATATGTTAAAATTAAGTAGCTCCGTGAGTTGGTTCACGAACCTGAACGAAAAAGCTCCATCGACCCATAGCCTAATTGTTACCCTATTGTTTTCGTCTGGTAAATAAATAGCATTGATGTATGTGTTCACAACCCGCATGGCATCCTCTGTCTCATGGTGTTTGTGCTGTGGCACCACAGGTTTGGACAAGAGTCACGAGTGTTTTACTGTCATATGTTCCAGATGGAACAACGACATTCTGTTGTGCTGCTGCAAGTATACCATATATAATAATATATGGTTATACTTAACAACCATATAACAATTACAGCACGGAAACAGGCCATCTCGGCCCTACAAGTCCATGCCGAACAAATTTTTTTTTCCCCTGAGTCCCACCTGCCTGCACTCATACCATAACCCTCCATTCCCTTCTCATCCATATGCCTATCCAATTTATTTTTAAATGATACCAATGAACCTGCCTCCACCACTTCCACTGGGAGCTCATTCCACACCGCCACCACTCTCTGCGTAAAGAAGTTCCCCCTCATATTACCCCTAAACTTCTGTCCCTTAATTCTGAAGTCATGTCCTCTTGTTTGAATCTTCCCTATTCTCAAAGGGAAAAGCTTGTCCACATCAACTCTGTCTATACCTCTCATCATTTTAAAGACCTCTATCAGGTCCCCCCTTAACCTTCTGCGCTCCAAAGAATAAAGCCCTAACTTGTTCAAACTTTCTCTGTAACTTAGTTGCTGAAACCCAGGCAACATTCTAGTAAATCTCCTCTGTACTCTCTCTATTTTGTTGACATCCTTCCTATAATTTGGCGACCAAAATTGTACACCATACTCCAGATTTGGCCTCACCAATGCCTTGTACAATTTTAACATTACATCCCAGCTTCTATACTCAATGCTCTGATTTATAAAGGCTAGCATACCAAAAGCTTTCTTTACCACCCTATCTATATGAGATCCCACCTTCAAGGAACTATGCACGGTTATACCCAGATCCCTCTGTTCAACTGTATTCTTCAATTCCCTACCATTTACCATGTACGTCCTATTTTGATTTGTCCCAATGTCATTGTTTAGAACGGAGACGAGGAAACACGTTCTCTCACAGAGAGTGGTGAGTGTGGAATTCTCTGCCTCAGAGGGCGGTGGAGGTAGGTTCTCTGGATGCTTTCAAGAGAGAGCTATATAATGCTCTTAAAGGTAGGGGATATGGGGTCAGGGGATATGGGAGTCAAGGGATATGGGGAGAAGGCAGGAACGGGGTACTGATTGGGGATGCTCAGCCATGATCACATTGAATGTTGAATGGCCTACTCCTGCACCTACTGTCCATTGTTCTTTGTGGGACATTTGACAATGAAACATTCTTGTCTCTCTTGCCACACAGCACAAACGCCATGATACAGAGGATGTCATGCAGGTTGTGATGACATGTGCCTCAGATGACAGGCTGTTTACGTTGACAACCTGCCCCTGCCCTTTAAATTGCGTGCGAGAGGATGAAGCGTTTGCACTGCGCCTCCTCCCTCGCCAACCCCATGCCGCTCCCACTCGCTGGCGGCGGCAGCAGCAGCAGCTCCTCCTCTCCGGAAACTGCCGAAGGTTGACGGCCCGCTTCCGGAAATTGCCGAACACGCCTTCCGAACCGAACCGCCCTGGGCCACGGGCGGCGTCGCCGAGGCGAGCCGAGGTCTCCGGCGTCACGACCCATCCATCCTCTCTTTCTCGCTCCCCCTCTTTCCTACCTTTACCACAAGTGGGGATACCGAGCACGGGGAGAAGTTTGACTGATTGTCACGATCCTGGCTGGCGCTTGTGTTTATTTCCCGCCCCCTCCTGCTCTCCACGATGGCGGCCAACCGGCGCTGGGGGGCTAGTGGGGTCGACGTCGCGTGCGCGCGCGGGCCTGAGCCGAGCACGTGATCCGCGTGCGCGCCCCCCCGCCAACCTCTCCACGTTTGAGGGGGGCGCTGGGGGGGGGGGGGGAGTCGACGCGTGCGTGCGCGGGCCTGAGCCGAGTACGTGATCCGCGTGCGCGCCCCCAACGGCCGCGCGTGCGTGTGCGCGTCGATCCCGAGGCCTTCCTCCCGGAAGTGGCGGCGCGGAGGCCCGGCTGCAGCCGCGAGGTGACGGCGGTGGATAATGGCGGAGGCAGCGGCAGCCATGGGGACGGCGGCGGCGGCGGTAGAAGCAGCAGCAACAACAACAACAACAACAACAACAACGGGAGCCGCCGCCGCCGCCACCACCACCACCACTGTGGCAGCCGCCGGAGCTAGCGCAGGAATTGGTTGGACTAAGCAGGTGACATGCAGGTAACTACAATAATAATTCAATACAAAAATCACATCGGTGGCTGCCATGCAGATTAATTTGCAAGTAACACAATGATGAACGACGATCTGTTTAAAGCTGCGGGGTCGAGGCCAGCTTTTGTCATCCCCGACTGTTTGGCGAGGTTAAATGAAGCTTGCGGCACACACACACTCACTCTCACACTCACACACTCACTCACTCTCTCACACACTCACTCACTCACACACACACTCACTCTCACACACACACTCACTCTCACACACACACACACTCACACACTCACTCACTCACTCACACACACACACACACACTCACTCTCACACACACATCATCAGTTTTATCTGGTGTTTTCGAAGTACATTGTGCGTCGGTTACATTCTCTTTCATTTGGGTATTTAAAAAATCGATGGACATGGCACATCATCTTATTAATATTCAAAGATTTTATCGTTTAATGAGTGTTTCTGTTGAACCTGAAGTACTTTCGAAAGTTTAAAAAAAACTTTTGAGAGAGGAAGAAATATCTCCTGTTTTGAAGTGACGTCATGTCGACCAAAACCCGCAGTGAGCAGGAGTTGGTCTGAAATATTAAATGTACAATATACTGATGCGTTTAAACAACTATCCTTATTTTAGTTCATTGAATATGTAGTTAGAATCTCATGGGTTTGTTTTGTTCATTTGCAAATTGCATTCAGAAAATTGGTAGGTGAGCTATGCCTTTGAGTCGTATCAGTCCTCAAAAATGTATTGTGTACATTGTCCAATTTAGATCCAGTGAGTTATTGAGAACTTGAAGAAGGATTAGACTTTCGTGAATTAAACTTTCAGTGTCTTGAGTTTGAAAATGTATTTGAAATATCGCCTTTTTATTGATAGAATTGTAAACGTACATCGAATTCAGTGGACAAAACTGCACCATATGGATTCAAAAGCGGAAAGTCTGGCGTGATTTTTCTGAAATGCTATCTCTCGCTTTCCTTTCCCCAAATCTCAGTCTGAAGAAGGGTTTCGACCCGAAATGTCACCTACTCCTTTTCTCCGGAGATGCTGTCTGACCCACTGAGTTACTCCAGCTTTTTGTGTCTTTCTTTGGTTTAAACCAGCATCTGCAGTTCCTTCCTACACATTTTTTGCCAACATTTATTGTCCATTTTACTATAAAAAATATAATGCTGTAAGTGTTCAACAGGTTAGGCAGCATCGACAGATAGAGGTCTTTTGATCCTCTTTATTCCTGTTTACACAGGTGCTGCCCAAACTGCTGAGCAATTTCAGCATTTTCTGTTTTAATTTCAAATTTCCAATGTCTGAAGTATTTTGATTTTCAGCATTTTTTGAGGAGGTGATGGGCAGTCTTTATGACACTCTGCAGGCCTTTTTGGAATGTTGATATGTTTCCAAAACATCTTGGTGTCTTGTTTTTGTTTACTATTATTGTATTCTCGTGGCTTGTCAAGGGTAGCTGATTAGATTCTCTCTTATTGAAATGGTCATTGTATTGTGTGTTCCAATGCTGCTGTTGAGCCTCTGCCTGGAATTTGTTCTATGTCCAGCTTGTTGTGGGTGTGGGCTGTTTAATTTTGAGTTGCTTCAGGAAATGAATATTATTCATACATCGCCTCTTACTGTTGCTGGGTGAATGTTCATTGATGAAGCAGCTAAAAGTAGTTGCCTTGAGGAACACTTTCACCTAATCTAGTTTAACTTTTTTGGCAAATATTTGGGGAAATATTAATGAGATCGCAAGTATAGCATTCTGGTGAAATCTAAATTGAATTGACACTTGAGAATCAGTGTTACCTGACGGTTATGTTGATGACACATTGCATCATTTTGAAACTAAACATCAAAATGAAAAGTTCTCCTACACCTGAATGACTATTTTGTTGCTGTAAGGATAGGCAGTGACTCATTTAACTCTGACCTAATAATATACTCTTAAAAATAATGCACTAGGGATGATCTAAATTAATCTTAAATGCATAAGCTTGCATCGTTGGGGTAATAATAATTTAAATTGAACCTTACTTAGCAATGTGGCTTCTGCAGTAATTTTCATGAGCTCATTTTTGAATAGACATGGGAATGGATGGCTACCCAACCAAGCTTCATTTCATTTATACTGGAAATATAATTCTGAATAATTTTGAGGATTTTCTCTTTGTCATCTTAGCACATGGTTCTGCCAAATACACTTTTCTCCCTTTCTCCTTTACCCATCGGCTTCACATTTTGTTACTCTTCAATCCTAACCTCCTTTTCTCAAACTCTTTCCCCCCCCCCCCACCTGTATCCACCTATCACTTACTAGGCTTTAACCCACCCCCAATTCTCCCCCCCAATACAAACAATCTGAGGAAGGATCCTAACCTGAAATGTCACTTTTCTATGTTCTCCAAAGATGCTGCCCAACGTGCTAAGTTGCTGCTGTATTTTGTCTTTTTTTTAGTTCTTTCAGTTAATAATTTTGAAGCTATGACCAACTCTCTTTATTTGGTAGTCATTTTGAAAATACTTTCAAAATATTTTTTGTTTTATGTACTTTTGCAAACTTACCTTTTGAGGTATCTTGAGGTAATTCAGTTTGTTGGCACCTATAAATTGTCTTGACAAGAACAGAGTCCAGAGATTTTCAAATCCCTCTCATATGACTAACCAATATTGCCCATATAATTGCATATGTTATTGCCTTGGTTACTTGTATACACTAGATATATTGTCAATTGTCTAAAACTCCATGGAGTTTCTTTCGCTTTCATTGTTGCATTGTAATTTATTGGATTAGCTTGATCAACCATATTTGTCCTGCCTACTCCTGTTTCCTTACTTTACAAAATATCTGACGTGCTATTGGCTTGGGAGATCCATGTATTCTAGTCTTTGTTATCAAGATAAAAACTCAAAATCTTTTCCCAGTTTCAAAGCGTCGTAGAAGGATACTGCTTGGGAACAGGCCATTTGGCCCACCACGTCTGTGCTGACTATCAGTCACCCATAGATGAAATCAGATCCACAGTGGCAGCACCCGTGCTCAGGACTGAACCCATGTCTTGCAGCTCTGAGGCACACGTGACTAAACTGAAGGCAGCTTTCCTACAAGATGCTTTTCTTTTGTTTAATGCTTTCAGTAAAGAACAATGAAGATCTTTCCCTTGCCTTTACCAGCTGTAATTTTGCTACCTGGGATGTGAAATTTACAAGAGATCTGTGGATCTTTAGCTGACTTGAGAAATTTACAAGCATCTGTTATCTAGGCTGCTGCAAGAAGTGCTTGAGAACTTCAAAGCTTCAGCTTGGTTGCAATTATTCTCCAGATGTTCAGCTGACCTGGGAATAACATGACAACTGATTTACTGTGTACACTGAACACTTTTTCTGGGAGACATGTCTTCTTTCTCAGTTTAAGTGCTGTAACTAAAGGAAAATATGCAATTTTATCTCCCTTTGGGTTTCTCATAACTCGTGCGCTGTTTTAAAAAAAAAGTGTATTTTACTCACATGAGATTAAATAATCCTTTTATGATTTTTGAAGCCTACAAATAAAGTTCCTGTAGTCCTTACTTGTTTGAAAAGGCCACCCTGCCTCCTGAACCATCTTGGTCAGCTCTTCAAAGGCAACTGAGTCAGATTCATGAGGCACGTTACTCAGACAGAGGCACACTGACTATCCCTGGTCTGTTCTTTCACAAATGCATGTAGATCCTCTCATGCAGGATCCCTTCTTATAAACTGCCCACCACTGGTATTAGGTTCACTGGTCAGTAGTTCCTAGGCCTTTTCTTACAGCCTTACTTAAGGAGAGGCATATGTGTACACCCTCCACACATAGACAACCTATTCACTCCCTAGTTATTCTTTAGCTTTTAATGTACGTAGAATTTCTTTGGATTTTCTTTTACCTTGCCTGTTAAAGCAATCTCGTCCCCATTTTGACTTCCTGATTTCTCTCTCAAGTGTACTCGTACAGCCCCCATACTCGCTTGAATCCAGCTCACACACCTGTTGTATATCTTTCTTTTGACCAGAGGTTCAATAGCTCAAAGTCCCAAAGTAAAGTACAAAATTGGAATCGCAAGAAAGTCACAGTAACAAAAATACAGAAATCCTACATTTCCAGGTTTCTGTATTACCCAGGTTAAAGGTAATGTACTTTACCAGAACGCTATGACGGTTTACAAGCTGACCAATGAGATTCTAGACCTGATTTCAAAAGGTCAGATGGTGGAGGCAAAAATCTTAATGGCTGCGTCTCTTTACCATGCTAAGTAAAGCTGACCAATGAGATTCTAGACCTGATTTCAAAGGTCAGATCATTAATGGCGCTAAACCAGAAGTAAAGCCCTGTCCATCATCCAAATAAATCTCCCCCCCCCCCCCACACACACACCTCCCAAACAACTCCACGATGCCAATGTAATTAAGGGCTATTTTCGCTCCGGCTATTCCCACTTTTCCCCTCGCATCGGGCAGAGATACAAAAGCTTGAAAGTATCCACACCAGATTCGGGAACAGCTTCTTCCCGGCTGTTATCAGACTACTGACTTGTCCACCCATAGGTTAGGGTGTAGTCCTGATCTTCCAACCTACCTCATTGTGGCCTTTGCAATTTTTTAAATCTGTAGTTCTTCTGTAACTATAATGCTGCAACACTACGCTGCATTCTGGTAGCTTTCTCTTTGCACTACCTGTTGTATGTGTGTAATGGCTCAAGTATGATTTGACTGGGTAGTATGCAAACAAGCTTTTCTACTGTATCGCAGTACATGTGACGAGAATACACCAATACCAGTTAGCTTATTGAACGAGAACATGGGAAATGTGTTCTTGACATTGGCAGAGACATTTGCCCCCAGTTGTTTATATATATATTAAAAAAAAGCAAAGTTGTAAATGTAAAATATGCACTCTGCAAGCTTGTCTTTCATATGAGTCGTCACCACTGATCTACAAGTAAAAATATCTTCAGTGCCAACCAATATAGGATTTGGACCATTAATTCTATCAAATGAGACTTTATCCAGGCAAGAGTTAACTTGGAAGGAGGAGATTGTATGATCTGGGATTGTTTTCATTGGAATAGAAAAGACTGCGAGGAGATCTAATTGGGGTGTATTAAACATGGAGGGATGGATAAATGGAAAAAAATCCTTAGTAGAGAGATCAAGAACCAGGGGTATATATGTAAGATGACGTTAGAAAGATTAGAAGAAGATAAGGCTTTTTCAGTTGATCTGAAGAAAAGCATATTTGAAGATTAAGACCCCTGAACTGACATAAATCTCATTGTTCTATTGGGCAACGTTCAACTCTGCCGCTGAGAACTGGCTACATCCTGGAGCAGCCTGAGGCACTCGAAAGCTGCTTATTTTCTCCGAGGCCTGCATCCCCAGCATTAAAGCTGCAATAACCTGTCAGCTATATTGGATGGGCCTTGTCTTTCATGGACCTGAAACTAGACATTCCCAACGGGCAGTGTTCAAAGCCTTCAATGGAAGAGATTGCAAGGCAGATGTTATTAGAGGAGATTAGCGGATGTGCTCAGTCTCCTTGGGGATGAACAAAATTAATTGTCCCCCCCCCCAACTGCTGGGAATCTGTGGCCCGTAATCACTCAGAGTAGAGAAGGAAGATTTGGGAGGTATCGGACCTCTGGGTTATATCACTGCATAGGTGATGTGAGGAGCCATCTCTATGAACGGCTACAGTTGACACTTAAGGTCAAAAACCCTTCATCAAAACTCGGGAATCCAGTCCTGAGCTGCCTCTTGGAGATAAATTACATTGCTGCACCCAGCATCAACGCTTAAGTATTTTTGAAATTACTTGAGATGAATGATCATTCCATTATGTCCCTCTGTCATTCAAGGTGCTTCATTTGTCAAAATCTCAAACCTGTTTATTTCATTCCAAACCCAGAGATAATTTAAAATTTGAGTCTGTTTATCCATGAATTTATGCCAATTCTGCAAGTTCATCTGAAACCTCAATTGTATATCACATCACAAAATATGCTGCCATGTGAACTGTCAGTGGTTTCATCCATTGCCCTGCGGGAAGAAGAAAAAAAATGCAATATCTGTTAGATAATTAAATGCCTTTTCCCCCGTACCTCAAAGGCGATTTGATTATTTTTGTATTTGGGAGGGGGGGGGTTGTGGGGGGCGGGGGGCTATGGGCGGGGGAGTTGTGGGGGGGGGGCGGGGAGGGGTGTGGGCTTGGGGGAGTTGTGGGGGAGAGGGGTGGGGGGGAGTGAGCTCTGAGAAAAGACGGGGAAGAACCATAGGCAAGAGAAGGGGTATCATGGGGGAGGGGGGGGGGGGAGGAGCCAGCGAGATGGACCAGAGGGGTAGTGGCTAGAATTGGCGGTGCGATGGGGACTTGCAGCCACCCGCTGAGTTTCTCCAGCAATTTTGTCTTCCCCCATTCATCCTGTACTGATTCCCCCGTCTAACCATCGCGCACTGATTCACCTCCCAAGACCCTATTGTGCTGGAAATGTCTTCAGAGCGAACATTGACTATGTTTGATAACGGAATGCAATCAAATGTGATTTAATTCCCTATGTTATTATTTGTTTTAGTCCATAAAGACGGATTAATTAAATTGTGAACATGTGAAACATTAAAATCACAGTGTTCGATTGTCACTGCTACCGTTGACACATTATTACAGAATTAATTTTAACGGCAAATCAATGCTCTTAATATGGAGTATCAGTACTGCAGTTATTTAATGAGCAATATTCACAACTATACGTTGGATATATCCAGGTTTTACTTCTACAGTCAGTCATATACATCACAAATTTGGTCAGGAGATATTTCAGTTGAAATTTTAACGTTAATTCTGAAGTGGGAATGATGGAAACGGCATTTAGCAATAATTTAAAAAAAAATCTGGTGTGTACAAACTGGGTATCTTCATTGCTGTTCACAACACATACATCTAATCTGAATGTCCGGTAATGTGGTGTTTTGGCACCTTTAAACATATTACCAAAAGAACATTTGCTGCAGTTATGTCCTTTGGCCATCTCTTGTCAGTTAATGTAATGTTTAACCTGTCAGATGGGTATAGTCGGTTTTAACAGCTATTATTATAAAATGCCTTTAGAAATTTCCTTGCAACCTGTATATTTTGTTGTGGATAAATTATGTGGGAAGCGAGAGTGTTTCTGTGCTAATAGCAATAACGACCCATGCTATGGCCATGTCATTATAATTTTCGGTCCTTCACAGAAAACACACTCGAATAATCCAACCACATTTTTGTTTGGAAGTGGAAAGAACTAATAGAAATTGCATTAATTGCAATGTGTAAAAAGAATTGGGATACTGTCTTATAATTTTGCTGCATGTCATTGTGGTATATATCATGTCATGATTGGTGAATATGTTTAGTTTGTGACTTTATTTGAAGCAGAAATAATATGTGAAGTGCTTCATTGAGCATAATTCCGACTGGTAACTACGCACTTCGTCCGAGCACATTATCGCACACGTCATGCAAGCTGTCCTAAATGACCACCTAAACTATCATTTGGAAACCTGAAAAGCTGCCTAGGTTGCCCTGCTGCCAACAGGGAAAAAAAGTTAAGTGAGAGCCCTGTTAACAATACACCATATAGAGTGCATTTGGAAAGTATTCAGACCCCTTCACTTTTTCCACATTTTGTTACGTTACAGCCTAATTTAAAAATGGATTTAACTCATTTTCCTATCATGAATCTACACACAATACCCCAGAATTAAGAAGCAAAAAGAGGTGTTTTAATTTTTAGCAAAGTAATTAAATAAATAACTGAAATATCACATTTACATAAATATTCAGACCCTTTGCTATGACACTCAAAATTGAGCTTAGGTGCATCCAGTTTCCATTGATTATCCTTGAGATGTTTCTACAACTTGATTGGAGTCCACCAGTGCTAAATTAAATTGATTGGACATGATTTGGAAAGGCACACACTTGTCTATATAAGGTCCCACAGTTGACAGTGCATGTCAGAGCAAAAACCATCCATGAAGACGAAGGAATTGTCCGTAGACCTTCGAGACAGGATTGTGTCGAGACACAGATCTGGGGAAGGGAATAAATCAATTTCTGCAGCATTGCAGGTCCTGAAGAGCACAGTGGCCTCCTTAAATGGAAGAACTTTGGAATCACCAGGACTCTTCATAGAGACTGGCCACCCGCCCAATCTGAGCAATCGGGGGAGAAGGGCTTTGGTCAGGGAGGTGACCAAGAACCCGATGGTCACTCTGTCATAGCTCCAGAGTTCCTTTGTGGAGATGGGAGAACCTTCCAGGACAACTATATCCCTTTATTGTTCTATGCGCATACCTGACCAGACAGAAGCCACTCTGTAAAAGGCATATGACAACCCACTTGGGAGTTTGCCAAAAGGCACCCAAAGGACTCCCAGACCATGAGAAACAAGATTCTCTGGTCTGATGAAACCACGATTGAACTCTTTGGCCAGAATGCCAAGCGTCACGTCTGGAAGAAACCAGGCACCGCTCATTAATGAGTTTTATAACTGAAAGGGTTAAGGATGTACGTGCAGAGAGCAGCTCATGCAAGAAATATGTGGAAACAAGATAAGATGCCCAATTACCAACTAAAACTGCAGAGAAAAACAAGTCTGTTCCAGGCACGAGAAGAACCAGTACTTTAAATGTGCTGATGATGAAAGGCATGGAATGTAACCTCCCTGCGGGTATATAGGTATGGTTTTTGTATTGACCTTTGAGTGGGACCGCGAGGGGCGTAGATCCATAGTCGTGGTTGCTCTCCTACTTCCGCATGCGTAATAACGAGGAATTGTTACATTCTTAAAGTGTCTAACGTGGTTTGTTGTCAGAGTGAGGATAGAACAATATAGAGTCAGCGACCAAATCGGTGAGTTAAAAAGAGTGTCTGACCTTCCAGCTCGAGGGCACTCACCTGGAAAGCCTCGAGCTGGATCGACTGTCCGCGTTGAAACCGTGAGCTGCATCGACCCATCCTCGTTGAAACCGCGAGCTGCATCGGGGGGGGGGGGGGGGGGGGGGGGGGGGGGGGGGGGGAGGAGTGGAGACACTTTTAAGAAGTATAATAAAGTTTAGTGGGCATTTTTCCTAGGTACGTCCTGGAACTCCAATGAGCCAATCAAAATACCAGGTCAGCGAAGGAGATTGCCTACGGCTGCCCGTAACTAAATAGCAACCCCACTGCACTACGAGTTAAAAAGAGCCATGCCGACCAAATTTTACTTGCGGAAAATTTTTCAACATGGTGAAAAAATTTCCGCGAGCCATCTGAGGCCGCGAGTATTCGGGAACTTCCCTCGAACATGAAAGAGAGTTCCAGCGACCTCATAGGACCTCGTGTCGACCATGCTGCGAGTTTGAGTCGAGGGCAAACTCGTCTAAACTTGCAGATTATGTCACCCCAAGTGGGACAGGCCCTTAACAATCACCTGGCCAATATCATACCTACGGTGAAGCATGGTGGTGGCAGCATCATGCTGTGGGGGGGGGGGTTTCAGCGGCAGGAACTGGGAGACTAGTCAGGATCGAGGGAAAGATGAACGGAGCAAAGTACAGAGAGATCCTTGATGAAAACCTGCTCCAGAGTGTTCTGTACCTCAGTCTGGGGCGGAGGTTCACCTTCCAACAGGACGACGACCCTAAGCACACAGCCAAGACAACGCAGGAGTGGCATCGTGACAAGTCAGTGAATGTCCTTGAGTGGCCCAGCCACAGCCCGGTCTTGAACCCGATCGAACATCTCTGGAGGGACCTGAAAATAGCTGTGCATTCCTGCTTCCCATCCAACTTGATAGAGTTTGAGAGGATCTGCAGAGAAGAATTGGAGAAATGACCCAAATACAGGTGTGCCAAGCATGTAGCATCATACCCAAGAAGATTTGAGGCTGTAATTGCTGCCAAGGTGCCTCAGCGAAGTACTGTAAAGGGTCTGAATACTAATGTAAATGTGATATTTCAGTTATTTATTTTTAATTACTTTGCAAACATTTCTAAACATCTGTGTTTGCTTTTTTATTATGGGGTATTGTGTGTAGATTGATGATTATTAAAAAAAAAAAAAAAAAAAAAATTTAATCCATTTTAAAATACGGCTGTAAAGTAACAAAATGTGGAAAAGGTGAAGGTGTCTGAACACTTCCTGAATGCACTGTACCTCTTTATTATAAATGTTTAAAAAAAGGACATTCTCCAGATACCAAAGTGCTATACAGCTGCAACATGACTTCCTGGCTCTTGTGCTCAACACCCAAGCAAGCGATAAGATTTCCTTACCACTCTACTGGTGAAGCTAATGGAATCTAGAATGTAGTTTTTCTTCAGGCTTGTAGATTTGTATATTGCCTCTCTACTTGAGTTCGCAGTAAAGAATGCTGTTGCATTCTGAGAAGTGAGCAGGCCTTTTTCAAAGGGATACGGTAATCAGCTAGGATTTTGATTAAATACCATTTGTCCTGCGATTTTGGTCGTCAACTAATTGATTGAAGTGTTTTAAATATTTGGTAATCTTTTCGGATGTTGCTATCAGCAGTTTTATTTGGACTCTTTTACTGACATGATTGCAGTGTGAAGTGCAGTTGCACAAGCCATTTCAAGCAAAGATTCTACAGCGGAGCAAGATAGACCACTCCTGCTAAATACAATGGGCTGACGTGTAGTACGGAGCATAATGTGGACCTTTTTTTCATCCATTTCAGTAACCCGACCCGACTCTCAGTGTAATCAACGTTGCGGGGGAACAGTTTGTGTTATTAAATTATAATTCTGAAAATGAGGAGAAGATTTTTACCAAAGAACTTTTATTTTTACGAGAATGTTTCCGTAACCGGCTTCCGTCTCCGCACCAGTATCTTTGCTCCGCTACGGGATCTTTGGTGCGGAGACGGAAGCCGGTTACGGAAATGGGGGCCGAAAATGACCCGTGAATCTGCCCATGACCGTCTTTTTTGTCGAGTGATCTATCTTGCTCGCTAAGATATTTGATTTCAAGGTTTACATTTTAAAGGAGTTTTTATCTTGGCAGTGGTGTGGAGTAATGTAGTACCGACTGACTGATCCTAATCCTAACCCTAGCTCTACATTTTTATTTATCATTTTTATTTAACAATTCACATCCTCGCTTTACAAAGATAAATCGATTGTAAAACAAAATTATCAGTGAGCATTACCTTTATTCCTTTGAAACCGTGCCATTGTTTTGATGTTATTAGGCAGCCATGATCCCAGAGTGCTCGCTGCCTGGCTACCATGAAACAAAGCGCGTGATTGGTCAATTGACGCCCGATGCAATGTCAAACTTACAGTGATTGGACTATCAATACGTAGAGAATTGGAGGTTTTCTCATATTTTTAAAATATGTGCAGGTTTTGTTCTTGAGTTTCAGGTATGATTTCTATAATATTTTTACACTATGTTAAAAATACAGGTAGATACGTGATTTGGGTCACGAAATGAAACGAAAAAGCACCTGGGCCCACATTGCAGATTTTTGTACAGGTCACCATTACTGTCTGCCTTTTGTTGAGAGGTGGCTTGCAAAAAATGGAAAGATGTCCATGTTTTCCAGGGTCTTGTCTTGGACCGTTTATAGTCAAGGTGTGGTGATATACAGAAACAAAGAACTGCCAATGCTGGTTAAAAGACCATAATTTGCTGGAGTAACTCTGCAGATCAGGCAGCATCTCTGGGAAATATTGATCCATGATCTCCAGAGATGCTGTTTGACCTGCTGAGTTACTCCAGGACTTTGTGTCCATTGGTGTTATACAATAGGACAGGTTAGCAGAAATCCTTTGTTTTGTGAACGTTGAGTGCAAAGCCCATTCTCTGGTGCGGTTCATAAGCTGGACTTGGAGCTCGGCCTCCGACTGTTTGCTTATGCAATGTTGCTTCTTTCCAGTACGCATGCCCAGCTGATGGTAAGCTGAGAGATAAAGAAAATACAAACTTTTAACAGCGTTTTTGAAAGATTCTATTGCAGTTTCCAAGAGTTTAACAAAGCTGAAACTATGAAACTCTACTTGTAGGTATTTCATGCATGGAGTTTGTAAAGAAGGAAACACCTGCCGTTATTTCCATGACCTTGCAACCAGCAAGCCTTCACTGATTTGCAAGTATTTTCAGAAAGGATGCTGTAGCTACGGAGAACGTTGCAGGTAAGGAGCGGCGTGTTGCATTGATTGGCAACCTCTCCTCATTTCTGGATGGCATGAAGCTTTGCCCAGAAACATGAACAGATTTTGGTCAATAATCCAGCTCTGTAATGTGATGTAAAGATATATTTTCGCATTTTGTATAGATATTTTCCCTGTGCTTAGCGTCAGTGACTTCCTCGAGTACGTACTAAAATTTACATAATTCTGCATAATTTTAGGTGATGTAACATTGCCCAGAAATTGAATAGTTAACGTTTTTAATTATAACAGGCTACTAAATGAATGTGAGCAGCCTCATGTTTAGGTATCTAGTAGGGATCTGTGTAAAGAAAAATCGGCAGCAAATTTTATTTCGTATATTTAACTCCTACATGCGGAGTTATGCAAAGTGGCCTAATAGATAGCAATGTAAAATTTTTCTGGCCTTTCACTTTGAGTAAAGTTGAATATCTAGCTCCTTTGATTTTTGATGAACTAGAAAAATGTATTGAATAATTAGTTTTTCTCTCAAGGTAAATGATAGCCTATGCTTCAGATGACTTAGTCATTGTGTTTAAAACTTTGGCAGAACATAGTTGATCATGGTGCGATGCAAGTTTTGATCAATTCACCTTGGCCTTTGTTCCATATGTCAATAGTGAATGTATATTTGTTGAGCATGCCAGAAAATCTAGGGTGTCAACTGAGCAGAAACTATAGTTTTGACTTCATTGTCATTGAGATGCAATTTCAGGTGAGGGGAAAGATTTAATAGGAACCCGAGGAGCAAACTGTTGATGCAGAGAGAGGGTGGTGGGTATATAGAGCGAGCTGCAAGAGGAAGTGGTTGCGGGAGGCAATATTTGGACAGGTATGCACATAGAACAATAGAGGGATATGGGCCAAAAGTGGACAAATAGTTCTAGTTTAGATAGGGCATCTTGGTCGGCAAGAACTAGTTGGGCCGAAGAGCCTCATTCACTGCTGTAAGTTTGTAATGCTGTATGGGTTTTCTGCTGCTGAGACTGTCAAATGAACCCCGGCTGACACTTGATTTAAAACGCAATTGACAAGAACATAAATTATTTGTCTTTTAACTTTTACTTGTAAGATTAAGAACACTTAATTTGAGTTTAACCGTTATTTAATTGGAGTGCAGCAGGTTTTCATGAATGTTTTCAATAGTCAAATGTTTAATTGTCATATTAAATGGGACCGTGAATTTCTTAAAAGCACTGTTACACCAAAGAATCGCTGCCTTTCCCTTCCTGAAGTCAGCAATCAGTTCCCTGGTGTTTAAGAAGGAACTGCAGATGCTGCAAAATCGAAGGTAGACAAAAGTGCTGGAGAAACTCAGCGGGTACGGCAGCATCTATGGAGCGAAGGAAATAGGCAAAGTTTCGGCCCAAAACCCTGAAGCAAATAGGAAACGTTGCATATTTCCTTCGCTCCATAGATGCTGCCGCACCCGCTGAGTTTCCCCAGCACTTTTGTCTACAATCAGTTCTCTGGTCTTGCTAACATTAAAAGCAAGATTGGTGTTGCACCACCCAGATTATCGATCTCCCGCCGACATTTTGACATTGCCCTTTATTTGTCCAACTACAATGGCTTTGTGGCAAATTTAAAGATCGGTTTGGAGTTGTAGAAATAAGGTACTGCAGATGCTGGTTTTACAAAAAAAAGACACTAAGTGCTGGAGTAACTCGGCAGCTAAGGCAGCATCCCTGGAGAACATGGGTGGGTGACGTTTTGGGTTGAGATCCCTAGCTCTTTGGAGGTGTGTCTGGCTACACAGAACTGAGCAAACAGCCTCTATGCTGATGATCAGTGGGGAAGAACTGGTGTTGCCCATTCATACTGGCTGAGGTCTGCTGACGAGGAAATAGAGTATTTAAGAAGGAACTGCAAATGCTGGAAAATCGAAGGTAGACAAAAATGCTGGAGAAGCTCAGCGGGTGCAGCAGCATCTATGGAGCGAAGGAAATAGGCGACGTTTCAGGCTGAAACCCTTCTTCAGACTCTTACATAGATGCTGCTGCACCCGAGGAAATAGAGTATCCAGTTGCATAGGGATGAGCAGAGAACCAATTCCTTGCGTTTGACAATGCGTTTGGAGGGAAAAGTGTCATTAAATACTGAGCTGTAGTTGACGGACAACATCCTGAAATGCGTTTTCTTATTGTCCAAGTGGTCCAGTGGAGAATGCATGCACTGTTGATCTTTTGTGGTGTTGGGTGATTAGTAGTGGGTCCTTACTAAAGGTGAAGCTGAATTGTGTCATAACCAACCTCCCAAAGCACTTCATCACAACGGGCGTAGGTGCCACTAGTCATTGAGGCATGTGGGGACTGAGTGAGATGCTGACGGTGTCTGCACAAACTCCAGCCAGTTGGTCTGTGCAGGTTTTAAGCATCCGGTCTGCTACAACAACTTTGTGAAGAATCTTCAGACATCCGCTTCAGAAACTGAGATCGGTGTCGTTGGGGAATTATCTGGTCGTTCTATTATATAAGTAGAGTTTGTTGCAAACGACTTGTCATGTTTTTCCATTTTATAACTATCAGTGCACTTGGCAATAAAGTTCTCTGAGTTTGAGTTTAGTTTATTGTCACGTGCACTGAGGTACCGTGAAAATCTTTTGTTGCGTGCTAAACCATCGGCTGAAAGATAATACATGATTAGCATTTGTACATAAAGTATTATTAAAACATATGCCCTTTTAAAAGCAGAGTAGGCAAATCAACCAGCAAATAGAGATTGTGCTGTTCACATTGCTAGCCACTTAGTGCCACACTATCAATGTGTACAAAGACTTGCACTGACAGCCTTGCTCCTTCTGACTGAGCTGGGTAGTTTGGGTTATTTCCCAGTTTTTCTGACGCCTTGAGAACTGCTATCCTAAGTTGTATTCCATGTGTTCCTGCCATGTTCCAAACTATCCATTCACAATACTCCTCCAGATTTTATATTTCCCACAGCATTGTTCTAATTTCTGGTCCCAATGCAGTGTTTTATTGTTTATATGCCTTGGGCCTAATTAACACACCTATCATTTCAGCTAAGACCTGTACTTTTGGCTGCAGAATTAAAGCTGTGGACTTGTTAAGCATCAGTAAGGATGCACATTTAGAATAGGGAAACTATTGGGATAATGATACCATATGAGTTAAGTTTAGTGGCCTGATGGCTGTGGGGAAGCAGCTATTCCTGAACCTTGATGTTGCAGATTTCAGGCTCCTGTACCTTCTACCTGAGGGCAGCGGGGGGATGAGTGTGTGGTCAGGATGGTGTGGGTCCTTGATGCTGGCAGCCTTTTTAAGGCAGCGGTTGTTAATGCGCTTCCTCCTCCTGGTCCAACTAGTTCCACATCCTTTTTTGTTTCATTATCTGCTGGCTTTTCAGCCCTAGATGTCTGCTGTCGTTTAAAAGCTGTTTAAAGTCAGCTTTGTTACTAGGCTGATATTGCACAGCCTGGAAGGATGGAAATAGCAGGCTTATAGAAAACCATCACCTCCAAGTCTGAAGAAGGGGCTCGACCGAAAATGTCGCCTGTCCATTTCCTCTACAGATGCTGCCAGACCTGCTGAGTTCCACCAGCACTTTGTGGGTTTTGCCTCCAAATTCCTGATGTTCAGGCTTTGAGCCAGTGATGTTGCACTGTATTGCTGGAGTAACTCAGTGGGACAAGCAGCATCTCTGGGTAGTAGGAATGGGTGACGTTTCGGGTCGAGACCCATTTTCAGACTTGAGTCAAGGGAGATACAAAGATAAGGTAGTTCAAGGTGCCAATTCACTGGATGATTTCAAGGGAGAGTTAGATATAGCTCGTGGGGCTAACAAAATCAAGAGATATGGGGAGAAAGCAGGAACAGGGTACTGAGTTTGGATGATCAACCATGATCATATCGAATGGCGGTGCTGGCTCAAAGGGCCGAATGGCCTTTTCCTGCACCTATTTTTTAAATGTTTCTATGAAACATCACCCATTCTTTCTATCCAGAGATGCTGCCTGCCCCACTGAGTTACTCCAGCATTTTATGTCTATCTTTGGATTAAACCAGCATCTGCAGTTCTTTCCTACACGTGCTGCACTGTAATATTTATCCAAGTCCTGAAACTCCACACCTAATTGCAGAGTGAAGGGACATTTATCAAATACTTGAAGTAGTTCAAAAAAGTGTCCTGTGACCACTTGTTCAATGCCAAATAAGCCTGGTGATGCATGCTGACTCTGCCAGCTATAGGAACATCTCATCAATGAACTGTTTACATGTTCCCGTATTTTCTTTCTTTCCTTCAACAATACCAGATGTACCTAGGTTTCTGATGCTATAGTGATGAAAAATGCAGACCAAAGAGTGAACACAGTTTGCTTACCTTCAAATTGTTTAGTTCATAGTTTTAGAGATACTGCATGGATCACCGAGTCCGTGCCGATCAACGATCCCCGCACATAACACTATCCTACACACACTAGGGACACCTTTTACAATTATACCAAGCCAATTAACTTATAGACCTGTACGTCTTTGGAGTGTGGGAGGAAGCTGGAGATCCCTGAGAAAACCCACGCAAGGCACGGCGAGAACGTGCAAACTCCGTACAGACAAGCACCCATAGTCAGGATCGAACCCAGGTTTCTGGCGCTGTAAAGCAGCAACTCTACCGTTGCGCCACTGTTGCACCCGTTCCCAATATACCTCAAAGAAATTCACTTTATGCAAGAATACCAGTTTATCTTCATTCTGTCTTGAGATGAGAAGAACTTTTTTCACACAGAGGGTGGTGAATCTCTGGAACTCTCTGCCACAGAGGGTAGTTGAGGTCAGTTCATTGGCTATATTTAAGAGGGAGGTAGATGTGGCCCTTGTGGCTAAAGGGATCAGGGGGTATGGAGAGAAGGCAGGTACAGGATACTGAGTTTGATCAGCCATGATCATATTGAATGGCGGTGCAGGCTCGAAGGGCCGAATGGCCTACTCCTGCACCTGATTTCTATGTTTCTATGTCTTTCATTCTTCATTGAATCTTTCATTCAATCCTTGCATTGTGCTGTTGCAGACATAAACCTAAATATTCTAAAACTAAAAGTCAAAATAAATCACTGAAGTGGAAGAGTTACCAATGGGGATTACATAGAAATGTGACTTGGATCGATCTTCTGTAACCATTAAACAAAAAATGTAGGTGTTTGATTTATAACACTGAGAGATCCTGAGCTCAAAAAATAAAATTTTGAAGTAAAATGCCAGAGAAAAATATTTCTTTATTTGAAAGAATGGTTGCACATCCTGGATTGAATGAAAGGCTAATAGACTAAACAACTTGGAGGTGGTGGAGGGGTGAAGAAAGATGATGAAATAACTGTAGCATAATCAGTGCATGGATTGAAGCTGACCTTGTATGTTCAAATAATGTTGCTTAGGGACACGGTGAAATGCGTAGCTTAAGGACATGGAGTTGAGAAGCAATCAGAGGGGGTAATCCAAGCTTTTAATTAATTTTTTTGAGAGAAATTAGTTGAATATGAACTTGTCTCCAGGCAATGCACCTGCAATAGATGTACCTGCTGTTTTGTTTTTATTTTATGGAACTAATTTTGGTGGAATTAGTTCTGTAATATAATTCAACATTTCTTGATATGAGATTTGCTATTGATGCACCCAAGTGCCTTTGGAAGAACCAAGAGAGCACTGCAGCTGGTAGAAAATAGTGAATGTGTTTTCAAAAATGAACATTTCATACTCTTAAGTTTCATTATCATTCAGATGTGCTATCTCCCACCATTACCAGCCAAACTACTGCTTTTGGTTGCTTTTGGTAACTTGTTATTTTTCCATGGCAGTAAACATAAAAAAAAATCTTTCAAGCTAAGATCTGTTTTAACGCTTCCAGCAGAATGTGAATCTTGTTTATATTTCAGCAGTACCTGCCAAGACAGTATTGTTCCTTGGATGTCATTCTCATTTTTCAGCACGATTTAAGCAGTAGAAAAGGGTCCAAAGTCTCAGATAAATTTGGTGTCGTGTCCTGGCAGATACATTTCATGAAGAAAACTCTTTTTATATCAACAACTCCTTTAGTGTTTTTTAAAAATATTTTGGTGATACCCTTTTTGTTAAGGATGTGTTGGACCTAATGTTGCAAGCAGAAAATCATATCAAGGGTTGAAATGTCTAATAACCAACTTAGGAGCATTAGAGATTCATTTTCTAAGGTGTGCTAGATACAGCAGTTGTGCCTTTTTTTGCTTTTAAAAATGAGAAATAGCAATACATTTTCAACAGGGGGGGATAGATAGTCCAGATAATGCAAGCTTGTCAATTTGTGTGCGTTTCTTAAAGCATAGACAAAAATGAGCATGCGAACAATTATCTGATTGAAAACTAGCGAGAATTTGCATAGCTCCAAACAGATAGGCTTTTCTTGGAGGATCTTACTAGTATGGCAAGGAGCCTCTCTTGATAGCTGTATGTTCTTGGAATCGTAGAGCACAGAAACATGCCCCTCACCTCACCGAGCTCGCAGGAATATACAAGCACTGACTTCCAAGCACCCTTTGCATTAATCCTGTGTTTCATGCCATTTTATTTCTTTCCAGGGTTCCCATCAATCCATGTACCACATACCAACGTAAAGGGCAATTTACTGTGGCCAATCACCCTACACATCTTTGGGATGTGGAAGCAAACCAAAGTTATCGGGGGGGGGGGATCCAGGTGGTCACAGAAACTCACTCCACAGAAATCAAAATAGAAGCAAAGTTGCTGGAGCTATGTGGCTTCAGGTCTACTCACTGTACCACCATATTTTAATTGGCAAAAGAGCATGATTAATTTGGTCCACAATTTTCATACCTGTGTATTTGTTTTCAGGAATGTCAAAACCTATTGAAATATCAGCTTTATTTTGATATTAAAAAGTAAGGAGATTATGTTAATTGTACAGAACTGAATCGGATAATATAATAGCACCTTTTTAATGTAACAATGTCGTGGGGGTGCGTCACAAGAGGCGTATATCAAATAAAAATTGAGAGCAGACTGCAGAAGTAGGTATTGGGACAGATGTTTAAAGACTTGGTCAGAGAGGCGAGTTTCAAGAAGAAAGTTGAAAGAGTTTGGAAAGATGAGGAACTTTGATGGGGCATTTAATAGTGGGATGTGGATAATGCTGGAGTTAAAGGATAAATGTCCCACTTGGTTCTGTGGTGGGAAGTTGCGAAGGACATCATAGAAACATAGAAAATAGGTGCAGGAGTAGGCCATTCTGCCCTTCGAGCCTGCACCGCCATTCAATATGATCATGGCTGATCATCCAACTCAGTATCCTGTACCTGCCTTCTCTCCATACCCCCTAATCCCTTTAGCCACAAGGGCCACATCTAACTCCCTCTTAAATATAGCCAATGAACTGGCCTCAACTACCTTCTGTGGCAGAGAATTCCAGAGATTGACCACTCTCTGTGTGAAAAATGTTTTTCTCATCTTGGTCCTAAAAGATTTCCCCCTTATGCTTAAACTGTGACCCCTTGTTCTGGACTTCCCCAATATCGGGAACAATCTTCCTGCATCTAGCCTGTCCAACCCCTTAAGAATGTTATAAGTTTCTATAAGATCCCCCCTCAACCTTCTAAATTTTAGTGAGTACAAGCCAAGTCTATCCAGTCTTTCTTCATATGAAAGTCCTGACATCCCAGGAATCAGTCTGGTGAACCTTCTCTGTGCTCCCTCTATGGCAAGAATGTCTTTCCTCAGATTAGGAGAACAAAACTGTACACAATACTCCAGGTGTGGTCTCGCCAAGACCCTGTACAACTGCAGTAGAACCTCCCTGCTCCGATTCTCAAATCCTTTTGCGATCAAAGCCATAGGGTTTTAAATTGTTATCAAAGCTTACTGGACTGCAAGCTAGTGGAGGTTAGCAAACGGATTTGGTGAATAGGTCTTAATGTGACTTTGAATAGGGCAGTGAAGTTGTGGTTGTGTGCAAGTTTGAGGGTTGAGATGGTGATTTGGGGCTTGAGGAGGTTGCTTTATGGCATTTATGGCACCTATGTTGTAAGTTGTCTAGTTTAGCTTCAGAAAGCTACCACCAGATAGGATGGAGTGGGTGGCAATGCAATGCAGCTTTTGACTCCAAAGCATGAGTGGGAATTGGAAAGAGAAGCCAGTGTAGATAATTCTCCTACTAAATAACTGCCGCTCTCAGCACCAAATCTTGGGAATGCTAAATTGTCTCTGAGGAGGTTCTATCTGAATGTGCTGACATTTGCTGGGGTTTAAAGGGTTATATTAGTAGGAGGTTGAAATGCTCTTGAAAGAAGTTGGATTTATTTCTCAGTAGTGGATATGATTTCTCCCCCCCCGAATGATTTGGAGTCTTAGCCAATTGATCCATTCAAAGCTGAAATCAATAGGTGTGTGGAGGTGGTTTTGAGAAATATGGAACAGTTGAACAATGAAGATAAAGTCCTGATGTAATTGAATGGTTAGAACCGGCTCAATAGCTAAATGGCCTCCTGTTATGTTCCTGCGAGAAAAAGTTGTTATCACAGGTTTATGTTGCATTAATTGTAACATCCCTAATTGATATACAGGTATGACCATGTGAAGCCGTCAAAGCAAGGATTGTCGGAGGTTCAGAGTGGTCCTACACCATTGATCCCGAAGGATTCTGCCACAGCATCAGCTGCTAAACTTACTCCATTTACCAAATTAAATGGTGAAATGAGCACAAAAACAGCAGTGATTGAGGAATGCAAACCTTCAACAACAAGCTCTAATCTGGAGGACTGGGTTAATGCTGAAGAGTTTATACCTGGACAGCCATACTGTGGACGAAGTAAGCTGATTCGACATGTTTACGTGCTTGATACTTAACAAAATAAAAAAAACCAAACAACCTACTGTAGTATTTCTCAGTTTACTGTATATTTCAATATTCAACATTATTTACAATACTTGCAATGAACAGTTCCTTATCTACGATGCAAAAACAAGGGCTTCTTGTATAGGGCCAGAAAAATGGTTCTGATTTGATTTTCTGTGAAGAGTTTTTGATTTTATTTGAGATTTTGTGAGACCGTGTTCACATGAAACCAGCACAACTGTCTGATTTATATTGGGTGAAGGATTACGTGATTGTTTCTCTTGAAATAACCAATCTGTATTTTTTTCCCCATAATACAAAATTGTTTAATGTGAATGGCATTCTTTTTTTCGTTCCATTACGCGCCTTGGAAAATGTTGTATGCACAAGGTAAAGCCATGGTGTGAAGTCAAATCAAATGGGAGCCCACACCTTTAGGACACGTGCTTTGAGGAATAGAAGTATGAATGGGTAACCCTAAAAACCATCTTTGCCTGTTGCTAAGCAAAGTTTGCTTACTTATGGAAAGATAAATGCTGTAAGTACAGGGCAGGTTTTTTTGGTTTCTTTCCTCAATGTTCAGGAAGATAAATTCAGAAAAATGTCACGATGCACTTTGCAAATGTGACGCAGAGTAGAAGCATGTTAATTAAAGCTAGTACAGTCGTGTCATGTCTTAAGGCATGCAGAACTGGTTTAGCACCTGAAAAGAATATTGGCTGCACTTAATGGAACAGAATGCACTGGCATATTTCCTGGGAACTTTGAGGGATGGTGTGGAGGGCAGGTGTGCGAATGGCAGTCAGTGAAACCACCTGTTGATTATTGGCTGTTGTTCACAAGTACAAAATAAATGTACCTGCAGCATTTGTTGAAATGGTTCCTGTTCTCATGAACTCTGGCCATGTGGCATTTTAATTAAGCAGCTTGAAAGTAGACAGATTATAGAAACATAGAGAATAAGTGGAGGAGTATTCGCCTCTTTGAGCCAGCACTGCATTCAATATGATTATCCAAAATCAGTACCCCGTTCTGGCTTTTTCCACATATCCCTTGATTCCCTCAGCCCTAAGAGCTAAATCTGACACCCTCTTGGAAACAATGTCATCTAGTGAAATATTCTAGAGGTTAATGTTAGGCTCTGGATAAAGTGGCTAACGGGCAGTGTTTAAATTCTACTTTCCCTCACCAAGCACTTATCAGCTGCCAAATGAAAATGCTGCAATGGCTGGATCAGCTGATTTAAAAAAAAAAAAAAAAAAAAAAAAAAAAAAAGATGAGGTGACCTCGTTTATCTGGCCTAATTGATGAAATCACAAACTTGCATTTGTCACTTTCACAATGTAACTGGTTCATGATTGGGTGGTTGTGTTATAAAGCCAGGTTACAGCAGCAGTATTTTGGCTTTGGTACTTAGTTGTTACAGGCCAACACTTTTTATAATATTTATTGTTAAAAATTGAAGAGTATTTATTGAATTTGAAGTTGTTTTATTAATGGTTCATAAGCTGATATCAACCAATTATTATTTATCCTTTAACATGTAATTGACAACAGAATACTGTAGATGCTGGCGATCTGAAATGCACAAAATGCTGGAAGTACCCGGGGCAGGCATGGGTGGAGAGGGGAAGAGACTAAGATTAACGATCCCTTGTCAGTAATTATCTCCCTTTCTTCTCTCTGTCTGTCTCTCTGTCTGTCTCTCTGTCTGTCTCTCTGTCTGTCTCCAGAACATTTCTGGCACATATTTTAATTTAAGGTGGACCCATTCCCAGAACGCTACAGTGTAAATTCTATTTTTTGTTGATTCTCATGGCCTTTCACCCAAGGTTTAGCGCTACCTCATAAATGAACGTGGACATTTGAGATCCACCTTAGATCTTCACAGTTCCACATTTGTAACAATGAGGCTTATAGTAAAACCAAATGCAAAAGTAAGGAAAATAGTTTACGATGTTTGAATACAAATTGAGAATCATAACCACAATGATTACATGTTTATAAATTGTATGTCTTGGGTATTGATGATCAATAATCTGATGTTAGCAATGCAAGTTAAATCCCTTCTGCCAGTAGCTTTTGTTAAAAGTCCATCAACATGTGCTAATCATTTTTCATTTGTGTCCAGCAATATTAGTGTATAATGAACTACCCAGAAGAAAGATAAATGAACCTATTTCCTTGTTCCCAAAGGGATTTTCAAGTGCTTGGTCCTGTGAGACTGCTTGTGGATGATCAGGTACTGAAACAGACCTGATTATTAACCTGCTGCTATTGAAACCAGCAGAGGAAACTGCAGCTCAGTGTTTCCACTGTTCACCGAGTTTCACAATGGCAGAGTTATGAATTTTCCGAAAATTTGTTTTTCAGATAGCTAACAGGCAACCCGCTCATATAACTATCTGAACTTGGGCATGCAGTTATATTTTTCTTTGAAGTTTTCTTCTGTATAAAGCAAATTGCAAACCTTTTAGGTCTTTGTATATTCCATGTTTTACCAGCCAAAAGGCAGTAGGTTTCTTCAAAGAATTCTTTGGCAGCCTGGATATGAAGATACCCAGCTTGATCTTATTGTTATTGAATACTTGAAAGTTGATAACCATTGCTATTAATAGCAGTTGCCTTGTACATGTCATCTTCACATTCATTTTGTGTCAATTTTGATGTGATTATATAGATTTCGAATTTTAATGTGCAGAGGCATTTGTGGTTATTTTAAAGAACAACTTTTTAAATGAAATTTTCTGTTAACTTTGACTATGATCTAAAACTGTAAATTATGAGGTGTATTATTATTCTTAATTGTATTATTCCATTTCACGTATATTGAGTGGGTAAAATATGGTTAGTCAAGGTGCAGGCGATATAGTCTGTACCTGTAGAAGTCGCAGAAGAAATCCTAAAAGGTGAGACTTCAATTGTCACCAGTGTTAAAATGTCACAAAGTGGGGGTCAATCTTAAATCTGTATTTTTGATATTTTTCAATTGAGTACTTTGGTTATGCAAGTTTGTCTGGGATTTGAAACTTTTTTTCTCTTTAGCAAGACTTTGAGGAATCAGAATAAACTTAATTTGTTTTTTGATTTTAATGGTGGATTGTACTTCATTCGACGAATTGACATAATTTCACTCGTCAGCTTTCCATGAAAGTGATTTCCATTAGAATCATTGCACAAACACCGTTTGACTGGTTACATATATTTGGCAACTGGTGTAGGAAGCATTTATTTACAACCCCCCCCCCCCTAGTTGCAAGGAGCTGTAAATCAGGAGACAACTGGATTGAAATGGAAGACTACAATCAAGCCATCTATTAGAATCATGTGCATTATTGCTGTTAAGTCACACATTACCCCACTCTCTTCCTCTGAATAGATCTTCAAGTGTGGTTTCTCTATATCTGGCCTATTACAGGTTTCCATATATTCCAGGTGTAGCTGAAAGGTGTGGTACTCTGCAGTATAAAATACATAATCACCTTGTTTGTCAACTTGGTCTTGAAGTGCATCTTACATAATTTGCAGTGCATATAAATTGCTATTTATTTTGTGTAAGTTAATGCTGTTTATTAAAATGCTTTGCAGTTTAAAATATTTTTTTGTATAAAAGATGCATGTCATAAGAATATCTCCAAGCATTTAGAGTTGTTAAAATGTCTTTTCATTTTATTATAAACCCTTTATATGCAGTTCACTTTGTGTTAAAATTGTGTGTTATGGAGAGAATGAGTTACACATATTGACAAGTAGTGTGTGTTGGTGATTGATCAGTCTTCCCTCTGGACTCTTCATCTCAGATGAAGTAACCTTTCATTTCTGTAAATAAAGCACTGTTCCGATTTCTACTGAATGTGATTCCTTTTGCATATTAACATGCTTTGTCTTTTATATTGCTTAAAACATTTCTTGCGAGTTTGTGAAAAGCTTAAGTTACTGTGAATTGTTTTTTGTTTTCATTTTTAAGAGACGGTTCCTCACATAGTTGACTAATAGGAAGGGTATTGGAAGCTATTTACAGTCACGGAATCCATACATGCAGTGATGGGCGTTACAGATGTATTTTGTTTTTTTGGCTTAATTTAAGATTTTGATCAGCTGGTCGCTCGCATAATAGTGTTTGATTGTAGAAAATTAATTGTTAGACTGTATTTTGGGATCATTCTGCACTGATATGAAGCTGTAGATTTTGTTTTGTAACTCAAACCATTTACATGTTTCAGGTCTGAGGCAAGAATTCACTTAAATGTGAGATTGGTCACATGAGAATGTTATTTTGTGCATAACGTGCATGCCTGTGCACTATTATTTTGTACATACCTTGATTATTTGAATCTATTTGATTTGAATTTTGAGAAAGATCCTGGATCTTTGGAACTTATCCCGTTCTTTCAACGGAGGGATTGGAATGCGATCACAAGCCCAACATCTAGGATGCCCTTCACACAGCAGCTTTAATATCAATATTTGAGCTATCACTTGTGGTGCTGAGTTTCTTCATTGTGAAGTCAGAACAAATATTTGTCTGGTTAAGCAATGATATGATTTCACCACAATGGGTGCAGCAAACGAATGTATCAGCACCTCTCATCTTGTGTCCATTTTCAATCTGGGCCAGGAAATTTCTGGAAGGTTATGCCTCAAACATTGAAATGATGGCTCCACATGTATCTAATGAACAACTTACAACTAAATCAACAAAACTATAGTTCAAATTATCAAGTTAGACGATTTGGCGAATCATTAATTGATTTGTATATCCCACTGTCATGTGTGTCTTCCTGGCTTTTGGAATCGATCACGGAAATATGCGACTTTAAATTCATAAATTGGTGCCATCTAAAAGGATATTGTTAACTGAAAAGATGTGGTAAACCTTCAAGTAGGATAATTATATTAAAACATTGCTACTCATGAAGTTTTACGAAGAGGCCATCAACAATTGAATGGAGTGAAACATCAGACATTGGCCTTTCAACAAATCATGCTTGCAGGGCATACATACCCCTGTCTGAGAACTCACTGAGGGCATTAATACAGGCATTGCAGCTGCTGAGGGAGGAGGAAAGAGACTATGCTAACTGGCCTCACCTACAGCTGTTTGATGCGAGATGGAATGTCACTCAACCTTTTGAGCCAGCAGTAACTTTTTAAATCTAATTTTCAATATCCTATTCAAAATAATTCTATTCTAAATTTTCTTTATTTTGAAATTTAAAAACTAAGTAGAATAAAGATTTAGGCTGAATGTGCTCTAATTGATCTGTCTGTACCACTGGGATAACATTCCAAAATCCATTCAATCCAGAGGAGGGATTTGTTCCTTGATATAAAGAAATTAGTAACCGGGACTGATTCCTGAACTTTTCTGGTGTTGGGTTAACGAGGCAAACATTCTCTTATCTATTAAATCTGCTCCCTTTCCCTAGCGCTATGGACACTTGTAATATAAAATCACTTCTGTCTTGTCTTGAGGACATTAAGTCCTGGATGGCCTTAAACTTTCTGGGACTTAACGAAAAAAAGACAGAAGTGATTTTGTTCGGCCCTAATGGCTGCCGTGAACCTCCCTCTGTTGACTTGGGTCCACTTGCAGTGTTCGTAAAGCCAACAGTTTTAAATCTGGGTTTTATGATGGACGGTGATTTTAAATTAGATAAACAAATAGGCGCAGTGGTTAAGTCCAGCTTCTTTCACCTAAGGAAGCTGGCAAAGGTGAAGCCCATTCTCGAGCGGCAGCATTTTGAAACAGTAATCCATGCCTTTATTTCATCTCGGCTGGATTACTGTAACGCACTCTACTCTGGAGTCTCACGAGCTTCGTTGGCTCGTCTCCAGTTGGTCCAAAATGCTGCCGCTCGCCTTTTAACGGAACTCGAAAGAGGGAGCACATTACGCCAATTTTGGCCTCCCTTCACTGGCTCCCAGTGCACTTTCGAGTTCATTTTAAAATTCTTGTATTTGTTTTTAAATCATTGAATGGCCTCGCCCCGCCTTACCTCTCTGAGCTGCTCCACCTATATGCTCCTACCCGGTGCCTCCGGTCAGCGGATCAGCTGCTCCTTGAGGTACCAAGGTCTAAGCGGAAGCTCAGAGGGGATAGAGCCTTTTTTGTTGCTGCCCCGGCATTCTGGAACACCTTGCCACTGCAGATCAGACAGGCCCCTTCACTGTCCATCTTTAAATCCTCCCTAAAAACTCACTTTTATTCACTGGCTGAGACATAGTTCCTGTTTTAGTGCTTTTAATGTCTTTTAATTTTTACTGTTTTTATAGTCCTGTCATCTTAATGGTTTTAGTAGTTTGTAATAACTTTTTGTTGACTTCCCATGTACAGCACTTTGTGGTAACTGATGTTGTCTAAAAGCGCTTTATAAATAAAGTTATTATTATTATTATTATAAACCACAGGGCTAGTGGTGAAGAAAGGTTGTTTAGACATAGTTTGCATTTCTTGTGGAACTTTGGATATGAAGCAAAGGATGAGGGAGAGACATTGAAGGGGAATTGAGGGGAATAATCTTCTAATTTAGGTAGGTAATGAGGAAAGGTTTTTCATAATAGAAATACATAATTCTTAAAGACTGCAGTGAACATTACAAGACACGATCCAATATATTACAATTGTGGTGGTTGTCTTTTATGTATTGATTAATATCAAGGCACATGGAACCAAAGTAGGAAAGTGTAGATCAGGCAGGTTTGGAATGAATGGCAGAGATGTCTCAAGGGACTTGATGGTTTGTTCCAGTTTCTCTGTGTTTTCTCACCAATCCTACACTGACTTTGCATACTGCAGGTGTATGGTTGCCTTCTGTCCTCCTCTCAACCTTCCGTTTATCAGTTGTGTGTTTGTCCAGGTTAGTTATTTTAATGTAACCTTTGGCCTCAATGTGTGGAAATATTTGGATGCTTATTCATTCGTGGGAGATCATGTCTGGTTGATTGAGTGTTTTGTGGAGATAACCAAGTGGACAGGTGGCATTGTCTAGGTGGACTTTAGCACGTGAGGCTGGTCCAGAAAGTTAGAATGCATGGTCCAGGGCTACAAGAATCAATGCCGGGTCATGTATTGTGTATCATGTAAATTATTTGGAAGAGAATGTCGATGACATGATTAGTTATGGAGTGGGGGAGGCCAAATAATGAGGAGCGGAGATGGATGCGGGTGATTTCTCCAGGGTAGGACAATCTATAACTAGAGGAAATGGGTGTATGGTGAGAGAGTAGCGGCTTTAAGAGGACCTGAGGGGTGCGTTTCCACACAGATGGGGGTCGGCATAGGGAACAATCTTCCCCGCGAGATGGATGAGGCAGATATAATTATACGTTTTTAAAAAATTGGACAGTGACATGGCTAAGAGGTTTAGAGGGGCATTGGGCAAATGGATTGTCCATTAACGGAAACTTGAAGTTAGTGATATGACAGGAATAATTTGATGCAAATCAGTGGGTCAGTAGCACTGTGGGTAATTGTTGACATTTTATTCAGCAGTACTTGATCATCTATGTGCTTTGAGTTTCCATTTCCATACGGAGCCATGCAAACAATTTATGAAGTTCAAAATGCGCTGTATTTTTGGACGTAAGTGACATTGCAATTGTGGAAGGAAATTCCAGGCCCTTCTCTATCTGCGCTCCTGAAATGAGCCGAGTATTTTTGGATAACAATTAATGAGAATGAAGTAAGCCTAATTAAATTTAAATAATTAGTTTTGCTTTTCATATTGCTTGTTAATGGTCGTTGGTTATGAATTGACCAAAATTAAAAATCAAATGGCATTCTTTTAATGGTCGACAGTGAGATAAGCATAGTCACTTTAATGAAATCTTCTCATCATTGGTATTTCCATACTTCAGTGTTAAATTTTTATGAAATTCACTTTTTACCTTATGAACGGTTTGAATCAATTAGTGCAAGGTTGAATAGAGTAATTAATCAATATGAAATGTGTGCCATTGAAGGCTGCTTACAATTTGAATTCTATAGTTCAGATTAGTAATAGTTTTATTGTTCCTTGACTCGTTCAAACAATTAAATGTCAGTAAGTACCGGGAATTGAGGTGAAGATAATGCCGCACAAAATTCTGATATAAACTTAGTTTTTAAAAATGTCAGGAATATTTTTCAAATTCAGGATCCATGTTCTGAAACAATTGCTAAAGTTACTGATTATTCTAAATCTCTTTGTGATACTGCAATGCTGTCAGAGCATCTCGACGTGCTTCAGTTAAAATAGTGCACAGAGAATAGTTTTTATCATGTATACATCGGTCAAATGCCCCTCCAGCAACTCCATGTGATTGCCCAAAGAATTCTCTAGCCTGCTTTCCAGTCCCAGTGATCTATCATGGAACTATTCAGCTGCTCATTAATTTCAAATATGCTTTCTACATTTGAGGAATAATGTATGAGCCTCATGAGGTAAGAAAGCATTTGCCAAATATACAGTAAGCTTTTCCTTTAGATGTAACCCTTTTGGATAACCATTTTAACTTGGTGTGTATTATTAGATGTTAAAACACCTACGGTTCCAAGTCTTTTTCTAATTTTATTATACAATCCACAAATTACTGATTGACTTAACTGTATCAGCTTTGTAAATACTATGAACGTTGTTTGGGAACTTGTGGATTTAATGATCAGTTTTGAGTTCATTTTATGACTACATTTGTGTGTGTCATGTGGAAATGAAGTTAAGGCTGAGTTACTTTTGGTTCTTCAGGCTTTGATATTTTGTTTTAAACATAAAGGTATTGCAAACTAAAGGCACATATCAGTTTCAAAGTATCTTAAACCTACAGTAAGTATTGAGACACTATGACTGGGAGTGGTTTTTAACTTTGCTTTTCGTGTTATATTTTTGTATTTGTAAAGGGACTCCTCCAATTCTGCAGAAGCCAGGATCCATCCTTAAAATGTTATAGTTTTATTTTTAACGTGTCACAAATAATCATAGCTGTTTTATTTCTTTAATTTAATAAAGGAAATAAAATCAACATCCTGTGGTTTATGCTGCTTTTATGGATATTGATAATTGATAATGATGCAGTTGGAAGTCTAAAGGGCCTGGGAAACTACGCCTGAAAAAATTGCGTATTGTTTAGATCCTTGTATTGCAAAATGTTCCTGAGAAACTGCTGAGCTTTTGAGTTGAGTACCTGGTTATACTGTAAAAGCCCATATTGATGTACATGTGATTTATGCTTGCTTTGGGGGTTATGATAAACTTGAATATCAGCTGTTCCATCACCAGCTGTGGCCTGTTTTTGCATTTGGCTTTCTGCTGTAGTGTATGTACAGACGTCTCACTCTTCAGTATTCCACGATACTGGGGGAAAGAAATTCAGCCGTATAATTGTAGAACTTTTAGCATCTGCTAAAATCAACTTCACTCAAACATCTGCTCGAACTTGAACTAAGGAACTGAATCCAAACAAAACGAGTCTTTTCGGTGCAGATAACGAGCTAGCTAGTCTGGGTGGCAGAAGGAACTACGAGAGGATTTTTTGAGATCTAAACCCATGAGAAATTATAGAGAAAAGAAATGAGGGATTAGTGAGTTACCTGCAAACTTTCCTGAGCTTAAACTATAACAACAATGGCTAGTTGTGATTGACATTTTGCAGCCCTGGCACACGTGGACATTTACAAGCCAGACATGATCTTTTTGTCTGCAGTTTACTGTACATAGAGGAGTTGAGAATGAGACCAATCTGACTCGTACAGTGCCAGATGTGAGTGAATTGTTACCTTTTTCTAAATCTGGTGTCCGCTATAATCTTGCATGTATGTTGATGATTAATAGTTAGAAATAAGATTGTACTGCTGCCAATTTAGTTTGTTTTGGACAAGCTGGTATTCTATCGTACGTGCGACAAATGTGAGTTAATCAAATGCTGAAACGGTTACAACAATGGATGTATTTTAAAATGCGCTTTGATTACTTTCTTGCATTCATGTAAAACAACTGCATAGAAAATCAATCCTATATTGCCTTTTTGTGAAACTGAGTTTTTTTAAAAGAAAAACTTTGACATTCATAAGAGTTCCAGATAGCTTAGGACGAGCCATCATTCTTTCCTTGTGGAAAAGGTTCCATTAACTCAGGCCTGAACTTCAGGAATTTGACAATTCTGGTCAATTGGGCCATCAAATTTTTTCATACAAGTTGAACGGTGTCAGAGCAGTAATTTGGGAGCAAGACCCTGTCTCGAATGTGAGGTAATCCTAACAGCATGCCCATTCCATAGCCACTGCAAATAAAACATGTTTTCCCTTTAGAAAAAGGTTACTAAAAGCTACCGATAACATGATCTCACTCCGTTCTCATTGTAGTTTGGAGATTGACTATTTTGCTTTTAAAGGAAACTTGTATAACTGGCAATGGGGTCCACCTTTTCCTTCCAATATTGAATTTCATCATAGTCCATGAATTCATATTCGGTAGAATCCCATTCCTTATTTGATAATGAGAAAGCTAATCATGGTATAATGCACAAGTTACCCACTATGTTTGCTGAGTTGGATGACTTGATCTAACAGGTTACATGCCGACTTAATTGAGATTCTTGAAGTTTTATTTAATTACATAGTTCGGGGACAACATTTCAAAAATAAAACCAGCCACCCACTGCAATTTTCCCAAAAGTATATCACTGTTTTTCTTTTGCAATCTAAATAGAGAGTATTATTATTAACATATTATTCCTTGATATACATTTGTAGAGTCATGTTGGTAACTAGTTATAGGATAATTAAAAAAATTCTCATTACAGCTGCACCAACTTACCCGGAAGCAAGAGTGGACAAGTTAATAATAGAAGGGAGCTCTGAGGCCCCACAAACTGGTGAAGATGTGAAGAAACAGATGTGTCCGTACGCAGCAGTGGGAGAGTGCCGATATGGTGTGAACTGTGTCTACCTCCATGGGGATGTGTGTGATATGTGTGGCCTGCAGGTTCTTCACCCCACTGATGCCTCACAAAGATCCGACCACATAAAGGCAAGTCATTGAACAGCAAGAGAGGATGTTGTGCTTTAAAGCTTCGAGGTTGATCATGGAGAAAATTAAGAATTAAGATGAGCTTAATCTGTAACAGCTGTTTATGATTGTTTTAACAGAATATAATTGCTGGATAATTGTGCAATTTTCTTTTGCCATTTTCTCCATTGCTACTTTAAATTAGTTTTGAGATACAGCGCGGAAACCGGCCCTTCGGTCCACTGAGTCCGTGCTGACCAGCGATCCCCGCACGCTTGCTCGGGTTTAACTCTGATAGTCAATGATACATTTGATTTACTTAAACCAGCTGTTATAATGCTGATCTTAAGGTAATTAAGTCACACAGAATGATGCAGCTGCTATCAGTACTGTAATTTAAAATGCTAAAGAAAACTAACACTTTGAATAATGACACTATTTTTGAAGGAAGCTCCCATTTTATGTGCCCAAATAGCAATACAAACTGAAAACAGCCATTTGATTTTGTTTTTTATTGTTGACATTACAGCATCACAATATTCCTTATGGAGCACACTCTGCTTCACAGCGTGTTGAAATAATCACTTAAATGCAGCAAATGTTATTATTTATTTTATTGTTTTCCTTAAGCAACTTCAAGTAGTACTTCATCCCAGAGTAAAGCATGCTACCAGACTGACAGTGTTGCCTGCAAACCATGTTTAGTGCCACTTCTTACCATTAAATGTAATTAACTGCTCCGAAGTAGCACGTAGCTGAAGAAATTTTAATTGGGTCAGTGGGATTGTGTATTGCTCCTCCCAGAACATTGTTTCCAAACGACTTATTATTTACATCATTTGTGTAACAAGCGACGTACATAACTAAAGACATTAATGAGCTTTTATGAAGCACACTGTTGAAAGATTACAGAGTTCTGAAATGCAAATAACCTCTGTGGTGTCCCAGTGCATGATCATCAAAAGGCTGGGGGGGGGGGGGGGGGAGATAATATCACTTATTAGGAAGAACATTATTGATTATTGGTTATTAAACAGAGTGGTAATGCTACATGGGGGATTGGTGAAACTGCACCTGCAGAACTGTTGAGGAAGGATGTTAATGCATTGAAAACACATCAGAGACGGCTTCCTAGACTAACATGGAGTGTGTGGGTGGTCTTGAGAAGTAGGGCCAACGTGGCCTATATCTCGTGGAGATGAGGAGACAATTGAAAGGTTCTTGGAGCTTAAAAGACTAGATGTTGAGAGGATGTTTCCTCTTGTGGGAGAATCTAGGGGATTACTGTAAAAATAAGTTTGTAGGTGAAATAATTTCTCTGAATGATGAGTGTCTATGGAACAGACTTTGCCAAAGGGCAGTGAAGCCCACGTGGCCATCAGATGGAAACGTTGGAAGAACTGTGCAGGTTTGGAGGTTAATTGGCTTGGTGAATGTAAAAATTGTCCTTAGTTGATGTAGGTTTAGAGTTAATATGTGGGGATCGCTGACCCGGTGGGCTGAAGGGCCTGTTTCCACGCTGTATTTCTAAACTAAACTGTATGTGAGGTGTTGGATCGTGTGGATGAGGAATGTGGGTGTCCGGCTTGTGCGGAAAGGAAAAGGTAAAAGAACAGATGGTGAATCTCCTGTCCTTGCAAACTGTGGTAGCTTGTTTAATCTTTGCTCAGTTTTAATCTTCCAGTCCCCGCCACATCTTTGTAAATTTCTGCATCCTCTTCAATGCAAGCAAATGCAAATCTTTTCAGTAATGTGATTAAAACTATTTGCAAAACTCACTGCACAACTAGTGTTGTGAAGTCCGAGCAAGCTCTTGTATTCAATGCCTTGGCCAATAAAGGATACAATGAAATAGGCTGCTTATTCAACATGAGATGTCCACACAGAGGTAACATGACATCATCTCCAAGGTCTGTATCTTCCCACTATTCTCTGTACTTAATATTTCCTTGGCTTGTTACATTGCAGAGGTGCATTAGATATAGATATGAGGTGCATTACCTTTTAAATTAGATTAAATTCTATTTTGGTCGGATAAAATTGGTTTTAAGGTCTTTTTTTGAGCAGGCTTACATGTGCATCTTTGTCTTTATAAAATCCACATAGACGTTATCAATTGCATTTCCTTCATCAATACTTTGTTCCTTAGAGAAAGACAACCTTTGTCATCCAAGTTTTAGCTCTGTCTGAATATCTCCCTTTCCTGCAGGTAAGATTCTTACAAACAAGAGGGTCCATCTAAAGTTTATTATTTTTCAATTGGCTCCTTTTCATTGGACAGATTCCTTGAGGTAAGCATCATCACAAGCCAAAGAATGAGGACAGCAGCAGCACTTGTATGCAATGAATGTTCTGGAGCGTGTGTTTAAGAAGGAACTGCAGATGCTGGAAAATCGAAGGTACACAAAAATGCTGGAGAAACTTAGCGGATGCAGCAGCATCTATGGAGCGAAGGAAATAGGCAACGTTTCGGGCCGAAACCCGGAAGGGTTTCGGCCCGAAACGTTGCCTATTTCCTTCAGGGTTTCGGCCTGAAACTTTGCCTATTTCCTTCTGGGTTTCAGCCTGAAACATTGCCTATTTCCTTCAGGGTTTCAGCCTGAAACGGTACCTATTTCCTTCGCTCCATAGATGCTGCTGCACCAGCTGAGTTTTTCCAGCATTTTTGTATACCTTTAATGTTCTGCAGCAGTTCTCTGCCTCCACCAAGTGTGTTGTTTTATGCATACTAGTTATAGCCTTCATTCATTTCTTTAACACCAATATCCCGGATGGATATGAGACCACGGACCCACTGTGTTAGTTGAGTATTGATTGGATTAAGTCGTCTGCAGTCAAGTCCATCACAGACTTGTCACTTAATCATAGCCTTAGAGCAAAACAGCATTTGAAACGAGCCCCTCGGCCTAACTATTCATGCCCAACAATTTGTTTATCTGAGCTCATTGCACTTCCCTGCTCCTGGCCCATGCCTCACCAAACCTTTCCTATCCATGTTCCTATCTAAATGTTTCTCACCTGCCTCTTCCATTTCCTTTGGTTGCTTATTCCATATATGCTCTATGAGGGGGAGGGGGAGGGGGGGGGAAGCCTGTCTGTTCCCTTTTAAATCTTTACCCTCTCACCGTAGACCAATGCCCTTTAGTTTCAGATTCATTAACCCCGAGGAAAAGGCTGCCTATTCTCCATCCAGCCTGTCCCGGCTTCAGGGTGCATTGCATTAGGAAGGCTGGAAGTATCGTCAAGGATTCCTGCCATCCTGGCCATTCATCCCCTTTCCATGCTTCTACCCTCTAGAAGATACAGGAACTTTTAAGTCCAAATATGCCGACTTTAGAACATTTGCTACTTGAAATCATCTTTCACACCTCCCTCCTGGAGATGCTGCCCCTTGCTCTTAGATGACCTCATTCAGCTATTCTATTATTGTTGCACTATTTCAGCTGTATTTAATATTAAGTGTATCATCAGTTGTATCTATACCGCTTACTTTGAGTTTTATGCCATATGACTAATTAACCTGAATCTGCTTTGGCCAAAAGTCCTGTTTGGACTACTGAACTCCTGCTAGGTAACACCTTCAGGTCCACAATATTACTGTTGCATGATGCAAAAGAACTTGACTGGCTTATATTTGTTGGAACCATGTTTAGCTCTTTTAAAAGGGTGTTGTTAGTTATGTAAAAGGACAGTGAAACACATTGAATTGCTAATAATTTTAGTTCTTCTGTGCAGTCACAATCTTGTGCATTATTTTTAATTCTAGAATGTTTCTATTGATGAGATGATAAGCAAGTCTCTTGAAACTCTTTTGAAGATGCAGTATTTTACTATTATATTTATTTCAGTTTCAATGTGTACATTAACTTTGATTTGCATTTCTTAAATTTTCCAACTTCTAAAATTGCAATATTGTGTTATCTTGACGCATAGATGTTCTTTCCATAGGCTTGCATCGAGGCCCATGAGAAGGATATGGAGCTATCTTTTGCCGTCCAACGGAGCAAGGACATTATATGTGGCATCTGCATGGAAGTGATATACGAGAAAACCAATGCATGTGAGCGGCGTTTTGGAATCATGTCCAACTGCAATCATGCCTACTGTCTCAACTGTATTCGGAAATGGAGGAGTGCTAAACAATTTGAGAACAAGATTGTAAAGTAAGTCCTTGAAATTTTAATTCATTTGGCCGTTTATGAATTTAAAAGAATCATTCAAAGGGAACACAATGTGGATACCGAAAATATGAAAAATAAAATACTGCTCAGCGTTTATTAACTGAAATACTTTTTCGTTTAGAGCCATAACATGGTGAATGAGAATAGGGTCCTGTACCCCATGCGTGGGTTCAAGTTCACTGCAACAGTGTAAGAAACCAAAGACCAACTGATCTGGTGATCGTATTGGAAAATTACATCTCTCTCTCTCGCTCACTCAACACTCACAAAAATTGGGAGCCATTTGGCCTATCAAGGCTACTCCATCATTCACTGAGATTAAGGCAGATGCTCTTCTTATTTCTGCCTATCCTCAGTAAGCATTTGCCCATCTGCTTATCAAGTACCTATGCCTTCAAAATATTTCAAACCTCTTCTCTCACCCTTTGAGTAAGAGGTTCCAAAGACACTGATGAAAATACCTGCATTATGCAGGTCTGGTGTCACAATGGTTCCAATATCTCAAGCCCCAGAGATGCTGCCTGTCCCGCTGAGTTACTCCAGCTTTTCGTGTGTCTATCTCCGATATCTCAAGGCTCCTTGCCAACTGAAAAGATTGTAAATAAGTATATTTGTGTTTACACAAACTGGCAGCAGTATTGTTACTGGGAGAAAGATTTGATATTAGATAGCCAAATGCTAAATAACCCTTTTAAATAGCAGATAGTGTATTTCAAAATGTTATAGATTTTGATCAATGAAGGTTGTGAATAATTAATGATTAGAAATTTTAAATATGCAAATGTAATAATTTGGTATTTTAGAAATGAAATAATATGCATTAACCAAAATGTTTAATTATACAATGTAGTCAGTTTAACCTACATTTTCTATTACTTCTAAGCAGTATTAGCAAAAGGCTTTAAAGGAAATGCATAAGCTTCTCCCAATGAATTTATGTACTCGAGTTGGCTCATGGTTCCTGTGCAAGCTGCATCATTTCCAGATCAGAAACGTCCTAGGTTGCATTCCTTGATCAAGTTTTCCTAATCCATCTCAGCTGGAGTGGGGTGGCCGCAGTAATTTGTGCATAGTGCTTCGCTATATTTATATCTGCAGAGTGTGTTTGCTTTAGAATATTGGGTGAGATTGACCCGGAGTTGGGGAAAGAATCAAATCAAGTATGAAGCAATTTTATTAAAAAGAAGATTTAGACAAATTTAATATTCAGTGACTCAAACAGCAATGGCCTATCTGCAGCTTGAGTTGTTCCCAGTTTATTTGTTGTAGAATGTAAAATTTGAGATGGTTTGGTTTTTAACAATGATCTAATTTTAGTAAACTGATAGTTGGGCTTCATTGTCATATGAGATGAAGATGCATATTTCTTCAAGCAGCAGTTATATGATTTACAAGACCAGCCTTTAAGATTATTTTTTTGGATGGATTGACAATATGGTCATAGTAATTACTCATGAATTTAAATTTCCAGATCCTGTCCTGAGTGTCGAATTACATCAAATTTTGTCATTCCGAGTGAATACTGGGTGGAGGAGAAGGAAGAAAAACAAAAACTCATCAAAAAGTATAAAGAGGCAATGAGGTAACATTTACATTTGATAATTCCCCAGAGTAAATGTTGCTTATTATTGTAGCCTATGTCTGATTTGTGCATTTTTTTTGTTGCTTGTCAGACTTGTTCATAACTCAAACTTTAAGGGTAACCGTACAAAAAAATTAACCAGAGTAAATTATAATGCTGATTATTCATTGGTGACTTGGTCGAACGGCTGAATGTCGTCCTATCTTTGCCCTGGTGCTGCTCAAGTCAATTGGATTCCCCGATACTGAGAAGTAAAATGCTCTGCGATGCTTCTTTTTCACAGCCATTGGAAAGGCTCTTGGCAGATAGGTGTTATGAAAAATAGTTGGTGCCTGACTTGCACATCGGGCTATTTGTGTGTTGGGTCCAGTATAATTTCCTGAATTGTTTTTATTTTGTGGCAGCTAATGGCTATTGAACAACAAACGGAGATGTGTGGGCTATTTCTTGGTCACCTAGACATTTCTGTGATTTAAATAGCGTTTGCCACTTAGTATGACTGGGATTTAGACATTACGTGGAGCTAATCTTATAGGTGCAACAACACAGACGGCCCTTTGGTCCATACTGGCCCCCAAGAGTGCACCCATTAATCTAATTTCCCCCCCCCCCCCCCCCCCCCCCCCCCCCCCCCCCCTAAGGGGGCCCCCCCCCCCCCCCCCCCCCCCCCCCCCCCCCCCCCCCCACCCCCCCCCCCCCCCCACCCCCCACCCCATTAATCTAATTTCCCCCCCCCCCCCCCCCCCCCCCCCCCCCCCCCCCGCTCATAATTCTGGACAGATACCTTCTCTCCCCTGATACTGCTTGACCTGCTGGGTTCCTCCAGCACTTTTCCCCTTACGATTCCAGCACCTGTAGTGTCTATGTCGACATGAAGCTGTTGTTCCTGCTCAAAGCCAACAGCAGAACATGTTCCAAATCTAACAATTGTAAGCCTTGCCTGTATCCATTGCTCCAGGAGACAGGGAATGTCTCTGGATGTTGAGTGAGTGGACAAGTTCCATAAATGGGCTGTTATGTTGCTCTGGGATTGAATATTCTAGTTTACATCAGTCCTGTGATCTGTGTTAATGAGAGTAGTTATAAGCTGTCTTCTCTTGTTAAATGGTTTAATATTAGGAGAAAGAGTGTAGTATATTGTGCTGTGAAGTAAACTACATTTGTTGTTTTTGGTTACTAATTCACCAGCAGGGGAATTGGGAAGATGAAAGATAAAGATGACACTCCCGTGTTATCTATAATGAAGAATATAACAGTCATTAATTCAACATGTCCTAACAAATCAAGAACGGCCCTGGGTTACATGCCTTCCTATGCTACTTCCTAACTTGGACATAGGTTTGGGAGGAAAGGATACACACAAATACAGCATGCAACATTGCTACTTATCTAAATGAATTGGGTCAGACCCCAAGAATGGCTGTTCTGGTAGAAAGTAGCTCACGTGTGATTAACTTCAATATTTTTGTTAAATGATTGCATATCGTAAAGAGGTTTATTTTAAACTGTATTCTCAAGTCTGCAGATTGACTAAAGGAAGCGTTCGGCTTATTTGGTTTTGCGTTGTGAACTGAGACTCGACTACAGAGCAACATGTGGCAAAGTCAAAATTGGTCAAAAACGGTCCATCAAATTTCTTTATCTTAAAACTATTCTTGGGGCAGGATACAGAGGCGCCGCCTGTCATCGCCATCAAAGACTACGATCTTGATGCTGTCCATCAGTTCATGTACCTCGGCTCCACCATCACTGACAACCTCTCCTTGGATCTGCCGGATCGGGAAGGCTGCTCCAACTCTATCCTGGCAACTCAGTGGGTCCACCCAAAGCTGACAGTGAGATAAATCAGTCTACAACTCACGCTGCTGCTGACATGGCTACATATTCAACACACTGCACCTGAGAAGCATCTGCTGTGGCCGTATATCCTGGCAAGACAGTGTCCAACTCTGAGATCATGTCTCGCGCTGGCCGGGCCATTTCCACTGCATAGAGGATGGCCGTATTACAAAAGACGTCCTCTATGGAGAGCTGACATATGGGAGGAGAACCATCGGCCGCCCCCAGCTACGTTACAAGGATGTCTGCAAGAGAGATATGAAGGAGCTCGACATCGATGTGGAGTCCTGGGAGAGCCTTGCAGCTGAACACACGAGGTGCAGAGGTACCCTGAACCAACATCTCAAAACGGGGGAAGAGAAACTGTTGAACGCAGCGGCAGACAAGCGGGCACACAGAAAGGAGCGCAGCAACTTCAACAAACCAGAGACCACACACACAAATGTGACCTTTGCCACAGAGACTGTCACTCCCACATTGGTCTCTTCAGCCACAAGCAACGCTGCTCTGGCCGAGGTTTGGAGCAAGCAGCCAACAACTAGGATGCATCACCCATGGTCAGTCATGACCGAAGGGGGGCCTCCGAGATTCTTTTCCGCTGGTGTTGATGCTATTTCTACCTGCTTTCACCAAACCAACCACAGATTTCACAAGTGATTCAGTAATGTTTATCTCTTTCTCTGCAGCAATAAAGCGTGTCGATATTTTGATCAGGGGCGCGGGACTTGTCCCTTTGGTGGCAACTGCTTTTACAGACATGCCTATCCTGATGGACGGCTGGAGGAGCCTCAACCACAAAGAAAGCCGATTGGATCAATGGGAAGATACCGGGTAAGGATGGCACTGATTTAAACAGCTCTATTCCCGCTTCTGCTTTCATCTGTGAGCTGTCATATATGAGTGGTTACACTAGTTATAAGGAGATTAAAACCGGCTGGAAATGCTTAGTAGCTGTTGTGAGAGAAAAATAACGAGTCAGATTGATAATCTTCCATCAGGACTAATGGTGAGCCATTAAAGTATGTCCAGAGGTCTATACCATCTATTGCTCAGAATTTCTAACTAAATATGCCTTGAAATTGTGTTGACAGATTTTCACATTTATCCACATGTAATATTTCATGTCAATTATGTATTTAGCATTAATCTAAAAGTATGATATTAATTATTTTAATTGATCACTTCATTACTCCATATTGGCTGCATGAAACATATTTGCGCACAACATTGTCATAATAGTCTTAATGCGTATCTTCAAATGGAAATTATTGAGCGCACACTACATTGCTATGTTTCTGTTGCTGTGGTGTAAGCTAAAAGAAAAAAATCTAAGACATTTAGTCTTTTTCAGCTATCTATCTAAATTAAGTTAACAACATATCTGAAGACTGGTTCAATATCAGCTAGCTATAAATTCAAGACTTGATTGTTTACAATGATGTCTGTTATGTCACAGAGCCAGCGGAGAGCACATTTCTGGGATTTCATTGAAGAGAGGGAGAGTGCGGACTCCTATGAAGATGATGAGATGGTCACCTTTGAGCTTGGTGAAGTGCTACTGATGCTTTTAGCAGATGGCCCTGATAATGACTTTTCAGATTCTGGTGATGAGTGGGACTTGTTTCATGATGAGATGGATGTTGATTATTACGAGTTTGACCTATAGCACCCATTGTAGATTTTGGACTGTCTGTTGTTTTTTTTTAGACAGTAGCTTTTCTGTGTTGTGGCAGTGCCATATGTCTTAGGCAGGCCAAGCACTCTGGGTGCAGTTTCACTTTGGACGTTTGTGCAGAGTTCTTTGTCAGTAGTACATCAAAAAAGAAACTTGTTCCTTGTAAGTTAAATTAACTTCCTTTACTTGAGGTGAGAAGCTGGAAGATAAATATAGCAACGGGCTATATTTCTTTCTGTGGACTAAGAGATGAGTTTAGGTACCTGACTTAACATGGGGGCGTCCGACCTGGATGGTTCTGAAAGTGATATTACCACTTGCAAAACCCTGAAATCAGTGAAAAGGTCCATGTACACCGTAATTCATCTTCCGCTTGTGTTATCCCATGCCATACTCTCTGTGTACTCCTACTGTTTTTAAAGAGGGGGTTCTGCAGTCAGTGACCTTTTTAAGAGTCGTGGTATAAAATAATTATGATTAACAACCCTAGCCTTTTCCTGCCTTTCTATTTTTAAATTTTTATATCGTTTGTTAATGGAGCTCAGGAACCTTGCTCGGAGCTACTGAATACAATGTGAAGGAGCCATACCGTCTGTAAGTCACTGAAGTAAGCAGCCTGTCTTATTTCTAGGCCTTTGCTCCCAGATACTGGATGGTTCACCAACTCCCTCCCAACAATTCTCATCAGTAACGCCGTCAGCGTTCAGTTTATACAGAAATATTTTTTAAAGACACTCAAATAGATCAGAAAGAAGAGGATGTTAATCAGAATTATTTTGTGGTTCAGTTTTGAAAAAGGATTCCACTGTTAAGATTCCACTTTATGTACTCTGTTCAGCAAAGATCATTTGCCATGGTAAAATGAATTGATGGCTTTTATAAAAGCAGAACTAAAACTTGAAGTAGCGCTACAACGTGAGATTAACCTCTTCATATAACGTTCCTTTTATTTATTAACTATTGGCTATTCTGACTGACATTTCAGTGTTAGTCGGCTTATTTAAATCCTTCATCTAATCTAGATAAAAATAATGACAAACGATAGGATTACCAAAGTCGTCTTATCCCTTTTTTGTAAAATGCCGTCTCATTTTATAACTTGTTGCAAGTTTATCTGACTGACTTCAGTTCAGATTGCATTTGGATTCTTAACTTAATATAGGATGTTCTTGGTGAAACTTGATCTGCTGTTTGAGAATGGGCAGGGTATTTCATAAAGTACCTAATCAAACAATTGCAGGTAGTGTGTGTGTAGATGTACAGATTCAGGCAGACTAACGCCCACCATTCTCTCCCTTACAAATGCTCACATTAACTAATTGATGGATTGAAAATGCTGGGAGTCGTAAATGAATGAGATTCAGTCAAAAATACCCATTTCTACCACCGTGTGAAATATTTAATTCCACATCCTCGGTTTCTGGCTTCATGGTTTCTGCACAATGTGATCTCACTTGTAGACTGAAAATTAGCATACATGTTCCTATTCTCCTTTAGAGGGTAATAGGATTCTGTGATTATTTTAATGAAAGCATGAGGCTGGGCAATTGTGGCATGACTTGGATATGTGACAAGGCAAATTTAGCCCTTTTCCCTCTTTGTGGAAGTGCACGCGAGGTCTGATTTTGTGAAGAACTGTGCTATTGTGAGCCTAGTCATCTTGGGAATGAAAGTGGAAGTAAATGTAGATGGTCAAAGCTGTTTGAGATCACTTCCTCGTACCTCTCGAAATGCAGCTGGAACCGATGCCCTTTAAACTGTCATTACAAGTATAAAACAGCATTTTTCTAAATAAATATCTTTTGCTCTAAACTGTGTTGTGTGTTCTGCGTAAATCTTGGATTTAAGAGAAGAGTAAAGATGCATTCCTCACAAGGATGGTGTCGAGAGAATGTATGTTTTAGTGGGCTGGTGGGTTGGGTGGGGGAAGAGAGACACTGTACCCGAATGGCAGATGGTGGAAATAAGTCGGAGACGAGAGATGCTATTTTGTACAGAACAAGCAGCCTGGCTGGCTTCTGCCGTTACTATTTTTTCGTGGCAGAGCAGTTAAATTTTTGGCCACTCTGTTAGTAAAAGGGTGTTTGGAAATTAGCGAGATAAAGACACCACTGAGACGAGTCCACTGAGTCTGTACCTACCACTAAGTGCCTATTTCTTCAATCCCTCTGTTCCGAGGCACTTCAACTAAATTGTAATTGAGATTAATAACATTCCAATTACGACAGTTACGACACTGGCATTGACACTTGTCGGAGGGAGAAGCAGGTAGGCGTACCTTGCATAAAGGAAGATGATAGGTACACAAAAATGCTGGAGAAACTCAGCGGGTGCAGCAGCATCTATGTAGCGAAGGAAATTAGCAACGTTTCGGGCCAAAACCCTGAAGGAAATAGGCAATGTTTCGGGCCGAAACCCTTCCGGGTTTCGGCCCGAAACGTTGCCTATTTCCTGCGCTCCATAGATGCTGTTGCACCCGCTGAGTTTCTCCAGCATTTTTGTGTCTGATTTTTCCAGCATCTGCAGTTCCTTCTTAAACATAAAGGAAGATGATGGTAGTTGATGATTGGAATGTCAGCCTCAGTATATTGGTGTAGGAGTTTCGTGGCAACATCCAAGACCAAACTCTCTTCAGCCCAGAATGACAATCCTTCCTTAACATCAGAAGGGAGAATGTCTTTGGATGCAAAAATATTCAGTACCATTCATAGCTCCACAGAGTGACAGCTACTTCCGGTGATGTACAAACATACCTGACGTGACAAGACGTGTTTGTGCTTCGGGTGCCAGGCACTGGTCATTTCCAATAAGTGCCAACTAACCACCTACACCTTTATATTCAATAGTATTGGAATCCCTCACTACAAGCACTATGAAGGCAACATTGGCCAGACGATTAACTGGATTACTGCGGCAGCAGCTCAGAGGCTGGGTATCATCCTGCAAAGGCTTCATAACCTGATTCTCTCTGCCTTCCCCTCGTTTACGAGATGGGTACAGAACGCTACTCATCTAGCTGAGTAGAGCTCCAACACGGGCATGATTATATCATCTAGGATCAAGTTGCAAGATTGGTACCTTATGAACCACAGGAAACATTCAGTCAGTCTACCCATCACTGGCAAACCATTGGGGGGGGGGTGTAGCATCTTTCAAATGTTAAGCTCTTACAATAGCAGCCCCCCCCCCCCCCCCCACATCCAATCCACAACCTGTACCATTGAGAAGGACAATGACAGAACATGCATCACACACCACACACACACACACACACACACACACACACACACACACACACACACACACACACCCACACCACCTGCACATTGTTTACCGGGTCGAAGCATTGCAATAGCACTTCTGGAAGCATCTTCAACAAAGGGCTACACCATTTCAAGGCTGCAAATCGCCACCTCTCTCGAGGGCAGTTAAAAATGAGCAATAAATGTTGGTTTTGTCAGCAACACCCACACATTTCCAAGTCACAGTCGTGAGCAACAGGGAGGGGAACATGCAAGTCTGTGCCCTTGGTGGCAGGCATGGGGGCGATACTGTTGGAATCCAAATTCTGAATCTGAAACTTGCTTTACAAAATATTTTACACCCACCCTCTCAGATTCAGATTCAGATTCAGATTCAATTTTAATTGTCATTGTCAGTGTACACTTTTGTGGAGCTGGTGGGAATATTGTTCTATTTCAACCAACACTTGGTCTAGTTTAGAGATACAATATGGAAATGGACACTTTAGCTCACGTTGACCATTGATCCCCTTCACATTAGCCCCAAGTTCTCCTATTCCTGGCACACAAGGGACAATTTACACGGAGCAATTAATCTCCAATCTGACACTGCATGTCTTTGAGGTGTGGGAGGAAACCCAAGCGGTCACAGGGAGAACATGTAAACTCCACATAGACAGCACCCGGGATCAGGATCGAACCCGGGTATGTGGGGCAGCAGCTCTACCTGCTACGCCCACTGTGCTGCCCTGGCTAAGTACAGCCTTCTTAGAATGACAATCTCTCAACTTGACCCTGTGCCCCATAGATTCATGTCATAGATTGATGGATCTTCCTCCCCCTTCAGAGCAGTGGCTCAGTTGGCCAGCGCAAGAAGGACAAAGTGACGTTTCCTCCACCGCCAATAATGCTAATTCCTCTCCCAAACACCAAGCAAAATGTAACATCCAACCAGGTACATGATACAAATTGCATTCTTAAACTTTTTGAAAAAATGAATTGATTACATTGAATGCCAAAAATGCCAGTAATGTAGACAATTAACACTGTACAACATGTTCAAACAAAAGAACTCTGAATATGTGAGTGACTTGCACGGTGTGACTTTATAAATGCAGTCACATTATCCCTCTTGTCAGATCGCCTTTCAGACAATCCAATCAGTTTAATCACACTTTCAACACCCTAAGAATAGTATTCTGTGATGTAATAGATTAATTAACACACATGCACCTCTTATTTTGCCAAGATCTAGTTGACATCAGAACGTGTAACACTATCACAAATAAAGGTGTCTTTATGTTTAATAAGGAACTGCAGATGCTGGAAATTTGAAGGTAGACAAAAGTGCTGGAGAAACTCAGCGGGTGCAGCAGCATCTATTGAGCGAAGGAAATAGGCAACGTTGCGGCCCGAAACGTTGCCCATTTCCTTCAGGGATTCGGCCCGAAACGTTGCCTATTTCCTTCAGGGATTCGGCCCGAAACGTTGCCTATTTCCTTCGCTCCATAGATGCTGCTGCATCCGCTGAGTTTTTCCAGCACTTTTGTCTACCTAAAGGTGTCTTTATTCCCAGTTTATCCCACAACATTGTAAATTTATGATGGATTCTAATCAGTAATGTACTTTACAGATGTGGAATGGCCCTGCAAATAGTGCAGCTCGCTCAACATTCCAGCGATCCAGGTTCATTTCTGACTTGTGCTGCTGTTTGTGTGGAGTTTGCATGCTATTTCTGTGATCGAGCAAGTTTCCTTGCCAAAGATGAGCTGATAGATGGGCTAAATCAAATTCCTCGTATGGGCAAATCAAATTCCTCATAGGTTGTAAAACATACATGGCTAATAAAGTACTATTATGATGATCATGATATGAATTTACGGTGGCAAATTAACCTCCATAAAATATAGGGGAATTATACCATGAACCATCCTAGACTCTGTGGGCTGAATGGGATCTATGGATGTGTATTCCCTCAGACCCTAATATTACTGTTACTACACCTTCCAAAAGGTACAACTTTGCATTGATGAAGATTAAATCCCACCAATGCTCTGCTTTTTCAGCTGATCGGTGTCATTTATACACTAGACAATCCTCATTACCATCCACAACACCACACATTTCCGCAAACGTCCACATTCCCATCCAAGTCTTTGGTGTATGATCACAAAGGTCCCAGCATTGATCCTTATGCTCTGGGTCACAGATTTCCAGTTTCCACCCACCCCCCCTCTACCTCCTGTCACCAGGTCAATGTTGGATCTAATTTGACAGCTTGCCTTGGATGCCAAGGGCTCCAACTTATTGGAACGACCTACAATGTGGTACCTTGCCAATGGCTTTACTAAAATCCATATAGACCACATCAACTATACTTATTTAGAAACAAGGAACTGCAGGTGCTGGTTTATACAAAATGACACAATGTGCTGGAGTCACTCGCCAAGTCAGGCAGCATCTCTAGAGACCATGGATGGGTGACGTTTTCAGGTTGGAACAATTCTTCAGGCGCTTTGAAAGAAGGATCCCGACCTGAAACATCACCTATCCATTTTCTCTGAATATACTTAATTCCCTCTTCAAAAGGTCAGATCAATTTAGTGAAACAGGATTTTCTACAAATCAAGTCATCTTGATTATCCTGAATCAATTCTTGCTTTTCCAAGTGAAAATAAATCTTGTCCTGTAGAAAATTGTCCAATACTTTCTCTACCACTGATGTCAGACTAACTTGCCTGAATCTAAAGGAACAACATTTGCTGTCCTCCAGTCCTCCGGCATTCACTGGTGACCAGATTCCCCTTTGGGCTCCAGCTGACCTTGTAGCCTGTAATAGATGTCATCAGGCATTGGAGATTCATCATCCACATTTATTTGTTTGGAAGACATCTAAAACACCCTTTCTTAATGCTTAAATGCTATAAAATATCACTGCCCCCCCTCCCTATACCCTCCAATTACCATTCCTTTAGTTTTTGTAAACGTGAATGAGGTATTGATTTAACTCCTCATCCACATCTAGTTCTTTGCACGATGGCCCATCAGTCCAGAACAGGACCCACTCTTTCCCTGATTAACCTCTTGATCCTAATGTACTTATACAACGTTCTGGGACTCTCTTAATCTTGTCTTCATGATCATTCTTTGCCTTCGATTGTTTCTTTTCTTGGTACTCTCCAAAATCCCCAATCCTCATTGTTTTCAATTGCCCGTCCTGTCTTGTGCTGCTTCCCCTCAACCAAACCTTCCATACCCCTTCTCATCCAGGGTTCCTAAATCCCGTCATTCCTACCTTTCACTCTTCTGTCTACAAGTCTGGATTCTTCCCCAATGTTGGAACTCCGCTTACATGTACAAGATAAGAGGAAACTGTTTGGCGCAGTGAGATAATGTGCAACGCTAACATTAAGACATATTTAAACATAGCTATTGATAAATGGATTGTACTGTCACCCTACATAGGACTCACATATTGGTTTAATAAAACCTCTGCATTCACTTTACAAATTCCACTCGCTTTAAAGCCTCTCCCACCAAGACAAGGCTATCCATCTGGTCGGTTATATTTTGAGTTGCCTAACACCCACTTGCCAGGACCTGGCCGATATACCTCTAAACAGTTTCTATCTATTAAATGTCCAGGAGTATCTTAAATGTCCTAATTGCATCCGACTCTACCCCCCTTCCTTTGGCAGCACATTCCATGTACACACCATCCTGTGTGTGGAAAAGTTGTCCCTTCTAAATCTTTCCCCTCTCACCTTAAACCTCTGTCCTCTAGCTTGAGACTCTCCCGTCCTGGGGAAAAGGCTGTGACTATTCGAGGAGCTGGAGGATAACCACTGCTCACTCATGCCACCTCCTCGGGGGGAGCGATAAGACTCGTGTTTGGGGTCGGGTCTGAAGAAAGGTCCCGACCCGAGACGTTGGCTGTCCATTCCCTCCACGTATGCTGCCGGGCCCACCCGCTGAGTGACTCCAGCACGTTGTCATTTTGCTCAGGAATGCCAGCATCTGCAGTTCAAGTTCAAGTGAGTTTATTGTCATGTGTCCCTGATAGGACAATGATATTCTTCCTTTGCTTCAGCACAACAGAACATAGTAGGCACTGACTACAAAACGGACCAGTGTGTCCATATACCATTATATAAATACATACACACATTAATAAATAAACTGATAAAAGTGTTCAGAGATGTGTCCTTGTGCTTTGCAAGATCAACACAGCGGCGGCAAAGCAAGACTGCTCGCAAGCAACTAGCAACTAGCTTCAATCGGGTTGCGAGAATGAACGTAGAAACAAGAACAGCAGGTGCTGGATTACAAAAAAAAGACACAGAGTGCTGGAGTAACTCGGCGGGTCAGGGGGTCCATGGGGAACACGCATAGCATAGGCGACGCTTTTCAGACTAATGAATGTTGACAGAAATAAAACCAGAAACTGTAGCAAGTGCTCGGCAGGGCGAGTGGAGAGGGGATGGGGATGGGGATGGGGATGGGGGGAGGTTCGCGCTTGCACATGCACACGGTCTCTCTCTCACTCTCACTGCGTTCATACCTGCTCCACATTTGCAAGGCTACCTGCTGTTTGACCGCTGCCTGAAGCCCGGGGAGGGGAGGTGAGGGGAGGGGGAGAGCGGCGGCGCTCGGTGCGGGGACGCCCCGGCTGCGGGAAGAATCGGGAGCAAATCCCTCTCCGGCGAATCCATCCCTGCGCTTGGAGCCGCCCGCCATCCCCGCCATCCCCGCCATCCAGGGGAACAATGAGCGGCGCGGCCGGCGGCGGCGGCTGTAGTGAGGGCTCCCGGCCGGCGGCTGAGGCGGGAACACAAGCGCCCGACGGCGACTCGCTCTTCATCAGGAACGCGTCGTTCGGGCGGAGCTCGGCCCCGGGGTTGGGGCCTGGGTCGGGGTTGGGGCCTGGGTCGGGGTTGGGGCCTGGGTCGGGGTTGGGGCCTGGGGCGGGGTTGGGGCCTGGGTCTGGGTTGGGGCCTGTGTCGGGGTTGGGGCCTGGGTCTGGCGCCAAGACGCGGCCGGTGCTGGCGACGACGACGACGGGCGGGGAGGGGGAGGGCGAGGCGGTGGCGGGAGAACCGTCCGTCTGTACCAGCGCCTCAGCCCCGCCGTCGCCTCCTCCCTCCCGCCGCCGCCGCACGCTGCTCTACCGCGGCCTGTGCCTGCTGCTGCTGCTCGCCCAGGGCGGCCTACTCGACTTCTACCTGATCGTCTTCACCGACCTGTACTGGTGCTCGTGGATCGCCACCGACCTGGTGGTGACGGCCGGGTGGCTCGTCCTCTTCGTCAAGCGCGGGGGCCCGGGAGCTGCCGGCGGCCGCTTCGCCTTCGCCTACCTGGCCTGGCTCATCTATGTGATCGCCTGTACTCCCAAAGTGGTGCTGATCCTGCAGACGTCCATCCTCGACCTGATCGAGCTGCAGGTTCCCCTGGGCACCACCGGCTTCAAGATAGTGGTGATGTCGACCGTGCCCTTGCTCTACACGCTGCTCAACTCGGTGAGCATGGACTCGGGCGGCGGCGGGTGCTGCCAGAGGGCCCAACACTACTACAGCCGCACCTGCCTCGACCTCCTCGACAGCTTCACGCTGATGGAGCTGCTGCTGGCCGGACAGATCCCCAGCGCGCTGCTCAAGTACACGGTCACCGCCGTCTACCTGCTCTCCTTCTCCATCCCCGTGCTCTGGCTCTACGAACTCAACTCGCTGCAGCTGGATTACAAGTGCGTCGTGTTCCGCTTCCTCTCCAGCGCCGCCGTCAATGCCCCTCTCCTGGCGGTCAGGTGCTTTCTGGTCTTCATTTACGACCAGCAGGTCTCGGTGTTCCTGTTCAAGAATGTCTTCTGGCTGTGCTGTGATTGCGCCGAGGTGCTGGAGAGGTGCTGCCTGGTGCGGCGGGTCCACAGGTACTCCAGCCCCCCCGGGCACTTCACACAGTGCGTCTCGGACAATGAGATGTGCAGCCACGGGTATGTCAACACCCTGGCCGTGGCCGTACAATCCTAACGGCGGCAGCTCACCCTTCAACCCGCCCGGGAGGGAAGGGAGTTATCGTCACGTTTTAAACTCTTTTTTTGTAAGTTCTTTTGTACCTGTAACGAGGATTGTGTTTTGAGTGTTAGTAGTGCCAGTTCCTATTGGGTCTTGTATTCGCTTCAGCACCAGTTGTCGGTGGAAAACGCATTATCTGAATCAGCTCAGCCGATCCCTGGTACTTTCGTTTGGATTCGATTTTTTGATACATTTTGTTGTGCATCTAAGAGGCCAGAGCGTCCAGTCCAACAAGCACAACGCGAAAGGCAGCTTCCTAACTACTGCATAGCAAAGAACTGCAGATGCTGGTTTAATTCGAAGGTAGACACATAATGCTCGAGTAACTCAGCGGGACAGGCAACATCTCTGGAGCGAAGGAATGGGTGACGTTTCGGGTCTGAAGAAGGGTCTCGGCTCGAAACGTCACAAATTTTTGTTCGCCAGAGATGCTGCCTGTCCCGCTGAGTTAAGCCAGCATTTTGTGTCTTACCTTCCCAAGTACTGTTCCACACTTCACTTAAACAGCGCCCAGCAATCCAACGACTAGGGCCTGGCTCCGAAATTGAAGGCGTGCGTTTCATTCATGTGCTGATCAACCCGAATTTGATAGGTTGCTGTTTCTGCTGGATTTATTTGTGGGATTTTCGTATGCATTTGACACCATAAATCGGCAGAGCTCGAGTCCAAATAGGAAATAGGACCCGTAATTATAGGGATAATGACAGATAAATCATTGATCAGCTTCGTTGCGCTTGTTTTGGTAAATTTGGTTTGCACTCATTGGACCCAATACGATGCAATACCATTTCAAGAGTTCAAGCAATTAAGAGTAAAGGCAGCAACTCTACCACTACGCCCACCCACCCAAAGGGTATTTACCGTCGCAGTGAGGAGAAAGGCGAACGTATACTGATTCTGTCGAATGCTGACTAATTGGTGGATCTGCTCTACATTTTAAGATGTTGGGTGCAATTTTAACTGGAGTATTAGTCTGCGAAGAATTCTTTCTAAACAAAAAAAAAATCATGAAAACCAGGCAGTATTGTGCTTTTACAACATACAACGTTCACTTCAATTTAATAATTTTACATTTACCAAATGAGCACTAAGAAAGAAAATGTGAAAAAAACGCCTTACATAATTTAACAGAGCAATTTGGAATCATATTTTAAATAGCCTAATTATAATTATCTGTGATTGTAGAGTTTTTGTATTGATGTCGGAATAATTTGTTTGGAAGAAAGTCTATTTATATTTGTACAGTGTTTTGCAATTAGTATTAAATGTTCACAGAATTGTGCATTGTCCTTTTAAAATGTAAATAAATTGTTGTTTTCATTTGTTTGTGTAGCTATCTTGGTTTTAACTATTTGTCAATTGTAATCTTACTTTTGTAAAAGTGAAACCTACTGAATTAAAGAGTCATAGGCTTCACAGGTGGAAATTGACTTGAAGATTGAAAAAAACATTGAATCTTTTAAAACATTTTTTTTTTAAGAGTGGAAGATTCAGGATAGCGGAGTTATGGTTTGGGATCATTGCTTTGATATATATCAACTGGTGTGCAAGGTAATATTTCTAGATTTGTGCATGACGCAAGGCTTGCAAGTAAGAGGACATTGATAGATTGCCCGAATAAGCAGAGAAGTGGTAAATAAAATGTAATTTAGAAGAGTGTTAAATGATACATTTTGGCTAAAAGCATACAAACTAATTGAAACACTAATGGGCCTGTCCCACTTAGGTGACTTTTTTAGACGACTATGCGGTTGCCACATGTTCGCGGGTGGTTTCCGGGTCATCACCTTCATGGTCGTTCTCGAACTGGTCGCCACAAATGTTTCAACATGTTGAAAAATTAGCGGCGACCAGAATGAAGCCGCCATGGAGAGTAGCGCGAATTCTCGTACCGTAGGGGCAGTGGTAGAGGGTCGCCAGGAGGTTGTTGGTTCTTGTAGGTTGTCGCCGGTGCTGACCGGTGAATTTCATTGGGGGAAAGAAAAACGTAAACAGTAGTTTTCAGAACCAAGGATAACCGACCGGTAATGTTAATGTCCGCCAAGCTTCACAGCCGTGTATCTCTGGCTTCTTAAATGTTGTCTCCATTCCTTCTCTTCACCCCGTCTTCCACCCCCCCTCTCTTTTAAAGGAATTAAGTGACCCTTCCTGTACACTGTGCTTTCACCATCTTAATTACAGCGCCAACCTTCCTGTTCATCGTAGTGTGTCTGTATCACATTGGCTTTGCACAGTGTGAATTTCACTCAGACAGTGCCCCCCCGCTTGCCCTGTCCCTCGCCTGCATAACTGGCTGGTGAAGAAAGCGATGTGTGTGTGTGCGTGCGTGCGTTCCACTATGACAGTTGCTGGTTTTTCAGCGACCTGCTGCGACTTGACAATCGCCTGAAAAATCGCCCAAGTGGGACAGTCACATATTGATCATGAATGTGCACCTGCTCAACATGGAAGTGGAAAGGCATGATAAGAGAGAGATTAGTAAAGCTGGTGGATCTCAGGATTTAAAGCTAGAAGCAGACTTCAAAAGTAGTAAGTTGATCACGTAAATAACATGAGTTAGGATGCAACTAGAAAACTGCATCCAAATCTGGTTGCCATCACAACCCTCACACATTTTTACATAGGCTGGGATAAGATGCAAAACGACTGACAAATAGATGGAATGCACTTGCAAGTTATTATCATTCAAGTGGATTTTTAATTCCCTTTTAATGGCACTGATTGATTCTGTTTCCGCCATCTCATTGACATCAAATTCCAGTTAATAACTACTTCTAAGCTTTTCCTCATGTTCCCCTTGTATCTCATCCAAAGTTAACAAAGTTTTAAATCTCTTCCCAAGTCCTTGAACTGTTTGTTGCGGATAGGCACACCGGGGCTTTCTTTGTCCCAGCACTGATTTAAGGGCAGCCAACTAGTCTGATTTCATAAACGATGGTGGTCGCGGGGCCCATTGCTCAGAAAGTTTTACGCTTCTTTTTAACAAACAAACTCTTGGTGCAAATCAAATTATTTGCATTAACAACCCTTGTGATTGTGAAAACAGGAGGAATTCTAATGTGTTACATACTGGATGGTACAAACAACCTCTGTTGATCATTGAACTGATTGTCTTGTGGAATCACAAGGTGCCATCTCCACTAGTGTCTCCCACCACTTCCTCATCTGACTGTCATCCCATTCATATCTTCTGTTGCTGCCGTTTCACCAATGTCTTTGCTCCCTCGTCGTCCTTTGCCCCTTCTACTCATCTTTCATTCACCTTCATTTACCTTTTCCACCCAACAGCCTGGTCTCACCTCCTTTTTGCTCCCATCTCCCCTAAATTTGTGTTTATTGTGTGTTTTTGTTATTTTTATTATATCTACGACTGCAAGGCACGAAATTTCGTTCAGACGGAAATGTCTGAATGACAATAAAGGATCCTTCGACGACTTTTGATCTGTCCGTGCACCCCTCCTGTTCTACTTGCCCCAGTTCACACATTTACCTCACCCTCCTTTCCACTCACACCTTGCCCTCTCCTCCTGCCTCCCCTCCACTCTCCCATCCTCTATCTTTCCCTTTCCTTAAGATGAAATGTCTTGATTAACTTTTGTTGTCTAAACTGCATTATCAAAGAACTGGTATTGTTTACTACACGCACCTCACTTCAGTGTTCTGAAATGTTAAAGGCATGTCTGTGAAAATGAAACAACTGAGTATGAATAAAAACATTTATTTACAGTCAGGAGCAGAGACAATATTCTCATTGTCATTAATATGGCATGCCAATATTAGCAACACTAATTACACAAGCACAGCACAAATATCATATACATTCTCAGGAATTTCCATTACTTTCTCCTTGATTGAATGATTCCCAATCAAAGCTCCTCTTCACCTCTAAGACATTATCAAGGTTCACAATTTATGGGGAACTAACCTGTCGATGCCTGACTTTTAAGGATCAATTCAAGGTTTGCCTCTACATAACTCCAGAATTTCAACAAGGCATTTCTCAATGTGAGTTCACGAGTGTGCAGATGCTGAAATCAAAAAAGTGTTGGTGGAACTCAGTAGATCAGGCAGCATCTGTGGAGGGAAATGGACAGAAGACGCTTCGGGTGGGAACCCTTCTTCAGACTGAATCATTCTTGATGCGATTTGGACTTGTGCATCTCACACCATTTTTACATGAGGCACACCTAATTACATCAGCCCTTTACTAATCCTTTTTATGGAACGTTGCAGGAGAAATTAGACCATATTGACTCACAAACACTGTTGGACTGGGGCCTCACCAGCACAAATCCCATTGTTATCTTTCAGGGTCCTTCTCTCCCACCTCCACTCACCTACCTTTTCTGATTATCCATGTCCTAACAACCCAAAAATGGTTTCAAATCCTCAGATTTCCCCCCACGCACAACCATACCTTTCTCGCTCCACACTGACATCCATTTTCCATCTCTAGCTCCATCTCCAACACTCAACCCAAACCTTTCTTGGATGGCACATTTTCCAATTGCAGGAATATGCAAAACCCATCAAGTTGCTAACACATCAGCTCTCAAATGTTATAAAAGTTCACTGAGTCTATGCAGTGTTGGATGCAATCATTTAATGCATTACATCTTCTGAACAAAGTTGTTTTCACAAATGCAACAAAGCGATTATCCACAACTGGAAAGGAAGTCGTCAGAGCAAAGATAAGCAAGCAGGTAATCCTAAATTTTCCAGGGAGATTAAGACTATATATTCTGAGAGCATTCTAGCAAGCTCCTTCTGAATGCTGCTATCTGTTGAGCGATTACCTTATCATAAACAGGATGGGACACAAAATACTGGAGTAACGCAGCGGGTCAGGCGGTATCTCTGGGGAAAGTGGATAGGTGACGTAGTGGGTCAGGACCCTTTAGACAATTTCATATTGTTTCATGACATTCTTCCAGCAAATTGCAGAGAATAATCCCTATATAGGTTTAGTCCCTATAAATTGTTCATGTGGCCTAATTTAGAGGCTAGTCTTACTCATCTTACTCAGAGTCCCCATCCGCTGCGCAGGACAAGAGGATTTTTCCCATCGATGAAAAATAAAAGACTTATTAATGTTGAGATTCTCTCTCCTGAAGGCCATGTCCCTTCCGGAGGGACTATAACACCCGGAAGTGTGGAGGTGCCTCAGTTCTCTGCAAGACGGGGGAGCGGGAGGTGAATGACACTGAACACATGTCAACTAAACTGTGAGTGGTTTTACTGACCTGTCAGTGTCTTTAATGTGGTTTGAAAATGTAGTTTGAAAGTGTGTTTGGTTTGAAAATGCTAAAGCTGCCTTGCCTTTGGTTTGAAAGTGCTAAAGCTGCGCGGCCTTTGGTTTGAAAGTGCTAAAGCTGCGCGGCCTTTGGTTTGAAAGTGCTAAAGCTGCCTTGCCTTTGGTTTCTCTTGCCTTTGAGATTCTCTCTCCAGTCAATCACGCCATGAAGGCCACGCCCCTTCTGGTGGGAAGGGGGAGGGACTATAAAACCCAGAAGTGTGGGCGTGGCTCAGTCTCTGCAAGATGGGGGAGGGAGAGGTCACGACTCGCTGTCTTTAGTGGCCTTGCACCCTGCTTGAAATGGTATGAAACTGCACTTGAACTTGGTGGCCTTGCACCCTGCCTGAAATGGAATTTCAAGGATTAGCTGCGAGCCCACGAGCCATGAGTGAATGAGCTGCCAGCACAACAGGCTTGAATGACTGAGCGGCCAGCCCAAGAATCCATTCGGCCCACAATGTCCATACTAGCCCTCTGGAAACCAGTCCCTTCATCCCACAACACCCATACTAGCGCTCCAGAAAGCTCCCTCACTGGCCACCAATATTGGAATTGGTGGAGAGGTGGAATATTGCTTTGGGGGCCCAATACTCCTGTGTGATGCTGGGACCCAACGGGGTCCCACTTAGTCTAGTTATATCTATAATCAGATTGTTTCAAACATATGTCGATCTTAATAATAATAAATTTTATTTATTGGGCGCCTTTCAGATATCTCAAGGACATCTTACATAGGTTAACAGGAATATAAACATATAATCAGAATAAAATAAATAATAAAGACATCACAGAAACACAAATTAAAAACAGAATTCAGTCCAAAAACAAAAATCAAAAACACAATGTGAAGATCTTGGACATTGGAGATAGTGTCCATTTTACCACAATATCAACAGTACCCTTCAAATACAAACATGACCACACCCAGGACATCAACATTAATGTGCTCTTATACAAGAATTTTAAATCTGATTTGTCTTTCATTTAATATTGTTTTAAAATAGATCTGTGTGCAATGTACAGGCATGTGTGCAACAACATAGCCAAAATATTAAGACTGCCATACCTCCAAATGACATATTCACCATCCTGCATTAAGGGCTTATGCATTGAGCAATGTTGACCATTCTCACCTTCTAGCTATTCACTCCATTACTCTCATTATGTAAAGTTATCTGCAACAGTTTTAAGTCATTTAATTGCTGCTCAGAAGGGCTCATGCTCGCTAATGGTGACATTTCAGCAATTGATTGTTGGGAGCTGTACCCCCGGTCTGAATCTACATTTTCTTCCAATTCTGGGGGGTCGCGAGATTGTGGACTGGCTGAGGTGGCAGTCGACGTCATATGCCAGGAAAGGCACATCTGCTGCAATTCATGAAGTCTCCTCCTTGTATCATCAGAAATGCACGAGTTCTGTTCCGCAGCCGAGTCCACCACAGGTTCATTCACTGTGACGCTGCTTTCACTAGTATACGGAGGCACATTCCCCAGCTCATTCTGCATCATTTCTGATGGCAACGATTCTCCTGACTGTGGCAGAGATTCAACATTAGAGCAGTTTAAAACATTCTGGCGACAGTCCATTATGGATGTGCAGATCAATGGCTCTAAAGTGTGTACTGGGTTCAGGGCTCGTGCTTCATTGCAGTCTATTTCAATCACATTTTGTGACAAACCCATGTCCTGGACTGAACACTCAAATCCTACTGGGCACCTTACAAACGTCTCATCACTTGATTTGGCCATGCATATTTCATTCACAGTGCAAGGCGTGCCATAAGGCTTGTATTGCAAGATATTTTGTTCCATTGCTGGACAATCAAAAGATGCTTCTTCTTCCATCCCGGCTTCATCTGGGGACATGATGCATTCTTTTTCAAACCAGTCTGGTTGCTGCATTTGCAACATCTTAAACTTCTGAACTGCATTTTTCAGTTTTTCGCCAGACGGGTGTTTGTGATAATCATCCACTGATATTCCTGCCACATGGAAAGTCTTTCCTGGCTCGTATTTTTCCAAATCTTGCACTCTGAAGTGTATTTCTTCAAACTGTTTCATTAGTTTATACTTGACGGCAACATTAAATGGATCAGGTACATCATCTTCACTGCTCAGGTCATCAAAATAGGCGACAATGTATTTCCCAAATGAAGCTGGCCGTTTAAAGTCGGGCAAAATCAGGTACATGGCAGGAGTAAACATGTCGTGCATCGGGGAGCGTTCTTCACTTTTCAGCAAAACCTGCCTTCTACCGATGCTCAGCATAGCTTCCCACTTTGCCCTTGTTCCACGGGAGCACAGAATTATAATTTTGTCAGACTCATTTTTGTGTAACGCGAGCCAATTGATGTGCCCCACTTGAGCGGCCTCATTACCCTGCAAACAATCCAAGGTCACTTCGGTACCACAGACAGTCATCAGGAACTGTGCAAATGCCAGAACAACGTTCTGGTAGAGGTTGTGGTCCAGCGAATAAATGATGAGGACTTTTTTGCGCATCTGTGGAATTTCTCGGTATATACCTGGAAAGAAAAGTTTTAAAGTTTAATCCAAAGAAATGAAAATTCAACAAGATGCGTAAAAAAATTAAGTTATTAATATGCAACCTCATTGTAACTTGAGAAACAGTTGGGGTAGGGGTGGGATGGAAAATATATTTTAAATATTCTGAACACGTGACACTAGCAATTGTCACCAGATTACCTATAAATATATAGATCCCTGGCATCAAGGGCCTTGGATTCTGACAGCTAGTTTTGAAAAGCAGAAGGTGGTCTACAAGCGGGTAAGGAAAGGAAATTGATGGCAAGCAAACAATGACAAATATTTTAAACAATCATGTTGATATCTTGGAAAGACCTAGAGCACGATATGATATTAAACAAGGACAAATTCAAATGTGAAAGTTCATCTTAAGATTGTCCTTTCACAGAGATCAACAAATGAATGCATTTGAAGACGACCAGCTGAATGGTAAAATAGCAAAACTGGTAGAAAAGTACAATTGACCATGATGGCACCATCCTACAAATCTGTGGCTTAGTACCTACATTATACGTTTACTCGGTTTAGAAACCTTAATTGCAAATCAGCAACAAATGGCATTAAAATTGCACAGGCCTTTACAGATTGTGAGATTACAGGAAGACAGAATGGTACATGGTCCAAGGAATGCAAACACTCCAATTAACCATTAACAATACATTTGTGATTTTTTGTATTGCTCTTATGAATTCTCACAACCGCATTTATAATTAACTATCTTGGTCACACATTGTACTTCCTTGGCAGTGATAGTGCAAGTTTTGTAAAGATCACCTTTACAAAAAAAACATGAGCGTAAATGCAACACAAGACAAAAAAGTGGTTTTAGTTTGGGTAACATACCACAAGATGGCTCTTTTTTTGGAAGTTTCAGCATTTCTAAAAAGAAGAGAAAATATTTAAACTTAACATGCTTCTGACAAAGATCTGCGATCCAAAATGTTCATTTACCACTTAGTCTGAGCAGCTAAGAGAGCACATAATGAATCTGTGGGGCTGACACTATTGTATAGTATATGTATGACTAAACATTGTGTACTCATTGACATTATATTCAAATACTTTCATGTTCAGAATAGTGAGAAGTTGTGGCAGCTGGTAAAAGCACAGACACAACAAAAGAAGGCTCTGCTGAACAAAAACGACAATACACAAAATATGATAAATGCACAAGTTCCATTCTATGGTCTGTGGCATGTTGGCACAGTTGTTGCTTTACAGCACCAGAGCCCCAAGTTCCAACCCGATTACTGGTGCTTGTCTGTGCGTTCTCCCCGTGACCTGCGTGCGTTTTCTTCGAGATTTCGGTTTACTCCCACACTCCAAAGACGTACTGATTTGTTGGTTAATTGGCACGATATAAACTTAAATTGTCCCTAGTATGTGTTGATAGTATTAATGTGCAGGGATCGCTGGTCGGTGTAGATTAGGTGGGCTGAAGGCCCTTTTTCCGTGCTGTATCTCTAATCTAAACTAATTTTAGTGCACAGTTCTGGGGAGATCTGGAAAAAGACGTAAACATAATAACACATTTGAGTTGGATAAGAATTTCCTTACCCTTTGCTTTAGATTTTTTCTGTATCCAATATATGCAGCCAATAGCAATCACCAAAACCATGACACCAACACCAGTATAAATGTGTGTTTTCTCAGCTGCAAATGACAAAACAAATTAAACTTTGGGTAACAAGGCTAACATTATATTTAAAAATATTTAGATCAACAACTACACGAACCATTCACACCATATCGTTAATTCTTATCATATCTGTCGATCTCACGTTTAACTAGCTTTACTGCATCACTCACCTGTTGCGATGTATAGAAAAATCATAATTTACAATGCATATGCGATCCCTCCAGGGATGATTACCGAGTTGTGAATTTTCAGTGTACGTATCAACTAGCTCGCAGTAATTGCAAAGATGAATATTTCCATTGAGGCAGCAAAACAAGACCACTCCAGGTCTGAATGATAAGACAACTGGCAAATGACCACATTCACCTGTCCCAAATGCAATTACTGAGCGACCTCAAGCACGAACTCTGGGCCAGTTAGCACAAATACATCAAGATACAAAATAAAAGACTGACCAACCATTAACAGTAATTGAATAATGAATCAATAACATCAAGGTTGCAAATAAAAGTTCAGCTTTGATGAAGGATAACACAATTTGAAACAAATGAAAATGGCAGAGCTGAGCCAGGCTCTGGCTAAACAGTTGTAATGAAGACGTTTCCATAACAGCTAGAAAACAAATGAAGTGGCTAAAAATAGATGATTTTATATTAATTTCATCTGAGTACCTCTAACACTTTTCTGAAAACAAAGAAACTAAACATGGGGGTGAGTTCATCAACATCAAGGGGCAGGAAAGTTCACTCTGATAAAGTTCATCAGGAAAGTTCACTGATAAAAAGGGAGAAGCAGATTAAGAAAATAACTTTCAGCTATTATATGAATAACTAATGGAAAAATTGACAAAAATACACAGGTCAAGAAAGGATGTCTAGGATTAATTAAATCCCTCACAAATTCAGCACAGGCACCAAGGGCTAACCGGCCTCCTTCAAGGATTCCAATGTATAATGCTGATTATCAGACAACATAGAACAGGCCCTTCGGCCCACAATGTCTGTGCCAAACCTGATGCCAAGAACATCTCGTATCTACCTGTGCATGCTCCACATACCTCCATTTCCATAAGGCTATCCAAGCGCCTGTTAAATGGCACTATCATATATGCCTCAACCATTTAAACCCTGACAACACATTCCAGGCGCTCATCACCCTCTGTGTAAAACAATCGCCCAGCGCATCTCCTTTAAACTTTATATCCTTGTTCATTGCTCTGGGGAGCAATGGAACTGGTGCACTGAGCTGTCAATAGACCAACTGTGTGCTCTGCTATTAAGGCAGTATCTCAGGATCCACTACACAACACCAAATTGCCACTGGCAGCTCACTCTGCTGGACATCAGGACTTTCACGCTGCTGATGCAGGGTGGCCAACTCACACTACAAATTGAGGCAAGACAAGTGTGAACTTGCTCAGTGAAACTTTCCATATCACATTAATCCCTGACATGACAGACCTGTCATAGGAGGTGGTTAAGAGGATTAGGTCTATACTCAAGTTGAGAATAAGAGAGATACGCAAACATCCAAAACACCTACCAGGCTTGACAAAAAGGATGCAGAGGTGGGGGTTTAAGCCCTGGCTGGGATGTGGGTCTACAACCAGGGTTCAGACACAAAATAAGGGCTCAGCCATTCAGGACAGATGGAAAAAAAAAAATCTTCACCTGACAGGCACACAACCTAAAGGGAGCTGGGGAGGTTTGGCTGTTCAGTATTTTCGGGATAGTGTTGTAGCAGAAAAGTGACATTGAAGCTTTTGACATTGAACAAGGTTCAACAATCATGAAACTTGAACCGTTCATACATCTCTGAAAACCAAATCTAAATGAACGATAGAGCAGACAAAATAGTCTAAAAGGCTTAATCATATTTCTATTTCTAATGCTCTTATCTCTACTGCTGAAAATTGAAGGATAACGCTAGAATACTATTTAACATGCATGCATAAAATGGTAAAGAATGAATACCCTTAAATACTCCAATTGTCTCTAACCTACCTGGAGCTGGCTCGAGTGGTGATATTATTGGTGTTATTGGTGTTGTTTCTGAAAGAGATAAGATCCAAACAATATTAGAAATGCAGAAACTACTTACAAAAATAAAATGGACATCACTGCTAAAGTTGTCTCCAGTAACGTTTGGGCTCACCTCTAATCTTGATTCGGATCCAAGGTTATGGGCAGAATATCTCACATTGCTGGTGTAAGGAATCAGTGCCATGCAGATAGGGGGCAGTCTCAACAATAATTTGCATTTGTACATCATTTTTAAATAATAAAATATCACAAGGCCCTTTAAAAGGTGCAAGCCGACAGAAATACAGTGCCAAAGGGAGGTCACCAAAAATCTTGAAGAGATCAGTTAAAAGAAGACTTCAAAGGTGAAAAAGTTTCAGGAAAGGCAGGATTTAGTGTGGTTGGAGGTACAGTTGGCAACTGAAGGGGGTTGGGAAATCGGGAGGGGAAGAAATCTCTGCAACATGGGGATGTCCAATAGACTCAAGTCAGGGATGTGGATAGTTTGGAAAGCAATAATAGAAAGGTAACAGGCAGTAGAGAGAAACAGAAGCATAAGGATGTCAAGTGAAAAGATATGATCGGTGCTTTGGTTTCATCCCACATCTTAGCAAGTGACAGTTTGCAAGTTAAATGGCCACTGTAAATTGCTGCCAGTGTGTAAATGACATGTAGAAATAAGGGAGATTTTGATCTGCATTGACAATAGACAATAGGTGCAGTAGGCCATTCGGCCCTTCGAGCCAGCAACGCCATTCAATGTGATCATGGCTGATCATCCCCAATCAGTACCCCGTTACTGCCTTCTCCCCATATCCCATGACTGCTATTTTTAAGAGCCCTATCTAGCGCTCTCTTGAAAGCATCCAGAGAACCGGCCTCCACTGCCCTCTGAGGCACAGAATTCCACAGACAGGCAGAGAATGCCACAGACGTGCATTATTTTGAAAATGGCACAGATTAAGTTGCCCCCTGCAGAAACTACCATCCAACATACACTATTTTGCCACGTGCATTACAAAAGTGATGCAAATTGGTCACACTGATTTGGATAGATATGACTGATCTTCAATACTATTTTAATACTTGTAGAGCAAGTTAAAAATCTATCCCTATGTTGACAGCCAAAATGAAACTGTTTTATACTCCATGATCAGTTAACTGATTGAAGAGCAATCTAGGATACAAATGATTTCTCAGCTAATGGTTTATTGTGAAACAATCTACCCACATTCCTAGATTGTGCAATTTATTATCCTTTTGTGCTTACAAGTTGCAAAATCTATTGAATTAATCATGAAAGTAACAGGTCCAGTAATCTTGTCAGGTAGACAAAATTGCTGGAGAAACTCAGCGGGTGCAGCAGCATCTATGGAGCAAAGGAAATAGGCAACGTTTCGGGCCGAAACGTTGCCTATTTCCTTCGCTCCATAGATGCTGCCGCACCCACTGAGTTTCTCCAGCAATTTTGTCTACCTTCAATTCTCCAGCATCTGCAGTTCCTTCTTGAACACCAGTAATCTTGTCTACAGGTTACTGCATTATTTATAGCTTTGGATATTTCATATAGCAATGTGTACACTTTTCTCTTTTAAAAAAAATTGTTTCTTGCAGCAGCATCTATGGAGCAAAGGAAATAGGCAACGTTTCGGGCCGAAACGTTGCCTTCTTTCTCGTTGCTGCACCAGCTCATCCCCAACTGCGGCACTCGTTCTTTAAAAAAAACACACCGCCGCCCCCCCCCCCCCCCCCCCGCACCCCCTCCCCCCCCCCCCCCCCCCCCCCCCCACCACCACTGTAACTGTCCCGCAACCTACCTGGCACTGGGACACGCACAATAACCCGCACACAGTCATGTTGGCAACCTTCGAAATATGGAATAATCTAAAACAACACAAAACATTTACTTAATTATTTTCCTGGAGAACTTTTGAAGAGGTATTTATTAGTGTGAAACTGTGGGAAATTATGCTTCAGTTGTTCAGATCTCATGAAATTCTGCATTCGGATTTGGAACATTGCACTTCAGATCTGATCAAAGTTGAAGGAATAATGTTTATTATGTTGCCGACTGATCACGTTTTCATCAACATTTACAGGAAGACTGGCTCCTGATAAAGGAAAAGGGGGCTACTTTCCTTCTTTGAAAACAAAATAACTCGTATTAATACCTACAGAGGTAAATCTCCCAAGGTGTACCATCAAAGTGTTTTCAAATATTTAACAACCATGCTCAGTTGGTAACATAAAAATATATCAATTGCAACAGTATCTCAGTGGGACAGGCAGACTCTCTGGAGAACATGGATAGATGATGTTTCGGGTCGGGACCCATTTCAGTTGGCAGCATACATAATCTTATGATTCAGGCAAGCACTGTGCTAGAATTTTAACACATCATTACTGATGTACTGTGAGAGAACGCTGCACTCTTTATGGTAACATCATTTGGGTGATCCAATAAGCATAGCCAACATCTTTTTCAGATGTAGACACAAGGAACTGCAGTTGCTGGAATCTTGAGCAATATTTTTCAGGTGAATGGCAAAGATTCAATATAAACTCTGAAGAGCAGAAGAGGAGACTGGACGTGTTGTGTCCTGGCTAATATTCATCCTGGGATCAACATGAAAAGCTGTATATCTGGCCATTATCAATAATGTCATACTGTATGTGGGATATTGTTGTGCATTTGTCAGAGAGTTATACAGCAGGGAAACAGGTCCTTCGGCCCAACTCATCCTGCTAACCAAGATGTCTTCCACAACTGGTCCCATTTGAGTGCATTTGGCCCACATCCTTTAAACCTTTCCTATCCATGCAGCAGTCCAAATGTATTTTAAATGTTGTAATTGTACCCACCTTTACAGCTTCCTCTGGTGCCTCATTCCATATATATGCACCACCCTGTGTGGAAAAACCTGCCTCTCGGCTCCCCATTAAATCCTTCCCCTCGCAACTTAAATCTGTGCCCTCGAGTTTTAGACTCCCCTCCACTGGGAAATAGATTGATAATCCATTCTATCAATGCCCTTCATAATTTTATAAACTTCCAAGATTTTTGTTTAGCTCCCTTCATTCCAGGAAAAATAATCCGAGTCTCTCTTTATAACTTAATCCTTCCAGTACTGGCAATTCCATTATGAATCTTTTCTGCATCCTCTCCAGTTTAATATCATCCTGTCTGTTGTATTACCTGTATTGCATTGGTAAAAATTTAGAATCACAGAATATTCAGGATAGAAACCCCATCCAGTCCAGAACAATCAAACCTCCTCCATTTTTCCCTATCTAAATCTATCAGTGGAATCTCCTTTTCATATTCCTATTCATATCCATGTCTATCTTCCCCTTAAACAATTCTGGTATCAAGGTCCAAATCTTCTTCACTCCTCTGGGAAATAAAACGTTTCATATCAATGACCCATACTTATGTTCTTTCCAAAACTTGAAATATTATCTGCACAGTGACTCAAAAGCTTTTATCGTTTTAATTACCTTCAGGTCAGTCGTTCTGCTTCACGCATCCTCTCCCAAGATGTATATTCTTACATTTTTGTTATTATCCTTGTAAAATTTCTCTGCACTCTCTCCATAGTCTCTAAATGCTTATTGTAATGTGCCATATTCCATGCACTGTCAAACCAAGATCTGGTACAGGCTTAGAACAACGCATACCTTTCAACACTAAGCTTCTGGGAAATGAAGCCCAGTTATTAGATTGCTTTCCTTTAGGCCATACTAACCTGCGCTGCAACTTTCAGTGATTGATACATGTACACCACAATCTCCCCCCACCCCCCCCCCATCCCATTTTATCTCACACCTTCCAAAAAAAGACCTTCTTATTCATACTCCCTTATAATTTGCTGCAGCCCTCCTCAGTATTGATCAGGTGCCAACTTGGATTCACATGCACATTTATACAATGCACTGATCCCAAAGTCTAGATCAGTAATGGGAATTGTGAACGGCAGTGGCCTTAGCATGTATCACAACCTACTTTCCTAACATAAGGTCATAAGTGATATGAGCAGAATGAGGCCGTTTGGCCCATCAAGTCTACTCTGCCATTCAATCATTGCTGATCTAATTCTGCCTCCTAACCCCATTCTCCTGCCTTTTACCCATAACCCTTGATACCCGTACCAATCTATCAGCACGGGTTTCTTGCAACACTGCATTATATACGGTGTTCATTACTGGACACACAACTTTAATAAACTGTTCTCTTGCTATCAACATCTTGCATTATTTTCTTTCCTGTTTAATATTTAGTCTATTTATCTTTAATGTAGATTCCCTCTCATAATAAGACCACTCAGAAGTTCTTCTTTGGCCTTTACTAGAGTGCAATTAAGATTTGATTGGATAGCGTGCTAAACGACCCTTTTTGCTGTACCATGGTAATGTACCAGGTAATGTACAAAAAATGTTCTTTAACAGAGAGGTTGGTTTTAATTTGAAAGGAAAGTTTAATTTAAAGAAACTGTGTTCGTACAACTATGAAGAGAATGTGTATTTCAATCTGTGGGTTGAAATTGTGGAATGATTTGGATGTGGAACTCAAGCAAAGCACAAACGTTACTCAGTTTTAGAAGAAGCGCAAATAAATTATTTTCCAGAGGTATAAGAACGAGGAAGGGCTGCGATGACGGTTAAGTTTTAGTTTATTGACACAGTGTGATATTCGCCTTGTACATAGAATTTGGATCATTGTTTATAAACTGTATATATGTATTTTTGCGTGTGTGCATATGCTTATGTATGGATATATGTATGTATATGTTTGTGGGGGTGTGTATATATGTAGATGAGCTAATGTTTGTGAATTAATTGATGAGTAGCAGAGAAGGGGAAGGAATAAGTGTATAGTTCCGCCCACTTTTCGAACATGTAAGATTTAATTTGTGATGTTTATGAGAAGTTATTCAATGAGTTGTTTATAGATTTATTGTTCATTTCATTTTATTGTCATTTTGCTTTGTTTTTAACTTTGTTTTACATGTTCTAAATAAAATATATACTACTATGTGACAATGATAAACAAACCTAAATGATTGACAATGGTATAATCATTCACGTACATTGGTAGTGGCTAATTTAGGTTCTCCCCATGTCCCCCTGGGATATGCTACCACATATCTTGGTGGGGCCATCTGACCAAGTGATGGAGTACCAGCTACTTCCTCTTCTTTTTAGAGAACTAGAGACCGTAACTTCAATATTTTGTCCCAGTGTACTGCTGCTCATCTAGAACTTTGTGATCTCATCAGTGAACAGTCAGATTGTGGAAGCTTTAAAAATATATATTCTCCTTTCAGGATGTTGGCACTAATAATATTTATCACCCCTTTCTTGAACCTACTTTAGGAAGACACACAAGAATTACCCACACTTCTGTCAGTCTGTACGTACCAGCGACGTTTCGGGTCGGGACCTTTCTTCAAACTGATTGTAGTACAGGGAAAAAAACTCACAAGCAAGTTTCAAACTAACAAAGAAGTTTGCCAGTATTTCAGGCAAACAAAACAATGACTTCAACCATGCCTCATAACCAAGCTACAACACAACCCATGATTTTGAGATGAAGTAGTCAATGTAAAAAAAATACAAGTTACATTTCTTACCATAATTTCATAAGCAGTGCAGCTTGCCATCCAGTTTACAGTTGAAAAAGTTACATTAACTCTTTGTTCCAATGCCTGCTAAAAAAAAAAATGTGAATAAAATTCTCCATTCTTAAACCCCATGTATTTGCCGTTGCTAGATGTTGCAGGTGGGGTGCATTATATTGCGCCAATCACAAGCAGAACTTCTTGAGCACCATCATCAATAATAATTATTGGTTAAAAATACACTCAAAGTCATCATTGGGGAGAGAAAACTTAATGCTTCAGGGCAAGGATTCTTCATAAACTCCAGAAATTAGAGAATAAGCAGCAGGAGAGGGATGCAGAAACTCCAATAATCTGCTCTTCCATTATTCAGAAACACTGATGGTTTGGCATGTGGCTGACCCACACTCCCTTTAAACTCACCAAGGTCCCGTTTCCTTCACCTCCCTTTAAATTTACAAAGGCCCCGTTTACCACACCTCCCTTTAAACTTAATAGATGCTATTTCCAATATTCATTTTAAATGCACCAGATCATTATTTTCCATTAATTACTGTTTAACCTCATCTTAGAATTACGAGTTAGGGATTTAGGAACGGAAGCTGGAATTTAACTCAGACATATGCAGTATGACATTTTGGCAAGTTAAACCAGGGCAGGATTTGCACATTAAATCGTAGGGCCCTGAAGAGTGTTGTAGAATAGCAAGACCTGGGCGTATTAGTGTACCATTCCTTGAAAGTGGCAACACAGATAGACAAGGCATTTGGCATACTTCTCTCCACTGGTCAGGCCATTGAGTACAAGAAAAGACAAAGTTATTCCAGTACAACAAAGTGCTGGAATAACTCAGTTCAGGCAGCATCTCTGGAGAACATGGATAAGTAATGTATCAGGGCAAGTCCTAAAATGTCACCTATTCATGTTAGCGTCCCGACCCGAAATGTCGCCTATCCATTCCTCCAGAGACGCTGCCTGACCTGCTGAGTTACTCCAACACTTTGTATCTTTGCATGTAAACCGTCATCTGCAGTTCCTTCTGTCTCCATTGAGTACAAAGGTTGCGGCATCATGTTGCAACTGTACAAGGCATTGATGAAATCGCACTAGGGAGTAATGTGTGAAGTTCTGGTCGCCAAGCTATTCTGGAGCCATTCTCTATTTTCCCTTATTTTTACCTCCTCCCAAATTTCAGAAATACAGCATTTAAAAATGTTATAACCAAATTGAGTAAGTAAACAATAGGCAACATGGGTTTTAGAATTTTACAGCACTGGATTTTACCTCCTCAATAGTTTCCACAGCCGAATTGCATTTATTTTCTCCATCGTAACTCTGCAGCATGATGTCGTACTTAGAAGAATGATTTGCAGCCTGGAAGAAGATAGCCATCTTCATTTCACTTCGAATGTATGTAATGTTAGGATTCCACAGACTGCCTGTAAATACAGAATGATGGGAAATCATTAACATCCACTGCCCTTCACGCCTTTCCCTGTTGCCAGGTGAACTTTGCGGTTTATATTTAATACTTTTCACTGTACAACCGACATTGTGTTTGGAAGGCAGGCATAAAATGCTGGAGCAACTCGGCGGGACAGACAGCAAGTTCAAGTTCAAGTGAGTTTATTGTCATGCGTCCCTGTATAGGACAATGAAATTCTTGCTTTGCTTAAGCACACAGAAATAGTAGGCATTTACTACAAAACAGATAAATGTGTCCATATACCATGATATAAATATATACACATATGAATAAATAAACTGATAAAGTGCAAATAGCAGAAAGTGGTTATTAATAACCAGAGTTTTGTCCGAGCCAGGTTTAATAACCTGATGGCTGTGGGGAAGTAGCTATTCCTGAACCTGGTTGTTGCAGTCTTCAGGCTCTTGTACCTTCTACCAGAAGGTAGCAGGGAGATGAGTGTGTGGCCAGGATGGTGTGGGTCTTTGATGATACTGCCAGTCTTTTTGAGGCAGCGACTGCAATAAATTCCCTCGATGGAAGGGAGGTCAGAGCCGATGATGGACTGGGCAGTGTTTACTACTTTTTGTAGTCTTTTCTTCTCCAGGGTGCTCAAATTGCCGAACCAAGCCACGATGCAACCGGTCAGCATGCTCTCTACTGTGCACCTGTAGAAGTTAGAGAGAGTCTTCCTTGACAAACCAACTCTCCGTAAGCTTCTCAGGAAGTAGAGGCGCTGATGAGCTTTTTTGATAATTGCGTTAGTGTTCTCGGACCAGGAGAACTGCAGCATCTCTGCAGAGAAGGAATTGGAGACGTTTTGGGTTGAGACCCTCCTTCAGGAGTTTGGGTGAGACTTGCAGGGCATCATTTATAGACGGTACAAAATGTTGCTGCCATGAATCAGTCGTGCAGTGGGTGATGGGAGACGCATATTGCAGATGCTTTCTCCTGTAGTCTCCAGTTCAGCTTCTGGTCAACGGTACCCCCAGGATGTTGATAGTTGGGGATTGAGTGATGGTAATGCCATTGAATGTTCAAGAATAATTACTGCATTTTCTCTTATTTAATACTGTCATTATCTGGCATCTAGCCAGGCCTGGATATTTTCTGGGTTTGCTGTGTTTAGTTGTGGTCTGCTTCATTAGATGAATGGTGTTGAACATTTCAGAATCATCCCCAATTCTGACTTTCCAATTGAAGGAAGGTGATTATGATTGATTGAAGCATTGATGAAGATGGTTGGGCTGATGGACACTGCCTCGAAGAACTCCTACACAGGTGCTCTGCAACTGAGATGATTGACCTCCAACAACCATCATCCTTTCTGCCATGTATGATTTCATAGCTGGACTACAGTTTAGCCAGGGATCCTTGATGCCATACTCAATTACATGCAGCCTTGATGTTAAGGGCAGCTACTCTCACTTCAGCTCCGGAGTTCAGCTCTTTGGCACATGTTCAGGTCAAGGCTGTAACATGGTCACTAGCAGAGTGACTTTGGCAGAACAAAACTGAGTTTCAGTGAGCAGGTTGTTGCTAAGGAAGTGCTACTTTTCAGTACTATCGAATATCCCGTCCATCACTTTGCTAATGATCGAGAAATATGTAATGGAACAGTAAATAACAGTATTGGATTTACCCTGCTTCTTGTATGTATCCCTGCAGGAATAGTGCAGATTCCATTTTAATCCTTTTCTCATCCCAGTACAAAACATGCTAATGCTACCAAACAATTGCTTTCACATGGTTTTTTAATGCGAGATGACCAATTTGGCATTAAAATTAATAATCTTCTAGCACTCTTGAACCCTATCCATTCTAATTTCTTGGCTAAAATTCCAGCTCTTTCATTAAAATCTTAACTGCTGCTGTCATCCTATTTTTCACACAAAATGAAGATATTTGCATCTCTTTCCTTTCTCTCACCACACATTGGTTGCTTACTGATCAAGTCAGTTTAGTGACCAGAATGTCGCTCATACAGTGGTAGCCTGATCTGAATTGTTCGATGCAAGAATTGGTCATTAAAGGCTTACCAACTTTAAAAACAGATTTTAAAAGTTTGAGTTATGCAGGAAAAATGTTCCCAATGTTGGGGGAGTCCAAAACCAGGGGTCACAGTTTAAGAATAAGGGGTTGGCCATTTAGGACTGAGATGAGGAAAAACGTTTTCACCCAGAGAGTTGTGAATTTGTGTAATTCTCTGCCACAGAAGGCAGTGGAGGCCACTTCACTGGATGTTTTCAAGAGTTAGCTTTAGCTCTTAGGCTAACGGAATCAAAGGATATGGGGAAAAAGCAGGAATGGGATACTGATTTTGAATGATCAGCCACGATCATATTGAATGGCAGTGCTGGCTCGAAGGGCTGAATGGCCTACTCCTGCACCTATTTTCTATGTTTCTACGAGAAGGAGTTACAAACAGAACGCATTTTTCTGCAGTTCAGAGTGAAACGACAAGAGTTCAACAAAAATGATTGTGCCTTTTAATAGAACATTCCCTCACTTTTGCCAAAAGCAAACTTTACTTACCTCTTCGTTTGCACACCTCTGTATACTTCATCAGGTCATCTCGGCAACCTTCAGAAAAAAAAGTAGGTTAGTTCTTCCAGGATAAAGCAAATTATAGAACCTTTTGGATTCTTCATCATGATGAAATAAAACCTGTCCCGTATTTAGTTGCCTGCCCTTCCTGCGCTGTAGGACTCAGAAATGTTACACTGGATTGGCCCTGAACTACATGACCATTTCTGTAAACTGTATGGAATTTTGTTGCCGAACAAATTTTGTTCAATACTGTTCATCAACACAACACAGGAGATCATTTCAAAGACAGTGCTCAAATGATGGAGTAGCATCAGCAGGATTGAAGATTGATGAAGATTTTTCTTGACTCACTAATTTATTCTATCAACTTGTATGTTACTAAATCCAGTCCACTCACAGAATGTTTCCTGTCTCTGCTTTCATGAGCAGGAAAAAAAAACAAGTTTTCAGGCTATGATCCTGACTGCGTTCAGGTCTATTCTGCTTTGATTTTTAACTAATGGTTAACCAGGTACCAACAGCTCCCCCCCCCCCCCCCCCCCCCCCCCCAACATTAGCAGTTGTTTAACTGTACTTACTGTGGTCATTTCTCTATTTTTGATAACGTTTTTATTTTAAATGTAAAATAAGTTGCAATATTGCAAAATGTATTTCTGGAGTTAAAAATCAGGGGCTAAGATTTCACAACTACTAAACTATTTATGTTAAAGCAAATTAATAAACATCTCCATTACTTCAGCAATCCAGCTAACTTCAAGTGCCGAATAGAACTCCATCCAGCCAGGGGGCAGGTGTTTCTAACAATGATAAAATAGGACAGCAGAGTAGCTAGCATACACCTTGACGGTCATTTACCTGGCCGAAGATACAAAGGTATGTGCAAGGGTACAGAAGGATATAGCATGAAGATGTAAAAACCGGGTGCACATACCAGGCACGTGATAATGGAGTGATGGACAAACATTATCTTGATTGATGTTGGCTCTTGGTAAACTGCATGCCGACACTGTGTACCTCTCGTTTGGATCTACCTCAAATCTCTCCAATGAGAAGGCCCACTGCAATGGAAGAACAGACACCATCAGATGGCGACTGTAGTACAAGTCTACATCCGGAGCGACAGATGACAAATTTAACAGATCTAAATACAAGGCTGTACACCACAGTCCAGTTGGATTAGTACATTCTATCACAATTTGCCACGCACTCAAGTAACCTCTTCCATTTGGAAGGTTGAAGGCACAGACACTTGAAACCACATAATCCAACCCAATTTTGCTACACAATACATTCTATCATTGTTGAAACTTCTCACACAAATTATTTTCACCATAACTACAGCATTATAAGGGAGCAACTTTCCACAACCTTTGAGAAGAATTACAATGACAAAATTGTGCAATAAATGCTGACTTTCTTAAAGTTAAATAAAAGCTTTTACCGGCCCAAAATCCCAACAGAATAATAGTTGCCAAGCAAAAGAGCCCACTTCAGTTAGCTCCGTTTCTGCGACCATTTAAAACCAGTCTTGGAACCATGTAATTTGTCAGACCTTATACAGGAGCTATTCTGTTTTTACTGCATCAGATATACAAGCATCAGATTATGGAAGATATGATCAACCAAGCTATGAAAGCACAGCAAGACATCCAAACTGTAACAGAGGGCAGCATCCATGTGGTTTGCGTGGTACATACCTTCTCTTTGTTTGAATTCATTTGGCTGGTTATGGGGTTATTGAACCGGTATTGTATGCACTTTTCCTCTCCAGTACTCAATTTTTTCATAGAGATCTCTATTCCTTTAGAATATATTATACTAGCTGCAAAACACAAATTGATAGAGGTACTAATTCACATCATAAATGTATACAACGCTGAAGAGTAAGATTCTGCTATTCAGCAGCATACAACATTGTACTTGTTTTCAAAACAGTTAGCATTGCATTGTACATTTTGTCTGAGCTCAGTAGACAAAGAGGTAATGTTTCAGTTTTGGGAAGTATCAGCAATCAGGAGATGGCAGAGGTTGGAATCTGGAGCTTAAAAAACATACAAAATAGGTGCAGGAGTAGGCCAATCGGCCCATTGAGCCAGCACTGTCATTCAATATGATCATGGCTGATCATCCAAAATCAGTACCCCGTTCCTGCTTTCTCCCCATATCCCTTGATTCTGTCAGCCCTAAGAGTTATATCTAACTCTCGAATACATCCAGTGAATTGGCCTCCACTGCCTTCTGTGGCAGAGAATTCCACAGATTCACAACTCTCTAGGTGAAAACGTTTTTTCCTCAACTCAGTCCTAAATTGCGTACCCTTTATTCTCAAATTCAAGTTCTAATTTATTGTCACATGCGCCAATTAAGGTACAGTGATATTTGAGTTACCATATAGCCATACTAAGTGAAGAGCAACAATACAGACAGCCACATAAAAAAAAATGTAACATCTTAAACTGTGACTCCTGGTTCTGGACTCCCCCAATATCGGGAACATTTTTCCTACATCTAGCCTGTCCAATCCCTTAAGTATTTTATATGTTTTTATAAGATCCTCTCTCATCTTTCTAAATTCTTGTGAATATAAGCCTGGTCGATCCATTCTTTCATCGTATGTCAGTCCCACCATCCGAAGAATTAACCTTGTAAACCTGCGCTGCACTCCCTCATTAGCAAGAATGTCCTTCCTCAAATTAGGAAACCAAAACTGCACACAATACACCAGGGGTAGTCTCACCAGGGCCCTGTACAATTTCAGAAGGACCTCTTTGCCCCTATACTCAACTCCTCTCGTTGTGAAGGCCAACATGTCATTAGCTTTCTTCACTGCCTGCTGTACCTGCATGCTTAGTTCCAGTGACTGATGCACAAGGACACCCAGGTCTCGTTGTACTTCCCCTTTTCCTAACCTGACACCATTCAGATAATAATCTGCCTTCCTGTCCTTGCCACCAAAGTGGATAACCTCACATTTATCCACATTTTTCTGCATCTGCCCGCCCACCCAACCTGACCAAGTCACCCTACATCCTTATAGCATCCTCTTCACAGTTCACACTGCCACTCAGCTTTGTGTCATCTGAAAATTTGGTAATGTTACTTTTAATTCCTTCATCTAAATCATTAATGTATATTGTGAAATAGCTGCAGTCCCAGCACCGAGCCTTGCGGCACCCCACTAGTCACTGCCTGCCATTCTGAAAGGGACCCGTTAATCCCTACTCTATGGTTCCTGTCTGCCAATTTGCCAGAAGATTAGTGAAGCATGATTTCCCCTTTGTAAATCCATGGTGACTTGGACCGATCCTGTAACTGCTATCCAAATGTGCCGCTATTACATCCTCCCATCCCACTTAGGAAACCTGAAACGAAACCTCTGGAGACTTTGTGCCCCACCCAAGGTTTCTGTGCGGTTCCCGGAGGTTTTTGTCAGTCTCCCTACCTGCTTCCACTACCTGCAACATCCGGGAACCTCACGGAAACCTTGGGTGGGGCGCAAAGTCTCCAGAGGTTTCCGTTCAGGTTTCCCAAGTGGGACAGGGCCATTAATAATCAACTTCAGCATCTGCCCCGCTACCGATCTCAGGTCTCTCTCCCTCCTTTCTTAAAAATTGGGATAACATTAACTACCCTCCAATCCACATGAACTGATCCAGAATCTATAGAACATTGGATTTTCTCCTTAGTGAAGACAAAACCAAATTACCTGTTTAATCTGTTTAACAGGTCTGTCATTTCCTTGTTTCCCCATTGTAAATTCACCTACTTCAGACTGTAAGGGACTGACATTTGTTTTCACTAATCATTTCCTCCTCACATATCTATGGAAGCTTTTATAGAAGCTCCTCGCATTATGGCACAAAGCTTTCAGGTTTGTTTTAACATTCTTAGCCCGTACAAAATTATGATGTAATGTGGCCCTTTTTGATTTTTGCTATTGATCTTTCTGCCTGTCACTTTTACTTTTCTCCCTTCTACCTTTTGCTTCTGCCCTCATTTTATGGCCCTTTGGCTCCCGTCCCTCTGCCATATTACTTTAAACTCTTCCCAACAGCACTAGCAAACACTCCCCCAAGGACACTCCCTCGCTGCTTTGAAAAACCTCTCTCTCTCTCTCAATTGCCTGTGTCCAATGCAGAGTTGCTACTCAAAATTATTTGCAAATAATCAAACATGAAAAGATGGCACAAAGCAGAAAATTGGGTGGGGTTTCAAAACAAGATATTAAAAAAAACTCGATTTTGGTAAGATTTAGTTAAGATTTGGCAAATGTGAAATAACAACACATAATGTTAGGAAAACAAAGCACCTGTGGATAGAGAAATGGTCAACGTTTCAGGCAAAGGACTCTTTGTCAAATTGGGAATGAGAGAAACAAGTTAATTTAGATGGTAGAGGCAGGACAGGACGGTCAACAAAGACAATTGCTCTGATGCAATGAAAATGGAGTTAGGGGCAGTTAAGATGAGAGTAAGCTTTTTTGTCTGAGTAAAGGGCCTGTTCCACTTGGCAATTTTTTCACTCTCTAGAAAAAATTACATAGGCTCACGTAATTGACACTGCCTCACTCTCCCTCTACGTTAGCTAGCTTCAGTAGCGGCGGCGCAGATTGGTAGGTTGATTCGTTGATTTGTAGCGCGCCGATTCGGAGGCTCTGGGCGGCTGAGAGCTCCCAATTGGGCCCCACGCTGGAGTAATCTACTCTCGGCTCAGGACCCCGGCATCCACTCCTGCCGCCGGCCCTTTCCCTCCCTTCTCTCCTTCCCTTCCCTCCCTTCTCCTTCCTTTTTCTACTTCCCTCCCTCCCTTCCTCCCAGACACATCACGCACAGACAACTAACACACACACACACACAACTAAGTTAAGATAGGGTAGAAGCCAGTGCCCTCCCCAGCCACTGACCTCACCGCACATCACTGCAACGAGGTGCATCAGGGCTCGTGGTAATGGTGCACGAGACCACAGGTAGAAAATTTGACTGGCAGCCGGTTTCTAAGGTCTTCCCATTTTTTCCCCCATGGATTATCCTCCTGAATTTACCTCCAGGGTAAAATATTATTGCAAGCATGACATCGCAAGGAAACAAAATTAAAAAAGGAGCTGAACACTCTGTGGTCTGAGCCAGGGAAAGTGCAAGAAGTGCTGTAAAAACTGAGTCACTGTCTCTGGATTCTTGGATCAACTGTCCAAGATGCAAACACCAAACAAATCCACACCTTCACCTGGAGATCAAAGCCACTCTTGTGCAATCTTGAATGAGCAAATGTGAGGCAGCTCATCCTCATGTCACATCACCTATCTAACCGCACACACAAACGCTTAAGAGAATGTGGAATAATACAAAAAAATGCATGCTTACCATCTGTTGCCAATTTCCAACTGATGGACAGTACAGGCATATCAAATCCATTCTGATTTCTCTGCTTGATTAAGGTCACCAGAAGGTCTTTAGGAAATGAAGGCGTCCAACTGTAGGATTTAAACCAGCTGCTATCCAAACAGTTGCCTAATGGTGAAAAGGAAGATTAATGTATGCTATCATCATTTAATCTGCATCTTTGCCCCACACTCAAATAACTTCTTCCATTTGGAAGGATCATACCATCAAACAATATCTTTTTAATGTTTGGCAACTATTTCCAACAGGCAAAGAACTGCATTCACCGGCATTCTTTGAAGGTCATCAAGCAGAACCATTAGGTCTATTCTAAATTATTTGATCTATTCTATCACATTCAGCATGATGGGATTGACCAACAACTCTCACAATTATTAAAGTTAGCTGTTTGCTACAACTCAGTGATATGCTAGACCACTTCAAACAGTAAACAGGATGTCATCACATGGCTTGAGCCTGTTGTCACAGCAACATTAGCATCTGATTAGTCTGGCAAAAAGAAATCTCAATCATTAATATCCTTCAGGGAAAATAATCTGCCATCCTTACCCATTAGCAAGTCCAGACCCACTAATGTGATTGTCCATCAAGTATCGCCTCAGTTTAGGTGCAATTAGCGATGGACAACTAGTGCCTGTATTGTTAGTTCCCGACACATGGCATGAACAAATAAAACAAAAAACATGTGATAGATCAGAGAAATTGATCCTTAAGATGGTCCTGATCCAGCTTTGACAAAATCTTTACAGAAAGCTGCCTACGTTAAAATCCATATGCAATAACCAGAGCTAAGTAAAACCACACAAACTGTATGCAAGAACCAAGTAAACTTCGTACAATAGCAACAGTAATGCTGCCTCATCTGGTTGAGAATGGTGGAGGACAACTAAACAGCAAACTTGAGACGACACCTCCAAGGGGATCATCATTTGAACTATGCCAGGGTTCAGCTTGCAGGAGCTAAAGAGCAGTTCGTAGCAATTGAACTATGCCAAGGTTCAGCTTGCGAGAGCTAAAGACCAGTTTGTAGCATTTGCAATCACCTTCAGCCAGAAGGGTCTGGTGGATGTTCCATTGAGACCTCTTCCCGAGATCCGATGACAAAAGATCCATTTGATCTGCTCCACATATCAAGAAACAGGCTATAGCACTATATTAACTTACTGGCAATAGGATGACTGAAATACTTCAAAACAAGCTTTGCCTTAAGCCAAGCTGTTTGAGCATCATCAATGCGATGTCAAAATCCTGACATTCTCTCCCCTTCCCTATATAGGGGGAGTAGATTTTCAGAAAGCCTTTGATAATGCTGCTTTGGAAGATGAGAGCCCACGGTATCAAAGGGTAGATACTAGCATGGATAGCAGGTTGGCTGAATGGCAGAAGACAAAGAGTGGTAATAAGGGGGGCTTTTTCTGGTTGGCTGCCAGTGACTAGTTGAGTTCCGCAAGGGTCGGTGCTACTATTCACGTTGTATATTAATGATGATTTGGACGAGGGGATTTAAGACTTTGTGGCATAGCCTCAGAATTAAAGGATGTTCTTTTAGGAAGGAAACAAGGAGAAATGTCTTTAGTCGGAAGGTGATGAATCTGTGGAATTCTTTGCCAAGGCAGTGGATATTTTTTTAAGGCAAGGATGGATTCTTGATTAGTGCAGGTGTCAAAGGCTATGGGGAGAAGGTAGGAGAATGGGGTTAGGAGGGAGAGATAGATCAGCCATGATTGAATGGCAGAGTAGACCTGATGGGCCGAGTGGCCTAATTCTACTCCTATTCCTTATAACATTATGAGTATGTTAACCATAACTTCAGTGTTTCAGATTAATCTGAATAGTAGAATTGATTGAAACATTAAGAGAGAACTGATTTGCCCTTTTGTCTATCGCAGGGGGTTTTGAAAGCTAAAACAGAGCAGCACAGCCCAAATTTATATATGCTAACTGCAGCTCACCAGCAAAGTGTACAAACAATTGTGAAATGTGACAGACCACTCACAGATTCTGATTTGAAGGGCTTTTGATGGCTGAATTTGAGGAATGACACTCAATCAAGCAACAAAAAATTAAAAAAGTTAAGTACTTACCAGATAGAACAGTACAATTTAGGCCCTGTTCGAAGAAAGAAAAGTATATTTTAATAATGATGACAGTTCCTATGGTAGCTGGTTCAATACTTTTATTTATTGCAATTATGGCCCATTACCAAAAATGAAAGGGGCAGAGGAAAATAAATAAATAAGCCTTTTAATTTGCATTCAGCCACACAAGACTCCTGCCTTTATCGAGGCGCCGCGGTCTCGATGCCTCCCAGATTGCCGCGTAAAAGCCCGGGTTGATCCCCGGCCAGAGCCTCGCGGGTTGAAGCCTGGGTCGGGCAAAGCGGCCAACTGAGCCCGCGGCTGGAGCCCACGGAGGAGTGACGTGGGGCATCGACAGGGGGGAGGCCTTGTCGGCGGCAGCGATAAAGCCTCAGCAGTGGTGAAGCCTCATGGCGGCAGCGATGCCTCGCAGGTCGACCCGTGGTCGATGGTAGCGTGCAGATTCACCGTGAGGGGAGAGGTGAAGAACAATGTAGGACCCGGCGTGGGGGGACTGCCGCGAGGAGAGAGGGGAAAAACAATGGACAATGGGGGGGGAACAAAGGACAATGGGGACCCAGCGTGGGGAAACCGCTGTGGTGGTGGGGGGGGGACGACAAAAGGAGGAGCCGGCGTGCGTTGTAACTTTGTCAGGGTCGTAGGTGGCTGCTATTTGTATACATTGTTTATGCAAGCAAATAAATCTCACTGTGCCTAGCCACATGTGACAATAAAGTATTCCTATTCCTATTAAGGGCCACGGTGGCAGTAGGAGTGAAGAGAACAGTCCAGCCTCATGACCTTTAATACAATAAATTCAGTTCATGTTAGTCTCTTTAAGAAAGAATAACAACTTTTCTTTCAATGTTGTTAGTCATGTTTATATATGTAGTCTAAAATTCTAGATTAATGAATTATTAAGCAACACAAGTGTAAATACGGTTCCTCATAATAAAAAGAATGGTGGAAATGTACCTATGCTCCTTTATATGAAAATTACTCATTATCCCAGAGTCTGGTGCAAAGTATCCTAAATTAATTTCAAATATGCACATTTGCTCAACAACGAGTACTGAAGAGACCATAGTAGCTGTGGAGGTAGAGAATGAGAAGACATCTGACGCATGTCTTTTTCAGCAGTAGGTGCAGATATCAAGCTGTGTTGCCAAAATGTCCTTGTCACTTCCCCTGCATCGTCGTTGCTGCCAATGCCAGGACCCTCTCTCCGTGCTTCCAGAGCTATCTCGTGCTCTTGCTACCTTTACCAGACCCATTCCTGCTGATCCCATTTCTGCCACTTCCTCCAAGGATACACAGGAGGGCAGCAGACATCAGGACTGGAGGATAAATGCTGCATTTTCATTAACACACTTTGTTGGGTTTAAGCAAATGATCTGCAGTCATAATGCAGGATTCTGCCTAAAAGTAGCCTCTGAAATATTGTTTGTACAGTATGTATCAGTGTGCATATAGATTTTCTGTTTCTAGTGCTAATCTACAGTGTTCTTTTACATACTGGGGATATGCCACAAACAAGAATGACCAGTTGATTTACTTTTAATGATATTGGTTATGAGAGCAAAGTTTGACAGGATTTTATGAGAGTCCCTTGTTAACTGCTAACTGCCTTTATTGCACATCAGATTGAGCAGCAGAACCCTTAATACCTACTTGTATGAAACATTAATCAAATCTATTTTTACAACCAAGGGTGAGAGCTACCAACCAAGACAACGTGAAACAATTTATCTTCAAACAGGGGATTATAAGGGAATTTATTTCTCAATTAATAATCCTTCTTGAAAACTAAATTGGCTCCTGATGCAAATTTGCATAATCTCTGGGCAAACCCCACCATTGCGCAATTGTATCTTTGATGACGAGCTTGGGTATTACTGGAAACTCCCCACCCATTGTCAAAAAATATTGGCAGGACAAATAGAAAAGGAAAGTCCCGTCAGACCTTTTGCAAGAAAAATATCCTGCTTTTCATTTCAAATACCATGAATTTAGCATCCATGGTATTCTTGGACCTGTCCATTTATAAAAGTGACACTCATCAATTAATTCCTGACAATGTTTGATGTACTGTTTGCTGTAAATGACATAGTTGATGCAGGAAGCCAAGTCACAACTTCCCCATTCCAAGGAGGACAGTAGAGGAAGGTGTCAAATAGTCCTTTCTAAGTATGAAAATACGTGCTACAAGCTAATTCTGCCAATAGGGCATCCAATAGAATTTTTAAACATTCTAAACATCTAAAATAATATTTTTAAACATCTAAAATAATATTTTTCGCAGAAGCCTTTCAATTAAAATACATTCATTATTTTCTTCAGGGAATAACAGTTAATACATATGTAAACACAAGAAACTGCAGATAATGGTTTACCTATAATGACAACATGCTAGATTAACTTAGCAAAGGTAGACCCTTCTTCAGACTAATGAGGGGATGGGGAGGCGGAAAGAAGAAAGGAAGAGGCACAGACAGTGGGCTGTGGGAGAGCTGGGAAGGGGAGGGGAAAGAGAGAGAAAGCAAGGACGACCTGAAATTGGAGGTCAATATTCATGTAAACTTAGTCCCTGCTTTCTCCCTCTTTCCCCTCCCCTTCCCAGCAGCCCACTGTCTCCACCTCTTCCTTTCTTCTTCCCGCCCCCCCATCCCCTCATCAGTCTGAAGAAGGGTCTCGACCCGAAACGTCACCCATTCCTTCGCTCCATAGATGCTGTCTCACCCGCTGAGTTTCTCCAGCATTTTTGTCTCCCTTCGATTGTTCCAGCATCTGCAGTTTCTTCTTAAACAGACTAACTTAGCTTGTCAGATAACATCTCTGCAGAACATAGATATTAACTAGAAGGATCCCAGCCTGAAATGTCACCATCCGTGTTCTCCAGAGATGTTCCCTGACCCTCCAGCAATTTGTGTCCTTTAATTCCCGGGGCTAAGCTCGCAATTTCTGGATCTTTCCATAACAAGAAAGCAATATTTACAAATTATAGTCTGTACAATGCAATCAATCATGTTAATAAATGCAATGCTGATACCAGCTTACTTGGAGAAACAGAGACTGTAATGGGCAAATAATAGTTATTTTCTGTTGGAAGTTAATAGAAGTTTGATCTTTTACTCTTATGCACAGAAGTCACACCCAGACTGCCTTTAAAATTCTAGAAACTAAACTGATATATCTTTGCCAAAATGTTGGTATGGAAAGACAAGGAAGTTTTCAGCTACAAGGAAATAGGTGAACTGGGTTAAACCTAACTCAAAAGACACCTAATTTGCATACACAGCATCCTTATTCCCCAGCATAATTCACAGCCGAGTCCTTCTTCTGAGCACAATAACCAATGGGATTTTACTTGTTGTGCCTTCCTTTTCACTATATCTCTGGTTCGAATTGTTGACTAGGATCCGAAGGTGGAAATAATTATGTGATGTTGTGTGAAGGATTGGATTTATAAATGGAGCAAAGTGGAACCACATTTACACTACTTCCATATCTTATTTCTATACATGTGTGCCTGGTTTAGGACCTTGCAGAAAAGTACAGAGTGTGACTTGAGAACATTTCATTGTTGAGAGTTCATGGCGCTGAGGTGTGCATATTTGTTGAAAGAAAGAATATAAAATTAAATGAGGGGAGTTTAAGCAAGTGGTACTTTTTATAAACAGAAATGAAACAGCTTGATTTTTTTTTAAATGCCATTACAAGTGCCCTGAAATTTTGTTTTTGAACAGCATTTTTTTCCTCATTGGCCCAACAAAAGAATCAAGAATTCTCACCAAATCAGACATAGATATGCATGTGCAATATCTAGAAGTTGCCATCCAATCTTAGTCATATTAATAGCATTATTCTGACTGTACAATCTTGGCCAATATAATCAAATTGGAAGCAACTGGCTCTCATCTGTCTTACACTGGCTGTGATAATTACTATAGTGCACTTTCAGCATTCTGCTACTGCTGAACAAAACAAGCAACATGATATTCACAGCTCGTGTAGGTCACAACAAAGCGAGGCAACAGACAGGACCGTTGAAAATTACGTTTTCTTCATTTGGACTGGCTTTTCACTATAAAAACAGCCCTGAAAATGAAAGTGCTTTACGTTTTTCACAAAGCTACTGTACTGTATATGAACTTTGTTAGTCCTAAAGCCATAGTGCACTTCAGCCAAACTCATCCATCTCGTCAAGCTAATCCCATTTGCCCAAGTTTGCTCCACAGCTCTCTAACCTTTCCTCTACATGTACCTGTCCAAATGTGTTTTAAGTGTTCTTATTGTATCTGCCACAACCACTTCCTCTGACAGTACGTCCTATTTACCTTTCGCCGTCCGTGGAACAACCTCAGGTTCCCACTTTCACTTGCGTCTTAAACCCATGTCCTCTAGTTCTCGATTCTCCAATCGTGGTAAACGGACATTGTGCATTCAACCCCTGTTCACATCATGGTTTTATATTCCTATCCAAGGTACCTCTCAGTCCTAAACTCCACAGAAATCCCTCCATTCCTTGCACTTCCACTTGCCTATCTAAAAGCCTCTTAAACGCCATCATCATGCAGTGCCCTCCATAATGTTTGGGACAAAGACCCATTATTTATTTATTTGCCTTTGTACTCTACAATTTGAGATTTGTAACATAAACAACACATGTGGTTAAAGTGCACATTGTCAGATTTTATGAAAGGGCATTTTTATACATTTTGGTTTCACCATGTAGAAATTACAGCTGTGTTTATACATAGTCCTCCCCATTTCAGGGCACCATAATGTTTGGGACACATGGCTTCACAGGTGTTTGTAAATGCTCAGATGTGTTTAAATGCCTCCTTAATGCAGGTATAAGAGAACCTTCAGCATCTTGTCTTTTCTCCAGTCTATCCATCACCTTTAGAAACTTTTATTGCTGTTTATCAACATGAGGAACAAAGTTGTGCCAATGAAAGTCAAAGAAGACATTATGAGACTGAGAAACAAGAATAAAACTGTAAGAGACATCAGTCAAACCTCAGGCTTAGCAAAATCAACTGTTTGGAACATCATTAAGAAGAAAGGGAGCACTGGTGAGCTTACTAATCGCAAAGGGACTGGCAGGCCAAGGAAGACCTCCGCAGCTGATGACAGAAGAATTATCTCTATAATAAAGAAAAACACTTGCCCGACAGATCAGAAACACGCTTCAGGAGTGGGGTGTGAATTTGTCAATGACCACTGTCTGCATAAGACTTCATGAACAGAAATACAGAGGCTATACTGCAAGATGCAAACCACTGGTTAGCTGCAAAAATAGGATGGCCGGGTTACAGTTTGCCAAGTACTTAAGGGAGCAACCACAGTTCTGGAAAAAGATCTTGTGGACAGATGAGGCAAAGATTAACTTATAACAGAGTGATGGCAAGAGCAAAGTATGGAGGAGAGAAGGAGCTGTCCAAGATCCAAAGCAAAGCACCTCCTCTGTGAAACACGGTGGTGAGGGTGTTATGGCCTGGGCATGTATAGCTGCTGAAGGTACTGGCTCACTTATCTTCGTTGATGATACAACTGCTGATGGTAGTAGCATAATGAATTCTGAATGCTATAGACACATCCTATCTGCTCATGTTCAAACAAATGCCTCAAAACTCATTGGCTGGCAGTTCTTTCTAAAGCAAGACAATGATGTCAAACATACTGCTAAAGCAACAAAGAGATTTCTCAAAGCTAACAAATGGTCAATTCTTGAGTGGCCAAGTCAATCACCCAATCTGAATCCAATTGAGCATGCCTTTTATATGCTGAAGAGAAAACTGAAGAAGACTAGCTCCCAAAACAAGCATAAGCTAAAGATGACTGCAATACAGGCCTGGCAGTGCATCACCAGAGAAGGCACCCAGCAACTGGTGATGTCCATGAATCGCAGACTTCAAGCAGTCATTGCATGCAATGGATATGCAACCTGGACAATACCACCCTGAGAAAAAGATTCTGACTGCTTACTCTAGCTATGCCTCTCATAACTTTATATACAAGTTATTAATTCTTTATACCCTACCTCACAGTGTGATATCATCATTTTAGTGACATCTGCACACCTTTTAACCATTATACATCACCATCCAAATCACTGATTTTAATTCCGAGCAACAATGGGTCCAAGACGCCAACCTGAGGCACATGGACAAGAAGAAACTGCAGATGCTGGTTTAAACTGAAGATAGACACAAAAAGCTTGAGTAACTCAGCGGGACAGTCAGCATCTCTGGAGAGAAGGAATGGATGACGATTTGGGTCGAGACCCTTCCTCAAAATGGTTAGGGATAAGGAAAACAAGAGGGGGAGAGGGGGAGGGTGTGTGTATATGCCAGGGCTACCTGCAGCAAGAGAAATCAATATTCATACCACTAGGCTCTGAGATGCCCAAGCAAAATATGAGATGCTGTTCCTCCAATTTTCCTTTAGCCTCACTCTGACAAAGGAGGAGACCGAACACAGAAAGGTCTGTGTTGGAATGGAGAGGAGAATTAAAGTGTTCAGCAACCGGGAGATCAGGTTGGTTCAAGAGTCAAGTCAAGAGTGTTTTATTGTCATATGTTCCAGAGAGGACAATGAAATTCTTACTTGTTGCAGCACAACAGAATATGTGAATATGTAAACATTGTAAATAATGGGAAAAAAAAGAAAAAGTTCAATAAATAACAAATATAGTGCAAATAACAAATAATAATAGTCTTTTGCAGTTCAGCACTCATAGCTTATTTGTTGTGTTTAATAGACTGATGGCTGTGGGGAAGAAGCTGTTCCTGAACCTGGACGTTACAGTCTTCAGGCTCCTGTATCTTCTTCCTGATGGCAGTGGTGAGATAAGTGTGTGGCCAGGATGGTGTGGGTCTTCCACAAGATCCTCCACACCTTCCTCATGTGGGCTGAGCGAAAGTGTTCCGCGAAACTATAGTCCAGTCAGCGTTTGGTCTCGCTGATGTATAAGAGTCCACATCCTGAACAACGGATACAGTGGATGAGGTTGGAGGAGGTATAAGTGAACCTCTGCCTAACCTGAAAGGACTGCTGGGATCCCTGGACAGAGTCGAGGGAAGAGGTATAGCGACAGGTTTTGCATCTTCTGCAGTTGCAGGGGAAAGTACCTGGGGAAGGGGTGGTTTGGGTGGGAAGGGATGAGTTAACCACGGAGTTGCGGAGGAACGGTCTCTGCGGAAGGCGGAAATGGGTGGAGATGGAAAAATGTGGCTGGTGGTGGGATCCCGTTGGAAGTGGCAGATATTTCGGAGGATTATGTGTTGACTATGACAGCCTATAGGGTGGAAGGCTAGGACTAGGGGGACTGTCTCGGTTGAGATTAGGGGAGGGTAAGCAAGGGCGGAGCACCGACAAGGCACGAGAGAGAGCCTCATCTATGATGGAGATGGGAACCTCGTTCCCTAATGAATGAGGACATCTTGGATGTTCTAGCATGGAACACTTCATCTTGCCCAAGAGGGTGTACCTGTTTTCAATAGGTACAGCCACCGGGGGCTCCTACATACATTCGATGTTTACTTCTCTTCCTCATTGCCACCCACCTTCGCTCTTTCTGTATCCTTGGGTTGACAACCTCACTGTAGGTCTGGTCCAGGAAACTCTCGATTTCCCGGATTGTCCCGAGGTCATGCAGCTGCTGCTCCAGTTCCCGAACACGTTAATTCAGGGGCCACACCTGGACACAATTTCTGCAGGTACAGTTGTCAGAAGCACCAGCGGTGTCCCTGACTTCCCACTCCCTGCAGAAGTGACACTGTAACAACTTGTCTGCCATTACACCAGTGGACAAAATCATGAATTACAAATGAGACACTCAAGAGTTGAGTGAAACCTATTCCCTTCCCTGCTGTCGATAACCTCCTTCTGCATTGCAATAAGTCACACGTTTTGTACTCACGCAGAAACTATTCAAGTACTTTACTTACTTAAGTGTAGCCTCCTTGCCTCAGCACCGAAGACTCACACTTTACCTCCCAAGGCACTTCACCTCAACAAGGCTGCTCTCAATAGCCTTCTCTCCCTAATTACTCCTTTTTCCCCAAGACACAAAATATTCTCTTAGGTCTTAGATAGCTGTCAAAGCTATCTCATGCCACCTTTATCCCTTATTGATTTCCTTCTTAGGCATGTCCCTTGACTCCAGACACTCCTCCAGGGATTCACATGATCCCAGTTGCCTGCTAAACAGACTCAGAACTAATTAGATACATGTGCAGCACAGCTGCCACTGAAATGTTAATTAATGTTCATCTGCACCCAAATATTTAATTCCCAGCTCCATTTAAAACACACTGCTATGTTGTCTACATACCACCTCATTTAGCATCAAATCAACTATAACAGATATTCAACAGTTACAGAGCAAAATCCCTACCTCAACAGACATACCACCATAGAGTAAATACTAAACTAGTGAGCTTAAAGGGGGCATTGGAGGCAGAGGCTCAATGAGTTTAAAGACACATTAGGCCAAATCAAAGAGCTAGGACATTAACATGGTTTTATCTAAATAAAGCACCAAATAAGTAAATAGTTAGAGCATTTCTGAAGAAGGGTCTCCGCCCTTGTCACGTTCTGAAGAAGGGTCTAGACCCGAAACGTCATCCATTCCTTCTATCCAGAGATGCTGCCTGTCCTGCTGAGTTACTCCAGCTTTTTGTGTGTATCTTCGGTTTAAACCAGCATCTGCAGTTCCTTCCTATACAAACTAAATCATACTCCAGATGGTATCTCACCATTATCCAATGTAACTGAAAAAAAAACTGCCCACTTCGTTACTCAATTCCCCAAGCAATAAATAACATCCTGTTTGGTTTTCTAATAATTTGCTTTATGTGCACTCTAACTGTTGGCAAATCATCCATTAGGATACCAAAACTTGTGTAGCATCCAATTTAATCACCATTGATCAATCAAGTTTGGTAATTTTAGTTTAAGCCAGTTGGTTGTACTTTTAGACACAAAAATGTTGGAGTAAGTTACAGGACAGGTAGCATCTCTGGAGAAAAGGAATGGGTGACGTTTCGGTTCTAGACATATGTACTTTTAATTAAGTTCTGTATTTCAATCACTCACTCAGAGACTAAGTTTACAATAAAGGAACCGGAAGAGGAAATAATGCATGGAAAAGAACTGCAGATGCTGGTTTAAATCGAAGGTAGACACAAAATGTTGGAGTAACTCCAGCGGGACAGGCAGCATCTCTGTAGAGAAGGGTTGAGAAGGGAAGACGTTGGGTGTAGAAGGGTCTCGACCCTAAACGTCACCCTTCTCTCTAGAGATGCTGCCTGTCCCGCTAAGTTACTCCAGCATTTTGTGTCAGTCTAGCCCACAAGAGGAAATAGGTTGCTTCAATTCTTTCAGTTATTATTGGTATAATGATCAACGTTGATTCAGTCACTATCAGCAGTGTTTCAGACTCATTTAGAAAGATGACTGAATCAAGAAACAAATTATATATGAAATAACGACCACAATCTTTCGTGATGTAGCAGAGTTTTGCCCACTTCACTGGAACGCTGTCTGTCGACACTTGCCGCCCGCCATTACCCGCCTGTTGACAACAACCTACCTGTTGCGAGCAGTCGCCCAGGTACGTGGCGGCCCCAGCTCCTCTCACCGAGAGCACGACGAGGAGAACTCGCAGCCAGTCGCCGCCGGCCTGTCCCACGGACAACAGGCCGCTCATGATCAGCCGTACACCCGACTAACTTTCTAGAAGTTTCCAACAATTTACTCGGCCGGTCACCCACCTTCCTATCAAAGATCTTGCTCCGCTATAAGATCTTTGCTTCCTACCTTCATCCTCAGCCCCGCCCACCCACACGTCAGACACCGGCCACAACCCCGCCCACCCACACGTCAGTCATCCACCAAAGCCCTGCCCATGCACCCATACGTCAGTCATCGACCACATCCCCGCCCATCTACACGTCAGTCACCGATCACAGTCATCGGGTTGGGCTCCGCCTACCTGCCCGTCAGTCACCGACCATAGCCCCGCACGCCTACACGTCAGTCACCGCCTATAGCTCCGCCCAAGCACACGTCAGTCACAGACCACATCCCCGCCCATCCACCCCCGACGTCAGCTCGCCCATCCATCAGTCATCGGGACCCCGCCCACCCACACGTCAGTCATCGACCGTTTGGGCCCCACCCACCCTCGTCAGTCTCCGCCGCCAGCCCCGCCCATCCATCAGTCATCTGGTGCGGCCCCGCCCACCTACCCGTCAGTCACCGCCCAGGTAGGCGAGGGCCCAGCTCCTCGCACCTGACCTGTTGAGTTACTCCAGCACTTTGTGTTTACCTTCAGTTTAAACCAGCATCTGCAGTTCCTTCCCACACAATATATATAACTGAACTGAACTTTATTTATAGAGCACAACCACTGTTGCAACAAAGTGCTGTACGTGACTCATCATAAACATAAAACAAAACAATAAAAACATTAAAAGACAGTAAAAACAATAAAAACCTAAAACAGGTGCAAAGTCTCATGCAGGGGCGAAAGCCAAGGAATAGAAAAGGGTTTTAAGATTAGTTTTGAAAATGGACAGTGGAAGGGGCCTGTCTAATGTGCAAAGGTAGAGTGTTCCATAATGTCGGAGCAGCAACAGTGAAGGCTCTATCCCCTCTGAGCTTCTGCTTAGACCTCGGTACCTCCAGGAGCAGCTGATCAGCTGACCTGAGGCACTGGGCAAGAGTGTAGGGATGAAGCAGCTCAGAGAGGTATATAACATGCACATTACAATATAAATTCTGAAGGTTACTACATTCCACGCTCTGACTCCACCCTGCCAATCCTTTTCAATATTATTTAGCAAAATCTTTCAAATACGCTGGAGATCTCTCTGGTGAAGTGTCTGATGTCCACTCGAGGCAGTACAGAATCTATTGCTGCTCTCTATCTGATTTACACAGAACTCACAGGCATGTTGTCAAGGTAATGCATCTGTAGCATTTGGCTCATGATTCCTTTTTCAGCATATGTCTCAGGGACAGGAGTATGAGTGAGAACACTAGCACATTTCTCTGCTTTGCTGTGGTCTGAAGGTCAAAGCACACCTTGGGGAAACCATATGGGGCACTAACTTCAATTTGCTTCTGCATCTGAACTGCTATTTTTGGTTCTGCCATTCCCAGCACAGGTGGAAGCCCATTACATAGTTGCAGTGAGATAAGCTACTTTAAGAGCTCCTACCATGGTAAGCGATCACACTTGTAAGTTCAAGTTTCTGTACAACTCTCAAAATAGCTTTGGCTACTTTATATAAATTGTGAAGGCTTGAGATTTGAAGTACACATGTGCATAATTCTTCACAGGTTGTGGATGAAAAAATGCTCCAAAGTCTAAAATAAACTACTGTGTAGCATTTTTTTGGGTGTGTTTCCATCTGCTTTACTACTGTCATTTACACTTTTAGTTACTAGATGATTTTCTGGACCTCGGGAGATGAATCGCTTCTCTCTTGACCACATCATCCCGACCCCCGGAGATTCGGAAGCTCCTACCGCAGGTCTGTGGACAGAAATACCGGGAGCCCGCGGGTCCCTGGTTGGAGACCGCTTTTCGGGGCTTCCGCAACGGCGACTTCTCCCGCCCGAGTTGCGGGGTTGAAGATTACCTGGAGCGGGGCCTTACATCCCTGCCCCGCGCGGCTTGGAATTGCCGCGGGACTTTGTGAGCGCCCGCCCGGGGCTCCAACACCAAGACCCGGTGCTTGGCCTTGCATCACCCGGCGTGGCTTTAATGGCTGCGGGACATTTAACATCGCCCGCTGGGGGCTTTGACTCTGTCTTTGACTCTGACATGGGGGGGAGAGGGGAGTGCAGGGGAGAGATATGTTTTTTTTTGCCTTCCTTCACAGCGAGGAGAAGATGCGCTGTGAAGGATGTTTGTGTAAATTGTGTTGTGTCTTGGGTCTTTTTCGTTTTGTATGTATGACAGCAGAAACAACATTTCGTTTGGACCTCAACGGGGTCCAAACGACAAATAAATTGTATTGTATTGTATTGTATTGTATCATCCAAAGCTCTGTCAGAAAATGAACTTAAAATTTGGAAAGCATTATCCTGAGAAAAGTTTAATGTGCGAGTACCATACACCTTATTACACCATAGTCACCCTGAGCATTAGATTAGTAATATTCAATGGTATCTGAAAAATTCAAAATTATTCCACAACCCTGTTAATGTCCAGATAAACATGTTCTCAACAGTCAGAATATTAGTGTTTACTCATGGGGCTTTCATAAGAACAAACTAAGTCACAGTTAGGAAATTTAATTTATTTGCAATTTTAATAACATCATTCCTTGGATAAAAATGCAATATTACAGGAATATACATCTTCTGAATCAAAGATTAACTTAAAACTTGTTTTAGATCAATACATTCTAAATTTTACGTGCGAGAGCAAGACGGTTTATTCCACCATAGACGGAATACTGCAACAGTAACAAACTGTACATTAGTTATTTACAAATGAACTGTTTCTTGTTTCTTTTAAACCGAGTACAAAAGTGTTGAATTGAATGACTTGAAACTATTCAAACAGGTGAAAGAACACAAAAGGATAGGGAGTTAACCATGTATCTGCATGCAATAGTAAATAATAAATAAAACAATATATTTTGCAAAAACAGTATATCAAATAATTCTGCATTTGCTCAAGTCCCTGACAGAAATAACTTCCCACAAATAATCAGTTACCATATATGTTCAACGCATAGAATTTAGAGCATCAAAAGAACAGAAGTGTTTAAATATGATTGTAAGTGACACTGATTTTCAAATTAAAGGGTTAAGAATTTTTCTTTATTTTTTTATCCTTGGCCCTTTTCACAGCTGACGAGCATGGAATTCCAATCTACAACGCTGCAATGCAATCTATTTGATCTGTTGTTTTGTGAGATTTTTCCCTGCTCAGCGTCTCTTTGACCAGCCAAAAAGAACAAATTAATCATACTTGTGCACAAAGATTCGGAGGCAGTGCAAATAACTGCATTCTTTCCACTGCCTGCTGCATGTTCTACTCCTTTCTCTAAACAGAAAAAAAGTTTAAAGTGTTTCAAATTCAAAATATTTTTTAACTAAATGAAGATCCTGTAACCATATCTGCCCTATTGCCCCTTTGCCCAATGCAATTCGCAAGTCATTCACAGATTACCAGCATCTGATATTCCAAATCCAACAAGGTTAAGTCTGTTTGTGTCTGGGCATGGTTGCATGGTAGCTCCATAGCTCCTGGCATACATAAACAGATCAACAATCTATAAAGCTAACTACGAGGCCATATTCCATGCTGAAGTTTGTCATAGCTCAATTAGACCTTAGACTTGCAGGTGATTAAATATGCTCCATATTTAACCTCGTCAAATATGATACATTGTACACTGGGTAAAGCAACATATTTCAAACAAAATTAAAATTTTACCAGAATACAATTTTTTTTAATGAATATTGTACACCTAGAATCAAAGGGCTACATTCTAAGCACCTCTTTATTTTACAGAAGATTATTGTACTAAAAATTAAATGTAAAACCTTATTATTAATCTTAATATGAAATTGTAATCCAAAAGTTAAAAGATAGTACGAGTGGTGGGGTGGTTGCAGATGTTTAGACACACAACTCATGCTGCACAAGGGCCTTAACCACTAAACGAGCCATAGGTAATGCATGAACAGTTTGTGACAAAAGCTTTTAATTCACCCTTCACAATTTTACAACACTTATTATTACTCCAAGCAAAACATGAGGAAATTGAAAGGGAGAAATCAAAACAGGCAATTGGATAATTGATTTTTCACACATTGTTAATACTGGCAAGGTGAATACTTTAATTATAACTGTTAAATGTATACAATAATTTAGTTTAAAGCAGTGAGATTGTTTGTCGTCTATAGACAGGAATCTATAAAACTTTACTTCCATATTTTTGTACATTTAGTGTGCCCTAAGTATTTGCTGAATTAATCATAGTGTGTAGCAGTTGATTTAAGTATTTACTATATGCATTCCCCACCACTACTCTAGTCCAAAACTAGCTTTGTCACGGTACCTTTCACAAGGTCATGCAGTTCCTAATGAACAACTGCACTTCGTGGTGAACAAGTACAAAGCTAACTCTAAGAAATTAACCTTTTAATGTAAATTTTATTCAAATCAATGTGTGCAGCAATTTTGGGTTACCACTTAAGTCCCGGGTTTCTACAATGTTGACGTTGTCACTTAGAATGAGCTCTGCAGTTGTTTACATGTTCCAGAGTTGGAGGCATATAAATATCAATGCACCCAAAAAGTCCACTGGATGGGTGTTACAATGGGTCATTGACAACTGTTCAGGCACCATTTGCAAAATTCAATCTGTTGGACACCACTCAACAAGAATTCTACATTTTCTCAATGAAAGGAGTGTTGCTCAGGACTAACGCCAGGTCTTGAGATTCGGATGAAGAGAAGAAAGGGGGGCTGGCGGTTAGAGTCTGATGGTCAGTTTGCCAAAGAAAGTAAATGCCTGAGGAACAGGATGTGGACCTTTACAAGACCCAACTCTCAGAAAGTCACCTATTAATGTGAATTAGTTTCAATTAAATGTGTGCAGTGATTTTAGGTCAGCCACTTCGGCATGGTACAAGGAAAATAAGAGCCTGCTGCAGAAATGTAGGAACTCCATCATCTGCATCACTGATATGATTCCTTCAATCTGCTTCCCAAGTGGAAGGCAGTCTACACAATCCATTCCTAGGCATAGGAGCAATAGTGTTGTGTTTAATAACAATTTAACCCCATTTTATAATGAAAAAATCCCTGAAAGCTCTGGTGAATCTATGTTTTGTGGAGATTCAACATTTAAATGTAAGAATCTAATTATTTCGCTTTTCAATAACAGTCACACTTTTTACACCAAAAAGCAACTCCAATCACCTAGTAAAAACAGCTTGCATTATTGTCAGTTAAAGTCAGAATTATAACAAATATGGGCAACTATTTATGATTTTCTCTCTTCCTCAAAATAATTCAATACGTTCACAAATTGTGGAACCAGAATTAGGCCATTCGGCCCATCAAGTCTACTCTGCCATTGAATCATGACTGACCTATCTTTCCCTCTCAACCCAATTCTCCTGCCTTCTTCCCATAGCCCCCTGACATCCAAACTAATCAAGAACCTGGTTGAAGAAGGGTCTCGACCCGAAACATCGCCTATTTCCTTCGCTCCATAGATGCTGCCTCACCCGTTGAGTTTCTCCAGCATTTTTATCTACATTCAATTTTCCAGCATCTGCAGTTCCTTGTTAAACAAGAATCTGTCAATCTCCGCCTTAAAAATTGGTCTCCACAGCCTTCTGCGGCAATTCATTTCACATATTTTCCACCCTCTGACTAAAGAGAAATCATAATTGACTCCCCAAATTTTACATATATTTCTGTAGATGAAAGGTTGGAATCCAGTGAGATTTTTAATGTCTAAAGGCGTAGTGTTAGGAAAAACACACCGTTTCATATGTTAACAAAGATAAAATGTTACAGGTACTAATTTAAGTGGAAACCAGTTTAAGTTAAGGCTCCAGTAGATAATTAAATAACATTTGACGAGCTTGTGGTAGTTACACTGCTAACTCTAGATCCAATTGGAGCAGCAAAAGTTGACATTTGAAATGATTTGCAAAATGTTAATGTAAGTATATGTTTGTCAGCAATTTACAAATCCATTCCTCCGTTTAATCTATCCAATGGAAGTTCCTTAAAATTATTTCAAAATGAGTGATTAATATAATGATTGTTTTACCTCATAATGTATTAAATGATCGCCAAAAACAATATAGATTAAATTACCAGGAACATTTTATAAGTTTTGTAAATTTAACTTGTGTATAATCAAGATGTATATTTTAGAAATATGGGAAATATTTTCTAATCAGATTAGGTATGTTGCATGAAATTTGTTTTCACTTAAAACAAATATTAACGTCAAAGAATGGCATTTGTTGCGTAGTTCCCTCGATTTACATGATTATTAAACAAATTTTAAGGGGAAAAATAATAGCTTTTGAAAATCCATTCTCACACAATTCTGTTGCCTTTGAGTTTAAAGAATATTTTCTATAGATTTCACAAAGAGAAAGCTCAGATTATAAATTACTAAAAAAAAAAAATCTACTTTAAGTTAATAATCACAATGTGCAACTTAGATCAAATCAGCATACCCGATGATGCCTTTAGCAGCAGAATGATTGTATATTTAAAATCTATGGTGCTGGCACATTCACACCTCTCATTTCTTATTCATGTTTATCATTTAATGTACAAAGTGAAGTTTACCTGGATAATACTTGCAGAAATTCAAGTTGCTAAGCAGTACTTTTTCTAAAACTGTGTTTGAAGGCTAAACTCGTTGCCAATCATTTTAAATGGTTTGAAACACCAATTCAGAACACTGCAGTATTTGTCTACAAACTACAGGGTTGCTCTAACTTCAATTCCTTGCAGTACATTTTAGATGGGATGACACCATCTGACTGGTTTATATTTCTTTTTATTATTTATCATAATTTAGGAATATCAAAAATAATATCTTCCTTCATTTGTGGAAAATCTTTTGTAGGAGAAGTAAAGGCATTCCTAGATAAAACAAACTAACCAAAATGGCATTAACTTACTTTTTTTTTAAATATTTAGCTTTTGTCTTGTTTTTGATGTAGTCTACAAGCTTATTTTCCTCCAAGAAAAAGCCCCCACAAGTTCACTGTTGGGAACCAACCAAACTTGTGAAATTTACAATTTAAAGATAAAGCTGAGATTCCACTTTTATTAAAGGCACAAGAACAGCTTACTGCCACTTGAAAGAGTCAGATGAAAACAAAAATAAATTGAACATTTAAATACTTATTACATCTCCTCCGAGATACTCTCAGTGCTCTGAAAAGTTGCAAGGCAGGGTGAAAACAAAAGGCAACAAGAACCAATACAACAAGAAGTGAACACAAGATATGCAAAATCAGTATTTGTTATTTATGTGAAGATGCCATATCATATTGACCACAATATGTACATTTTAAATTTTGATTAAAAAAGGTATAATTTTTTCAGATTTAGAAAGCAATTTGAAGTTAAAATAAGTATATATATTTATATATATATTGTATAGCTTGGCACACTTGAATACTTGAGTGTTCATGCATCAAATATACACCAACGTACTCAATAAATTCATTAAAAATGCACTGCTTTTTTTTGTCTTTTTTTCAAATACTGATACCGACCTGATTTCAAGTATTACAGGTTATTAAACAAAAACAAATACAAGAAACATCACAGTGAATATAATATTTATATATCAATTCATAGTTATATCAATTCAGTGTGATGCATATATACACACATTCATACATTTATAATCTATGTTTTTAAGTTAATATGTTTATAGCCTTGATTACAGTAACACTTTATTGCATTGTTTTTGCATATCTTGTGGCACACAAGAGGATGAGATTCGACGATGGACAAATTAATCTCCACTCCAATAAAAAAATCCACGGTGCAAATCATTGCAGACTCAAATCTACCACAGATGCGCTGTTTAGGTGTTTAAATAAAATTAAAATGGTTTATAAATATCATGCAAATCTGAGCAGTCCATGACTCGAAGGTATGCGTTTACTCGGAACGATGATACTGATATTGTTTAAATTACCAATGTAAAATAACGTATAATTCTCTAAACTGTACATGGTTCCTTTAGGGAATGCATATAGCAGGAACTTAGGTGTGTCCACATCAGATTAAAAATAATGAAAAGTAAAAAAAAAAAAAAATCACAACTTAAAAAATTATAAAGTGGCTGGTCCATAATTGCTAAAACACAAAATGAGCCACATCAAAGTAAGAATTAACCATGCATTCAGAATGCAAACCCATTGGAAAAGAATGTTATGAACTGAACACCAAACAGCTCATGGCTTAGTTATAAAGGATACAAGCTCTCTTAGAAAGATTATTTTACCAACAAGTTCTCCATCATCAAAAGCTACAGTTGGGATAGCTAAAATCATGTGATAATTGTCTCCATATTTTGCATTTGTCAATTTACTACAGATTATCCATCTCTTAAAATTCTTTTTTTTTTTAAATCAGAGTACAAGGAATGTTACTTTCTGAGGTATTCTGTAGCAGGGTGGACACATTCTTCACAAAATATATTTATAATCAGCTTGTGTGTATCCTCTTAGCATTGCTTTCTGTTAAAACCTCAAGGCTGATCTAGATAGTATGGCCAAACATTCAGATATACAAACAAGGTAGACACAAATGCTGGAGGCAGCATTTAGGGCGAGAAGGAATAGGCGACGTTTCGGGCTGAAGAAGGGTCCCGACCCGAAACGTCGCCTATCCCTTCTCTCCATAGATGCTGCCTCACCCGCTGAGTTTCTCCAGCATTTTTGTCTACCTTCGATTTTTCCAGCATCTGCAGTTCTTTCTTAAAGACACACAAACAACCTCTGTTGGATACCCAGCATCCCCCCCTCTGTACTCTTGATCCTGATGTGTTTTTAGCAAATTTGAGATGTCGGGTAGTGTTTCTGTTGCAGGTTCAAAGGTCATGCCAGTTTGCTACCTGAAGTCAAGATTTTTTAATAATAGTTTTTTTTTTAAAAGAACTCAGAGCTCCCAATTCACAACAGCAAATGAACAAAGCAGCTGTTCTGGTTACTTTCAGATCACAAGAACAGTGAGGCACTTCTGAAACAAACTGATTTTAAGCAAATAATAAAAACTATTTCATATAACTACAGGGTGCTAACATAAATCATCTCATCTGTAAACTCCTCCTCACTTTTCCCACGGTCTGGCTCTACTCCCACGCAGCCTTGCGCAACATCCTGTTGCTGGTATTCTTTGCAGTTTACAAAGGGTAACAGATTGCCGTTTGGGCTTGCATTAGTGTTGCCATTGAGCAGGTTGTCTGCAGCACTATCCATCTCCTCGATTGTCATATCACAGGCATCAGCAATTTCATGGGCTGTTGCCTCCACAAATTTTGGGTCTCGTGCGTATCGACCAAGCCCCTCTGAGATCAGAACCTTTTGAGGACATAGATAAAAAGTCATTACACAAAATAATACCATGCTTTTCCATCCTGATGCATATCAAATCTCTGACAAACATCTAGTTCGCTGATGACACAACAGTGGTGGGTCTCATCAGTGACAATGATGAGTCGGCGTACAGGATGGAGGTGGAGCTGCTCACAGGTTGGTGCAAATCCCACAGCCTCATTCTCAACGTGGGAAAAACTAAGGAGATGGTGGTTGACTTCAGGAGGGCGGGGAAACAACACCATACACCTCTGCACATCGATGGAGCTGATGTGGAAAGGGTCAGCAGCGTGAAGTTCCTAGGACTACACCTGTCAGATGACCTGACGTCCACGACCAACACCACAGCACTGGTCAAGAGAGCCCAGCAGCGACTACACCCTCTCCGAAGACTATGGAAAGCAGGTCTTCCCACTACACACCTACAAACTTTTTATAGGGGGACAATCGAGAGCACATTAACCTTCCTGGTTCGGGAGCTGCAAGGCGTACGAACGGCACCAACTAGACAGGATAGTGAAGACCGCCAGCAGGATTATTTGTGCTCCACTCCCTTTCCTACTGGACATATACAGGAAGAGATGTATCAGCAGAGCCATCTCCATCATCAAAGACCCCTACCACCCATCGCATCACATATTCTCCATCCTGCCATCTGGGAAGAGGTACAGGAGCATTAGCTGCAAAACCAGCAGGATGCTCCTCAGCTTCTTCCCGCAGGCTATAAGACTGATAAACGGACTTTGCCCCCTGCCAAAGTATCGCGCACCAACCACCAACCTGGACACACTGCAGCAGAGCCACTGTCGTGCCGCTGCCGATCGGAACGCCTGTTGATGTTTCGTAGAGAGTAGAGTGTTTAATTTGTTCATGATATATGTATTTTTATTTCTATTTATTTTTTACTGCACACTGAATGGACACTGGTTGAGCAACGTTTTTTTGTTTCCTCTGGGTATGAGAGTAATGACAATAAAGATACACTATACTAAGATTATTCTTCTTAGTTATTACATAACAGAGTGACTGAATCCTAACATCCTGCAGGAATCTGAGGCTGTGGGTACAGATGAGTGAAAAGTACAAAATTCCAATTGAATTTTGTAGATCACCATGTAGATCACATTAAGGCTCAGAAAAAATGTGACATCAGTCTTAAGTGTACAAACTACTTACATTTACTGAGTAAGTTATCATTCAGATTTAACTCTCTAATGCACTTTAAATTAAATCAGCACATACAACTTCATTTAAGATTTTTCTTGTCAGTGGATAAACTAATTTTGTTAATCACTTTATCCAGTTTATGCTTCAGCTAGATTGACATCTGTTGTGAGTCAGTCCTATTCTCGGATATTTCAGAGATATACTGTAGAAAATACTGTTTCTCAATTCCTCCATTGCTCTATTAAGTCAATAGACAATAGGTGCAGGAATAGGCCATTCGACCCCTCGAGCCATACAATGTGATCATGGTTGATCATCCCCAATCAGTACCCCGTTCCTGCTTCTCATATCCCCGACTCCGCTATCTTTAAGAGCCCTATCTAGCTCTCTCTTGAAAGTATCCAGAGAACCGGCCTCCACCGCCCTCTGAGGCAGAGAATTCCACAGACTCACAACTCTCTGTGTGAAAAAGTGTTTCCTCATCTCCATTCTAAATGGCTTACCCCTTATTTTTAAACTGTGGCCCCTGGTTCTGTACTCCCCCAACATCGGGAACATGTTTCCTGCCTCTAGCGTGTCCAAACCCTTAATAATCTTAAATGTTTCAATAAGATCCCCTCTCATCCTTCTAAATTCCAGAGTGTACAAGCCCAGCCGCTCCAAGTCGAGTCCTATTCTGTTGCAAGTTGTTCCCCCCCCCCGCTCTAATATGATACAACCTCCACTTCACGAAACTCACAACTCACTGGGGTTGGATACATGAAGTCAGACAGCAGACAAAGGCAGGGAGGGATCTTGGGGCAGGGATGTGGTGGGCTAGGGTTGTTGCTGGTGTGACATGCTAATGTGTCCAGAGCAGGAGCAGGAACAGAGGGTTGGACACTGAACAGTGTGCATGGAAGTTACTGGCGGTGGAGGGGGTTGGAATGAACATTAGGGCGACAGATGGCGCACTGGGCTAAGTGTTCGGCTGGCGACCGGAAGGTAGCTGGTTCGAATCCCGCTTGGAGTGCATACTGTCGTTGTGTCCTTGGGCAAGACACTTCACCCACCTTTGCCTGCGTGTGAATGTGTGTGAATGTGTGTGAGTGATTGGTGGTGGTCGGAGGGGCCGTAGGCGCAGATTAGCAGCCACGCTTCCGTCAGTCTGCCCCAGGGCAGCTGTGGCTACAGAAGTAGCTCACCACCGCCGAGTGTGACTGAGGAGTGAATGAATAATGCGATGTAAAGCACCTTGAGTATCTAGAAAGGCGCTATATAAATCCCATCCATTAACATTAAGGAGAAGACACATTGACAGAATTTTGTGGGAAAAAAGATCTATTCATCAAACGTCCTGACAATCCACCAAAAAGGCCTAATTTTATAACATAACAAAGCAACAAGGACAAATATTCAATGCCGATTGTAAACTTACCGCCTCTACTAAACTACTCGCACTGCCATGACACTCAATTCCCTTTTCTTTGAAGGGAGAGGGTACAGTCAGAGAGACTGGCCTGGCTTTTTTGACATTCCCATGTGAGTTGTCAGAGTACCAGGAGCTACAGTTTACTGATGGAAGGCTGCTGTTCAGTTTCTCATATGATTCAATGCCATCGACAAATAATGTTGGAATATGCTGCTGTAACCTCCGCCTGCTGCATGGAGTCGCTGGAGGTGTTGCACATAACCTGGAAAATTGTGTTGGAGAATGGCTTCTTCTTAGCAGTGGGCTCAAACCTGTCACTGCTAATGCCTGTTGGATGAAAATATACGCAAGGTAAATACTGATACATCAAGGAAAATAGTTATGTCAAATCAGGACTATTCATATTAAATGTCATTTCGTTTCACAGCACACATAATTCTATTGTACTATGAAGACTGCATCAACGTTTCTTTAAGCTGTATATTTGGAAAAAATCACTCGCCCCAGTAGCACGGCAGGTGGCTGAACATGGCATAGATCCAGCATCTGGGTTCGATGCCGATTTCTGGTGTTCTGTGTATGAAGTTCACACTTTCCCCGTGTAACTGACTGGATTTCCCTTGGTGACAATTGCAAATGACCCTTGGTATTGAAGGTTGATGGGAGAATAGGTGAGGCGCTACAGAGTTATGGAGCTATACTGCATGGGGACAGCACAATCCAGCACAATCTTTCTATGCCATATGCCTTCTTCACCACCCCCCGTCCACCTCAACTACCACTTTCAGAGAGCCATGCACCAGTTGAGACTGTTTAGTAAAGGACAAATGATTTTGCGGATGCTCGGTCTGCATTAACCAACCTGATCTCCCGGTGTCTCAGTACTTCACCTCCCCCTCTCATTCCAAATCCAACCTTTCTGTCCTGGGCCTCCTCCATTGCCAGAGTGAGCACCACCGGAAACTGGAGGAGCAGCACCTCAACATGATTATTATTAAATCCAATGAGGATATCGATTGAGCAGTCTGCACCCCAGTGGCCTGAACATTGACCTCCAATTTCCGGTAGTCCTTGCTGTCTCCTCCCCTTCTCAGCACTCCCTCAGCCCTCTGGCTCCTCCTCTTCCTTTCTTCTTCCCCCCCACCCCCACTCTGCATCAGTCTGAAGAAGGGTTTTGGCCCTATTTCCTTCGCTCAATAGATGCTGCCGCACCTGCTGAGTTTCTCCAGCATTTTTTGTCTACCAATGATTTTCTCTTATTGATTTGGTGGGAACAAGAATATAGAAAGTATTTTGAAAGCAACAGCACATGATAACTAAAATCACTTCCATCCATCTCAGTCAACCAGGGAGAATAAAAGGACAAAATTGAAGGACAGAAATAATCTGTGAATCTAATTGCAACCATCTACTGATTAAAAGTTAATAAACCTGAAATATGATTCCGTTTAATTCTCCAAAGGCAATACCTAATTTCCAGAGAATTTCTAGGACTTTTTACGTTTATTTTAGAATTCCAAAATCTAGGTAATGATTTTTTTTTTTAATCTTAAAGGTGACGTGTAAACTTGATATGGAAATTGTGGTCAAACATGTGAATGTTTGATACCTGGTGCTGAATTAAGTGCAGTGGTAGTGCAGTCCGCTGTGAGAGTGGGGATGTACACGCTGCATCCAAGCCTCGACTCCTTTGTCTCTTTAGACATTCAAGGTGAAATGATGATCTTCTCCCTTCAAAACAAAGACACGTTGAATGCAGACATTCAATTTGATATTTGTCATTGAGATATTATTAAATCCAATGAGGATATCGATTGCCACATTTTAGGAACAGAACCAGAACCAGCCGTCAATGGACAAATAGATATAAAATTGTACCTCGTACCTTCACCTGGATCAATAATATTTTACGTACAATATTGGCTTGGTGTATGAGTTTAGAGATACTAGAAACTTTCTTGAGTTACTTGCAGGTCATCACAGGTAACCCTCAGCTATGGGGGAAAGGGAATACATCAACTGAGCTTGCTCCCATTTCAGCCACTGTCCTTACATAAGCACTGACCAGTGGAAGGAACTGCTGTCCTAACTAGAGAAGGGTTTCGGCCCGAAACGTTGCCTATTTCCTTCGCTCCATAGATGCTGCTGCACCCGCTGAGTTTCTCCAGCTTTTTTGTGTACCTACTGTCCTAACTATTTGTGCCAGCTTATTTAACAAAAGTGATAGAGTCATAGAGTGATGCAGTGTGGAAATAGGCCCTTCGGCCCATCTTGCAAACACCGGCCAACATGCCCCAGCTACACTAGCCACAGAGTGATACAGTGTGGAAACAGATCCTTCAGCCCAACTTGCCCACACCGGCCAACATGTCCCAGACTTCACAACCATGTCCCAGCTACACTCATCCCACCTGCAGCATTTAGCCCATATCCCTCCAAACCTGTCCAATCCATGTACCTATCTAACTGTTTCTTAAGTGTTGGGATAACCTTGCCACAGCTACCTCCTCTGGCAACTTATTCCATACGCCCACCACCCTTTGCATGAAAAAGTTACCCCTTAGATTCCTATTAAATCTTTCCCCCTCCACCTTAAACCCATGTCCTCTGGTCCTCGATTCACCGACTCTGTGCAAGAGACTCTGTGCATCTACCCGATCTATTCCTCTCATGATCTTATACTCCTCTATAAGATCTCCCCTTATCCTCCAAAAGTTCTGGATTTTGTTATTGAATATTATGTTAACAAACCAATTTCCCAAGTTTGCTTGTCAGCCAGAGAATCTGCCAACATTGTTTGTGATACTATTTTAACCATCTTTCAGTAATAATGGCTGTAAAATCGAACTCCATAAAATTGCCTGTGCCCTCACTTCAGTGCCTGTATTTTCGTGACTCCCTGCTTACTGGTACGCAGAATTAAGTACTACCAATGTTTCTTTCTTTTTTTTAACAGCCTTTGATTTCATTGCTTTTCAAATGAATTTATCCACCTTCCAGACTTGTTTAACTAAACTACTACTATCCATGATGATCAGCCGTTATCATATTGAATGGCGGTGCAGGCTCGAAGGGTCGAATGGCCTACTCCTGCACCTATTTTCTATGTTTCTATGTTCAATGTTGCCTCTCTCCCGTCTACAACTGCTGTTCGGTTCCCATCCCTGGCGAGCTATTTTAAACACTCCCCAAAGACACAAGCAAATTTCTCTGCAAATATATTATTTCCAGCTATACTGGACTATAACCCTTCTGGAATGCAGAGGTCAAATCATCTGAAACAAAGTTTCAATGTCCCCGGCAATCTAAAGCCCTCATTTCTGAACCTATTCTTCAGCCACACATTTATTTCCTCCTATTTCAGTCTTCATCAGAGATGATGTGGAGGTAAATATCTTTGAAATTCTACTTTTTAGTCTCATTCCGAGTCCGAGTTCTCTATATCTTTGACCCAAATACCAGTGAAACAACACACCACACCACTCGAGAATCATCTCATTTATGAAACATATCTAAAACACCATGTGTTGGGACTTGTTCAGATAAGGAAGAAATGTACAAAAATCAACTGTAGTCAACATTTGTGCTCCCTGGCTTTTGACCATGCTTGAGACTTTGCTTCTGTTTTTATTGTTTTTAATGTTTCTTTATTTTACATATCTTTTCCTACTATTTCTTTTGATTGTTATTATTGGTGTGTATTAACATTTTTGTCAATGATTAGTGATGTACAGCACTTTGTTGCAACTATGATTGTTTTTAAAGTGCTCTATAAATAAAATTATTATTATTATTATTATTAAACGAAATTCTTAAATAATACTTTAGCCATTAATTGTTTAAGAAAGAACTGCAGGTGCTGGAAAAATCGAAGGTAGACAAAAATGCTGGAGAAACTTAGCGGGTGAGGCAGCCATGGTCACATGGATGATCAGCCATGTGGATGATCAACCATGATCACATTGAATGGCGGTGCTGGCTCGAAGGGCCAAATGGCCTACTCCTGCACCTATTGTCTATCTCATCGTGGCTATCCCTCGAGGTTGAGGATGGTGGTCTACGTTCTGTTGTATTTATGGACTCTCAGGTGGCTTGTGAGTCCAATCGTGGTTTTGAAAGTTCTTCGACATTCAGGACAGGTAATTCCAGATGGCAGATCGGGCTTTGGCTGTTGCTGTCTCTCTTTCCATTTACCCCTCTTTTCTTCTAACTCTGCGCATCTCTCGGCTTTGAAGGTCGCTGCTCCTTCTTGGATGATGGTTCGCCAGAGTTTCCTGTCCTTGGCATTGGTTTCCCAATTGTCGATGTCGATTGCACATTTCTCCATGCTGGCTTTTAAGGCCACTTTGAATCTCTTCTTTTGTCCGCCTCTATTCCGTTTGCCTTCTTTAAGCTGGGAGTAGAGGCAGCATCTATGGAGCGAAGGAATAGGTGACGTTTCGGGTCGAGAACCTTCTTCAAGCTAGATGCAGGAAGATTGTTCCCGATGTTGGGGAAGTCCAGAACAAGGGGTCACAGTTTAAGGATAAGGGGGAAATCTTTTAGGACCGAGATGAGAAAAACATTTTTTTCACACAGAGAGTGGTGAATCTGTGGAATTCTCTGCCACAGAAGGTAGTTGAGGCCAGTTCATTGGCTATATTTAAGAGGGAGTTAGATGTGGCCCTTGTGGCTAAGGGATCAGGGGGTATGGAGAGAAGGCAGGTGCGGGATACTGAGTTGGATGATCAGCCATGATCATATTGAATGGCGGTGAAGGCTCGAAGGGCCGAATGGCCTACTCCTGCACCTATTTTTTATGTTTCTATGCTTCAGACTGATGAGAAGTGATGATGATTCAGTCTCAAGAAGGGTCTCAACCTGAAACATCGCCTATTCCTTTGCTCCATAGATGCTGCCTCACCCGCTGAGTTTCTCCAGCATTTTTGTCCACTTTTAGCATTAATTTATAAGCTGATTTTCTACCGAGCTATTTTAGTTTCAAATATTTATCCAACAGTTAGTCAACATTCCATTTCATATTGCAAACTATATTTTGTACAAACTGTTTAGCTCATTAATAAATATTGCCAAGAAATAGTAAGTGTGGCTTTGCAGCTGAATGTCACAAACTTACAGCAAAGTATAACATGTTAAGATAATCACATTGAACACCAAAGGTATATGAAATCAGATATTATCCCAACAGACAAATAGGAGTGAAAGAGTGTAATAGATTTATACAATAGATCAGGAAGTTAGCGACAGATATTGGGTTTAAATTGGAATCCATCTCAAACTTGCCGTGTCAAATAACACCGTGTCAAACCCGCTCTCCAAAAATAAATTACATTAGCTAAAAATAAAGTGAAAAGATCATTAAGGTTTGTACCTAATATAATATCTGAAAAAGGGACCTGATCAGATTCCTAAGTAGCCCAAAGCAATTAAGTGCAACTCCTGTGCACAAATCCCAAAAGCACGTATATTCTTAAAACATTAGTATGGTTAAAACATTCTCTATTGCAGCTTGTGGGCAGCAACGTGCAAGAATTGCAGCAAAAGAGGAAAGAAAGGCAGCGATGAAGATGTGGAGACTGCTCCACTTTATTCAAGGAACACCAAGTACTGATGATAGCAAATTGTGGTCAGAAGAACGCTCCTGTGTGCAAGTGGGGTGGGGGCAAGGGGAGCCTCCAGCGTTACTGTTGGAAGATTCAAAATTGGCCAATGTACTGATTATTCACACTGAGAATATCAAAAGCATGGAGCAGAACAGGAACTAATTTAATGATCTCTCAAGATACACGAGAATGAGCTCTATACCAAGTCTTCTTGTCGAGTCCACACACAAGATTAGAAGTTGTTGGGCCAGAGCTGAACGCACATCTCAGCATCTGCACACAATGGTGTCGGTCTTGTGCTTCTTGTACGTGGTGGTGGAACGATTGGTGGACGTGAACACTCTTTCCTTGAACACTATACCATGTGAAAACTGCAAACACATACACATGAGTCACCCTTGTAACTCATCACCCACAGTCATTCCAACTAGCGCAGACACACTAGTCATATTTCCAAAGCACCAAGAACTAAAAAATGACTCAATATCTTTCATCTTCTATATTCAAACATAAAGAGCAAGAAGGATGAGTGGCCACCTGAATGAAAGAAGATCCATATAAGTTCAGCCCTACCTGTGATGGACAAAAACACTTTGAGACTGGTTGGCAGACGGGCCACCATCGTCAACAATGATAGCACCTGTAACATCCCAGGCATGCTGACAAATCTGATGATGGCACAGGTTCTCACTTCACTACGTAACATGTCATCTATGTGCATGGTCAAGGGAGGTACTGGCTGGAATGGTTGGTGGACAAAATTGCTGGAGAAACTCAGCGGGTGAGGCAGCATCTATGGAGCGAAGGAAATAGGCAACGTTTCGGGTCGAAACCCTTCTTCAGACTGATGTGAGGGTGGGGGGGGGGGGGAAGAAGGAAGAGGTGGAGACCAGAGTGGGCTGAGGGAGAGCTGGGAAGGGGAGGAGAAAGCAGGGACTACCTGAAATTAGAGAAGTCAATGTTCATACCGCTGAGGTGTAAACTGCCCAAGCAAAATATGAGGCGCTGCTCCTCCAATTTAAGGTGGGACTCACTCTGGCCATGGAGGAGGCCCAGGACAGAAAGGTCAGATTCGGAATGGGAGGGGGAGTTGAAGTGCTGAGCCACCGGGAGATCAGGTTGGTTATTGCGAACCGAGCGGAGGTGTTGGGCGAAGCAATCGCCAAGCCTGCGCTTGGTCTCACCTGTCATTTTAATGTAATTGTTGGTATATCATTAATATGAAATTATATTCTGCTTTTTCTGAATACTACCGGCAGGTGTCGTGATAAAATAATTTAGCACCTGATCCTATTTACCCAACAAATATATTAGTGTTCATCTAAAGCAATTTTGTAACCAATAATACATCGGTGAGCTGAATTGTTTGAGTCTCAGTCTGCCTATGTTCGCCTGGAGTAGTCTCCTCAGTTGTGCAAAAAGTTGTAGCGTCTTTCTGGTCTCTCCGAAAATCCCGCACAGTCTGAAATTTCCGCGCGCCAACGGCCTGTCGGCCCGCAGGCGCATTGAGGGTGTACGCAGCGTCTTGATGTCGTACGCAGCATCTTGATGGTGTACGCCTAGCACGTGGCTTTGCGCGATGATGTTACCGCCCAGCATGCCGTTGCGTGATAACGTCACTGCCTGACGTCCAAATTCAGTCGGCCCTTTGGTTAATGATTTACTGGCAAGAAGAGGAAGATCATATTGCTAAAGAATCTCAGCCTGGGCCTCTCGCACAACGGGTTCTGCACTGGAATAAACCTACTGATTTAAACCACTACTTTTTCATATTGCATATGCCCAAGACTTACTTCAGTTAAACACATGGAACCAATGATCACAGCCAGCACAACACAGGGTATTAGTACTCTTATTACTAAAAGCTTACATTACCTAACAATGTTGCTGAAAGCAGCCCCTTTGAAGGAGAAAAACTATCTTTATCACAGCAGTCATCTGAAGAACCTAGTTGATTATCTTCATATTCCTCTTGATGGGGAATTCTGCAAGGATCAGAGAAGAAATAGATAAGCAAACATACTCTTCATGAAAAATGCAATCGAATAAGCATTGTTTTGGCATTATTAAGAACATGCAATAGAAATATAAATGAATAGTAAATGCACTGATAATACTCAATGTCAGTTAAACCAAAAGAAAAATTGTAATTACATCACAGAATTAGGCTCTTAAGGTAAAATCCATGCAATTGAGTGACAAAATGAAACTTTTTCTTACTTCATTTGTAGCTTCACTAAATTGTCATAGACATCAGACAATGAGTATCATGGGATCATGAAAGAGAAATATTCTTGAAAGAAGCCACAATGCTTTTGTGGACAAGAGTGAGATTCCAGAATGGTATGTTGCCATTTCAGTGGCAGGGTCTTAAGGGCCTGTCCCACTTAGGCGATTTTTTTCAGCGACTGTCACAGTGGTAGCAGGTCGCCAAAAAAGCGGTGACAGGACCCCCCCCCTCCTACGACAATGTCTATGACAAGCTACCACCTAGTCGACGTCAAGCTACGGAAAGCTACAGACAACCGGCGACCCATTAGGACGTCCATCTACGACCACGCCAACATCGGCCTACGACGACACAGGCGACAACCTATGACAACTAAAGTCAACCTACATCCGCCCGCGATAAGGCACGACCAACATCGACCCTGTCGGGGACAACTGTGGACAATTCAGTCGCCGGTACCTGTCGCCGGTTGACAGAGGTTGACGTAGGTAGTCGCCAATATTCGCCAATGGAATTCACCGCTAGCCGCCAATGGAATGTCCCACAAGCTGATAATTCTGCTGCGAATTAATATTATTTATTTCTCAACATAACATAGTCCCATTTTTAGGAGGTGTAACTCAACTTAAGCACAGGCACAAAATGGGGGGTAGTGAATTTTGTCTTTGAATGAAGATATCTATCAATGAAGATACAGGAAAAAAAATTATTATATTGCCAAAACGTATATTCAAACAACATGGCCAAATGCTTGCTTGCTTGCCCAGAGGAAAGTTAAAATCTACTCCATAACTTTGGGAGATTTGCTGTTTCATTAACTATTCATTTTCCTAAAACTTGGGGAAGCTGGGACTTTTAAACCAGGCAATGTTTTTCCAAAGAAACATGTCTCTGGTATCGGAAATTAAAGCCCACAATAACATTCGTTTTCTGAGGTAGGATTTTTACGGTAGGGCCTGGTCAATTAGAAAATTCTTAAGTTGTAAAGTTTCCATGTGCTGATGGCAACTCTGAGTTAATTCAGCAAGGTCCGTGTGTTTATGTTACTTAATTAGGTGAGAGGAAAAACTCACAATTGTGATGAAAGCATGCTCTCTTCATTGCAGCAATCAGTATCTTTATTAAAGTCTTCATCGCATGTCTCATCAGGTGACGTTTCCTCTCGTTGAATGATGGGCAAGTGGCTTTCTTCAGAGTAAGAGCTAAAAAGGAAGAAGGAGCACTGGTTCAACGCTGCTAATGTGTTAAAATGTGAGCGACAGGCCACCCATGTTGATGTTCTTGCGAAGGAACTACATATGTATTCTGGTAAACGATCATTCACTTCAACACCCAATTAGTTTCCACATTGATTCAAAATTACTGACCAGCAATGAAACCCTCCCCAAAAATGTTAGACATTTACATAAGGTAAAAAAGGATATTTTGATCACGGCAATTCCATTTTTAAATGTATTTTGTGTTTTTTTTCCCCACTTAGTGCATTTACTGTAATTGTTTCAAATTTCCACAATTTGAATTTTAAAATATATTTCCACCAATAATGGCAGGACATGTTGAGGAAAAATATCCAGTACCAGGAGAACTTCAAGTCCTAAAAACGTGTGCAATGACTACTGATACCATTAAATACAAGGTTAGAATTCTTATACTTGAGATCTCCAGGAAAGATTTCACAAAATTATAAAATTAAGAAGCAAATCAAGATTGAAGATTGAAGATTCAATTTCATGGTCACATGTACCAATTAAGGTCCAGTTAAATTTGAGTTTGAGAAATCATAATCATTTATTTCTGATTTAAAATAGCTAAATGCTGAAAATCAAATATCAAAGAGTCAGCAGCAGAATATGTCATTGCTTTCAGATGGGAAATTAACACTGGTATTGTCAATTGAGTCCTCTCACCATCATAAGCAATCATGTTGGGGAAGTCCAGAACAAGGGGTCACAGTTTAAGCATAAGGGGGAGGAAGTCTTTTAGGACCAAGATGAGAATTTTGTTTTTCACACAGAGAGTGGTGAATCTCTGGAATTCTCTGCCACAGAAGGTGGTTGAGGCCAGTTCATTGGCTATATTTAAGAGGGAGTTAGATGTGGCCCTTGTGGCTAAAGGGATCAGGAGGTATGGAGAGAAGGCAGGTACAGGATACTGACTTGGATGATCAGGCATGATCATATTGAATGGCGGTGCAGGCTCGAAGGGCCGAATGGCCTACTCCTGCACCTATTGTCTATGTTTCTATGTTTATCATATTTTGATTATGACTTGTTTTTTCGTTATTACTTCTGAATGCAGTCGTTATGAAACTTACATGTGCATTTCTGCAAGTAAAACGTTACATTTTTTTAAACAAAGTTACTTGTAGATTAATAAATTAAGGTGCCATATCAAATTTCCTTCCAGATTTGAGGTTATACTGTGGAAGATTTGCAAGTGGAGATTTACCAGTGAGCTGAGTTTTTGTATTAGGCAATTACCTGGTGGTGTTCTATAAGCTCCCGTGGGAGAGATTTCAGCAATGTCTAAAATGAGAGTGAATGGGATTCAGAGGATCGCACCAAAGATTAAGAGGTCCTCGGGAGAGATGTTCTAAGAAGCATGAAGGGAGATGCAGACCAAGCCCAGGAGACATGCATGGAATCACAGCGATACAAGAGACTTCAGATGCTGGAAATTGAAGCAAGCGACAAACTATTGGAAGACTCAGTGAGTCTCACACACGGTCTATGGAGAAATGGGAATGGTCAAAGTTTCTGGCCAAGACCCTGGATCGGCCTGAAGAGGATAGTCATGGAAGATAATTCATGCTTTGTCCATCAGTCAGATCTTAAATTAAAATGGCATGGTGGCCTAGATATGTTCACAACCTGCAAAGATTTACCAAACAATTGCTCTGTGTTGGGATAATTCACATTTTGTTTGTGGACTTGCCACTAGTAAGTTCAGCAGCTCATCAGGTCCAAGGCCTGTGCTACTGGATCAGCTTTACACAAGATACTCAGATTGTGAAGGAAATCCAGATGTGGTCCAGATGTGTTGAGGCTGCACAGAGAGTGGCTTGTGGGTGGATGAGAATCAAGGAATGGAATCCACGTCATGTTGCAGGAAGGGTTAATAAAGAGATGAGATGAAGGATGTTTGTTTGTGAGTTGTGTCAGAAGGGGAAGGTGTAGTCGGAGGATGTGATTGTGCTTGGTAGGTGAGGTTGGCGGTGATTGAGTGGTGATAGTCACGGTATGAGATCAGGTGACAGAGCATGGGACTATCTGAGGGGATTGGGAAATATGCTACCATGGAAGAGTTGTGGTTTGGGGCATGCAGGAGTAAATAATGGGGACTTGTCTGAAATGGTTTCCCACTGCTGTGAGACTCTGCTTCTGTAGTAGTGGCGTGTACTTTATAGACGATGGAAGTACTGCTCAGTCATGTATCTTGTTCAAAGAACACTGTGGACTTCATGATGCATGTGGTGAGTTGTCGATTTCAAATGTTGTTTTCTCACAGACATCGGATTGGATCGGATTGCGTTCTGCGGCACACAAGAAGGTTGGTCCTAGGTGATTACAATTCTAGCCAAAGGTAGATAAAAATGCTGGAGAAACTCAGCGGGTGAGGCAGCATCCATGGAGCGAAGGAAATAGGCGACGTTTCGGACCGAGACCCTTCTTCAGATTCAAAGGAGTCTGCATAGATTCTCAGTTCAAGAAGGAACTGCAGATGCTGGAAAATCGAAGGTAGACAAAATTGCTGGAGAAACTCAGCATAGATTCGCTCCATAGATGCTGCCTCACCCGCTGAGTTTCTCCAGCATTTTTATCTACCTTCGATTTTCCAGCATCTGCAGTTCCTTCTAAAACAATTCTAGCTAGTGTGGCTTGCTGGTATCAAAGCTTAGTAAGTTAAAAATGATCTTCAAAATTAAGTATTTCTACTTTTAATAATTATAAAATTGAAGCACCATGGAAGTTACTGCGTGAATTTCTTTGATTGTTTCAGATGTCCAGCATTCAAGGTATTATATTTTTAGATTGTTCTTATATAACTGAAGCAAGAAAAATGCCATAGAGGTTAAAACCGAAGAACAGGGAGAAGGACACGTACCGGATAAGTGTTTCATAATACCGTGTCCTATTTCACAAGAGAGCATGAAAATAGACAAGAAAAAAATGATTAATTAGATCTTAATGTACATTCATATCACAGCAAGAAGACACTGGAATAAAATTAAAAAGGCATGAAATGAAGCAGCGGGCTTCACTTTGTAGTACATTGTCTGTTATGGTGGGGGGGGGGGGGGGGGGGGGGGGGGGGGGGGGGGGGGGTTTGTTATGTTAGTGAGTACACAAGGGCCTGCCCACTTGCGGGTTTTTTTCGGTGACTTGTCGCAGCAGGTCGCCGAAATTTTTTGAAATGTTGAAAATCCAGCGGCGACCAGAAAAAGGTACGGCTCTTTGGGCGACTGCTCGCCACCAAACGGGCGTCATCTTGCGCGAGGGGCGCTGAAAAATGCCAAAATGGTGGAACTCCAGCGGCGACCAGAAAAAGGTACGGCTCTTTGTCGCCCGACTACTCACCACCAAACTGGAGTTCCACCATTTTGAAATTTTTCGGTAGATCGTGACGGGTGCCGGCAAGTCGCGGAAAAGAATCGCGTAAGTGGGACAGGCCCTTAATGCTTCCCAGGCAATAGAGAAGTCAGTGTATTGTTGCCCTGCTTATAGGAGATTTATACTGAACATCTAACGGTTACTATGATGAACATACACTACCTATACATTTCTCAAAGAGCTTGTCTACCTGTACTCCTTGAATGCATAGTAGGCAGGAGTCAAGTGGATAAGGAGTTTTTTTAGGAGAAATGCTTCATCTTTTCTGCGTTTTCATCTGTTCTCCTGTTTACTAATACATTTGCAACACATTCTAATCATGGCTTCATCTGAATGCACTAGCTCTTGCATTGGGGCTTTGTCTAGAGTAGGCCATCTACAATTGTAAGGGTGCTGTTAGAACGCACTATGGGAACTTCACTCGCCCCTCTGCAGGAACTATACATCAGGAGGTGCAACTCCAGAACCAACAAGATCATGGGAGACTCCTTCCACCCCTGCAACGGACTGTTCCAGCTGCTACGGTCAGGCAAAAGCTTCCGTTGCCATGCTGCGAGAACGGAGAGGTTGAGAAGGAGTTTCTTCCCAGAGGCCATTAGGACTGTAAACTATCTCGCCAGGGACTAACTTTACTGAACCATTCTACTGCTTTTTAAAAAAAATTGCTGTGTTTTTCCTCCCTTTTTCCTTCCGCCCACAATATTTAATATGTAAAAGAATATGTGATTCTGTTCCATTCTGTTAGTAGTTAGTTTGTTTGTTTGTTTTTTGCACAAAGTCCGCGAACATCGCCACTTTTCATTTCACTGCACATCTCGTAAGTATACGTAACGAATAAACTTGACTTGAATGCTGAAGATTACAATGGGCCAAATCAGATTCTAATGATCCTTGTGCGACACTCCTGCTTTAGTCGGCTCATGTTGTATTTGTAATGCTTTTGCTTTCTCGTAATCCTTACCTACAGGTGTACATCAACAATATTCACACAAGGAACAAAAAAAAATGTAAGTGTGATTTTTGACATTAATCATGTCATAATAAACTGTTCAGGAGTTTGCAGTCTCTCCCTGCGGGGGAATGCGACCTTTTTGTCGTATTCCCCTTCTCTGCCTCCGTCTGCGATGAGGCCTAATGGAGCTGACGACCTCGAGGCTCCAGAGGCAGAGCCCGTCAGGACTCGCCCTGAGCTCGCTCCCGTGAGGGTGGTCCGGCTCAGGGCTGGAAGAGGTTGGGACGCTCCCGTGAGGGCGGCCAGCCCGAGGGTGGAACGAGGCTCCCGTCGGAGCGGCCGAGCTCGGGGAGGTGCGGCGCTCGCAGCCCGAGGGTGGTTCGGCGCCCAAGTCGGGGCGAACCGGTGCGGGGGAGGTTCGGCGCCCAAGTCGGGGCGGCCCAGCCCGAGGCTGAAGACGGCGCAGTACTCACGTGAGGGTGGCTGGGACGGTGTTCTGGCGGTGGTGGCCTGAGTCCGGGGTTCGGCCGCGGGCCAGCGGCTGTGTCTGCAGGACTGGTGGGCGGCAGCTTCAACCACCCCGGGCCGCGGTGTTTGAGCCGCGGGACTGATTTATATCATCGCCCGGGGTGGGGGGGGTATCGCCCCAGCGCAGAGGGAGAAGAGGAGGGAAGAGACTGCAGACCTAAGACTTTTGCCTCCATCACAGTGAGGAGATGCTGGGTGGACTCACTGTGGTGGATGTTAATATGTGTTTATTGTTGTTTTATTGTATTATATGTATGACTGCTGCAATTTTGTTCAGACTTCGGTCTGAATGACGATAAAGGCTATCTATCTATCTCTCTATAAACGTACCTTTTGGGATTGATCTTCCATGCTGCGCCTTGCAAGGAAAGTGTTGAAGTTAGAGAATTGCCATGACCATCCACTGTATTGACAGTACTTTGGTAATTGGCTGGGCTTGGAAATCTGGATATTGCAGTGTTGTTTGCGTTGTTAATATTGGCGTTAGATCCCGTGGAGGAATAGCTGCTCGGAGTGAACGTTGAATCAACCAGTTTCTCGTGGGATGGCGACTCCGTTTCATCTTGCGTGGTTCCCGATTTATTGAGGTGTAAAGGACGCTGAGTGGTGAAAGTCTGTGGGAAGCTGCTTCGACCATCACTTCCGTAATAGCCAACATGGTTACCAAATAAGCCACCGGCCCTCTGCAAGGAAGACACACTCCATTGCATTAAACATGTCAACATTATGAAACGTTTCCATTATACAGTATTTCTAATTCTAAGACTATAATCTCGGCTGTCTAGTGTCATGAAATGTGAAGGAATAATCTTGCCACAAAATGAAATGGTTTGAATTTAGTTTTCCGACTCCTCCCCAAAACAATTCCTAACGAGTAGATCAAAACTTTTGACAGGACTTGGTGTACGAATAAACCCTGAATGATCCGCCATTGGGGATTTACACATTGACAGGTGTGTGCGCAGAAGTTCCAGTGGATCAACCACCATGGCTGCAAGAGCAGGTATTTTGCAGAGAATGACTCACTACCTGACACTCAAAGGCTTTTCCAAGTATGTTATGGAATACTCTCCATTTACTTGCAAGAGAACAACACTGACAACTCTCGATAAGACAAACCAGAACATAGTAGTCACCCTAAACATTCAGTTCTCAAATCCCCAACGAAGATTGGTTGTTGCTGAAGTAATGGTCGGTGGTGTGCAGTGTTTAAGAGCTGATGGGTGCTGGGGGGATGCTGTTTTTGACAGGCTCTTGTATCTTCTTTCTGATGGTAGTAGGAAAATGGCCTGGGTGTTGTGGGATTTTGATGATATTGGGTTTCCATTTTGGGGTAAGCCCTCCTATATGTCCCTTCGATAGTGGGAATGTCAACCACTCTCTGGGTTCTCCATCCATCCTGGGCATTTAGAAACATATAAACATCGAAAATAGGTGCAGGAGTAGGCCATTTGGCCCTTCGAGCCTGCACTGCCATTCAATATGATCATGGCTGATCATCCAACTCAGTATCCCATCCCTGCCTTCTCTCCATACCCCCTGACCCCTTTAGCCACAAGGGCCACATCTAACTCCCTCTTCAGATTCAGATTCAGATTCAGATTCAGATTCAATTTTAATTGTCATTGTCAGTGTACAGTACAGAGACAACGAAATGCATTTAGCATCTCCCTTGAAGAGCGACATAGCAAACGATTTGAATAAAAAATAATAAGTGTCCGGAGGGGGGGAGGGTGATTGGCAGTCCTTAAGTATATCAAAACTTTAGGGCAACACTGTGGTGCAGCAGTAGAACGTCTGCCTCTCAGCGCCAGAGACCCGGGCGCTGATTGGCAGTCACCGAGGTACGTTGTTGAGTAGAGTGACAGCCGCCGGAAAGAAGCTGTTTATCGACCTGCTGGTTCGGCAACGGAGAGACCTGTAGCGCCTCCCGGATGGTAGGAGGGTAAACAGTCCATGGTTGGGGTGAGAGCAGTCCTTGGCGATGCTGAGCGCCCTCCGCAGACAGCGCTTGCTTTGGACAGACTCAATGGAGGGGAGCGTGGAACCGGTGATGCGTTGGGCAATTTTCACCACCCACTGCAGTGCCTTCCGGTCGGAGACAGAGCAGTTGCCATACCATACTGTGATGCAGTTGGTAAGGATGCTCTCGATGGTGCAGCGGTAGAAGTTCACCAGGATCTGAGGAGACAGATGGACCTTCTTCAGGCTCCTCAGGAAGAAAGAGACGCTGATGAGCCTTCTTGATCAGAGTAGAGGTATTGTGGGTCCAAGAGAGGTCATCGGAGATGTTGACTCCCAGGAACCTGAAGCTAGAAACACGTTCCACCTCCGTCCCGTTAATGTGGATGGGGGTGTGCGTGCCACCTCTGGACTTCCTGAAGTCTCCAATGAGCTCCTTGGTCTTCTTGGAGTTAAGGGCCAGGTTGTTGTCAGCACACCATGCTGCTAAGTGCTGGACCTCCTCCCTGTAGGCCAGCTCATCGTTGTTGCTGATGAGGCCAATCACCGTTGTATCATCTGCATACTTGATGATGGTGTTAGTACCATGTACAGGTGTGCAGTCATAGGTGAAGAAGGAGTAGAGGAGGGGGCTCAGCACACAGCCCTGTGGAACGCCGGTGTTCAGGGTGAGGGTTGAAGAGGTGTGCTTGTCTAACCTCACAGACTGGGGTCTGTTGGTTAGAAAGTCCAGTATCCAGTTGCAGAGGGAGGGGTCGATGCCCAGGTTACCGAGTTTGGCGATCAGTTTTGAGGGAATAATGGTGTTGAATGCTGAGCTGTAATCGATGAACAGCATTCTTACGTAAGTGTCTCTGTTGTTGAGGTGGGAGAGGGCGGAGTGAAGTGCCGTTGAGATGGCATCCTCCGTACTCCTGTTCTTGCGGTAGGCAAACTGATAGGGATCCAGTGTGGGGGGTAGGCAGCTTTTGAGGTGTGCCAGGACCAGCCTCTCGAAGCACTTGGTGATGATGGGGGTAAGTGCAACTGGGCGGAAGTCGTTGAGGCTTGCCTTAAATATAGCCAATGAACTGTGGCCTCGACTACCTTCTGTGGCAGAGAATTCCAGAGATTCACCACTCTGTGTGTGAGTTTTTTTTTTCTCATATTGGTCCTAAAAGATTTCCCCCTTATCCTTAAACTGTGACCCCTTGTTCTGGACTTCCCCAACATCGGGAACAATCTTCCTGCATCTAGCCTGTCCAACCCCTTAAGAATTTTGTAAGTTTCTATAAGATCCCCCCTCAATCTTCTAAATTCTAGCGAGTACAAGCCGAGTCTATCCAGTCTTTCTTCATATGAAAGTCCTGACATCCCAGGAATCAGTCTGGTGAACCTTCTCTGTAGTCTCTATGGCAAGAATGTCTTTCCTCAGAATAGGAGACCAAAACTGTATGCAATACTCCAGGGGTGGTCTCACCAAGACCCTGTACAACTGCAGTAGAACCTCCCTGCTCCTATACTCAAATCCTTTTGCTATGAATTTGGGTTACCAAACGGGGCCATGATGCCACCAGTCAGTATGGTCTCTACCGTAAAACCTGTAAAGGTTTGATAGAGTATTCAGTGACATATCGAATCCCATCAATCTTCAAAGGAAGTTGCATGGATGAGCTTTCTTTGTGATTGTATCAATGTGTCATAAATATCCACGCCTAAGTCTGTGGACTTTGTCATCCTATCGATAAAGACAGATTCATGGATCCCCAGCTTTCCCTTCCCGATGTCAACAATCAGCTCATCACATTATAATGCATAAAATACTAATCAAAAGGTATATGGGATCATTTCATGAGGAAAATGAATGCAAAATAAAGTGTGGCAAAGTTATTAAAAGCACACATTCTGGTGGTGTGGGAATAAAAGTATTTTTGTTTTGTTGAATTCTCTAATATTTTTGGTCTTTATCTATTGTGAAACTAACCCTGAAAATATCATCCTCAGATGCAGCTGAAGCAGCTTCCTTCATTGCCTTTTCCAGCTCTTCTTCTGCTGTCAGGTCTCCAGATATGGCTCGCCGAATCTCCGGGCCAATGTCGTGCAAAGTACGCAGTCCCGCCTGGAAAAGAAAAAAAGAGGTCTGAAAGTTTCTTTTTGGACAGTGAAAAGATTATTTTACGTATTATTCCACATTTTAGGGGCAAATGTAGGAGGGATACCTTCATCCATAAATGCTGAGGGCAGGGCATTTTAGGCTCAAGCTTGATGGAGATCATCTTCCAAGATCTGAGGGGGGATTTACCGCTGCACCACAGAGAGCATATTAACGTATGGCATCTCTGTGTGGTATCTCAGCTGTACGGAGGCTGAGAGGGGAGCTCTTCAGCACGTCGTCCACAGAGCGCAGAGGATCATTGGGACACAGCTACCAGCCTTGGAGGGCATCTACCACACACGGTGCCTCAGGAAGGCTGTCAGCATCCATAAAGACTCATCACACCCCTGTAATGGACTGTTTGAACTACTTCCCTCCGGCAGACGTTTCAAGGCCTTCTACGCCCGAACCTCCAGACTCAGAAACAGCTTTATTCCCAGAGCTATAGCGGCTCTGAACCGGGCCTGCTGAGTGCCCCCCTCCCCCCACCCCCCCTGGACTGTCTCCCTCGGATGGCCACGGCACACAGCTTATTTATTCATTTTACTTTTCCTTTTCATTGATTGGAGCTGCATACTAAATCTCGTTGCCCTGACGTGCAATGACAATAAAATATATTATTATTATTATTATTATAGAAACGTACAAAATTCTTAAGGGGTTGGACAGGCTAGATGCAGGAAGATTATTCCCGATGTTGGGGAAGTCCAGAACAAGGGGTCACAGTTTAAGGATAAGGGGGAAATCTTTTAGGACTGAGATGAGAAAAACATTTTTCACACTAAGAGTGGTGAATCTGTGGGAGTCTCTGCCACAGAAGGTAATTGAGGCCACACAGTTCATTGGCTATATTTAAGAGGGAGTTATGTGTGGCCCGTGTGGCTAATGGGATCAGGGGGTATGGAGAGAAAGCAGGTACAGGATACTGAGATGGATGATCAGCCATGATCATATTGAATGGCGTTGCAGGCTCGAAGGGCTAAATGGCCTACTCCTGCACCTATTTTCTATGTTTCTATCTATGTTTCTATCTGCTGTCTCCTGCACTGATAGTCAGCAAATTCTAGCTGGCAGCACATGGGACAGCAATGAGTAGGAGGACCAGAACGTGTAAACATACATGTAAATCAGGCTCCAAAGAAACGCAAAGAGTTGATATTTTATACTTATATATGTAACGTGTATAATTTAATTCACAAATTTGGTTTAGTATGTTTATTTTGCGGTGGATTGTGCTTTAGCATTGTGGCCAAAAGAATGGTGTTGTCTAATGTAGAGACTGCTGTACAGTAGACATCATGGCAAAGCAATGGGCCGTCAATAAGTGATGAGAATTATTTACAGGAGACACATCGAATTACTCTGCTGTGTAACTCAAGTGACAAAAGCAAGGTAAAATGTTGGATTGTTGGGGAAAGGGGAATTGATTTCTTTACCATGATCAGATTTGAATTCATTCTCTATGTACATCCTGAGCCAAAAGATGGCTATCAAAGTCGCCAGATTCTTTATTCTTCCTCCTTCTCTTCCTTATGCCCCTGTCCCACTTAGGAAACCTGAACGGAAACCTCTGGAGACTTTGCGCCCCACCCAGGGTTTCCGTGCGGTTCCCTGAGGTTGCAGGTGGTTGCCGGAGGTTGCAGGTTGTGGAAGCAGGTAGGGAGACTGACAAAAACCTCCTGGAATCGCACGGAAACCTTTTTGCACGGGCGCAAAGTCTCCAGAGGTTTCCGTTCAGGTTTCCTAAGTGGGACAGGGGCATAGCTCCTCCCCCCCCCTCCCCCCCCCCCCCCAGCTGCATGTCTGAATGTGCATCATCCAACCCATCTTATCTGCTCAGATCATTACTGAAAGATTCTTCCAAAGCAATCTAGATAGAAGAATAATTGTGTTGTTCTATCTGGGACATATGACAATAAAACACTCTTGACACTTGACAAGACACAGTGCTTTCTATATGTAAACATAAACATAATATTTGAATGAAAGAAGATTTCTCACATGTACCTGCAAAGAGAGGGAGTTTTTCTGCACTGCTTTCCCAACAGTGCCCTGTTCTTTTCGTTTCTTGAATTTTCTGAAATAATCCTGGATTAGGAATGTGGCGTAGAACTTCCCGACAGTCACTTCGTCATCTGAAATAGGAAGATATTGTGTACTCTGCAGAATAATTTGTTCCTATTCTTGCAGCTACATGTGTAAAAATCAAATCAATAATATGTACGCTCATGTTCCTGAGTTAAGAAGCCTGTTATATTATCGAATGTTCGATTCCGATCACGGGTGCTGTCTGTACGGAGTTTGAATTTTCTCCCCGTGACCTGCGTGGGTTTTCTCCGAGATCTTCAGTTTCCTCCCACACTCCAAAAACGTACAGGTTTGTAGGTACATTGGCTTGGCAAATGTAAAAATTATCCCTGGTGTGGGTAGGACAGTGTTAATATGCGGGGATCGCTGGTCGGCGTGGGTCGAAGGGCCTGTTTCTGTGCTGTATCTCTAAACTAAACTAAAAGGAATTTTGTTTAAGAAAGAACTGCAGATGCTGGAAAAATCGAAGATGGCCAAAAGTGCTGTTGAAACTCAGCAGGTGAGGCTGAAGTCTGAAGAAGGGTCTCGACCTGAAACATCGCCTATTCCTTCGCTCCACAGATGCTGCCACACCCGCTGAGTTTCTCCGGCATTTTTCGTCTGCATTTAAAAGGAATTTGGACTTTTTTTTAAGGGCGAACATAAAAGCTCTTAAATTCTACAGAGCACGACTATGGCACGTTGAATGGTCATATCACTTGAAACAAGAGTTAGAGCAAATAGCACACAGTGAGTAGATCCCGGACTTCCATGCGCAAGAGTTGTGTTTGAGGTCCTGGAAATATCCACAAGGATTTAAGGAGGATACATTAAAAACAAAAAATATTCCTTGGTGTAGGTTCTGTGGGCAGACATTTTCCCAAACATGGATCAAAGTGGATAATTTCTATTTGTTTAAATTATACAGTCAGTATCCTTACTCTCACTTTTTCTGTTGGCTTCTAATGTAATTCTTGTAAGTTTGGGCATACAAATTCCCATGCTGGGTGACTTTGTTAGCGAGGGTGGAGAATCGACTGGACTATTGCAACTCACTTCTCCTTGGCATCAGCTCCACCTACATCAACCGACTCCAACTGGTCCAGAACGCAGCCGCCCAACTCATCACCCACACCAAATCCTGGCATCACATCACTCCAGTCCTCAAACAACGTCACTGGCTTCCCATCTCCCACCGGATCAACTACAAAATCCTGATCCTCACCTACAAAGCCCTCCACCATCTGGCCCCCCCATATCTCACTGACCTCCTCTCCCCCTACCAACCCTCACGGTCCCTCAGATCCACATCAGCCGGTCTCCTCTCCATCCCCAAGTCCAACCTCCGCAGTTTTGGGGACAGAGCCTTCTCCAGGGCAGCTCCCAGGCTCTGGAACTCCCTCCCCCAACTGATCCGCAATTCCGTGGCCCTCACCATCTTCCAGTCCCACCTCAAGACCCATCTCTTCACCTCTGCCTATCCTTAGCCCCACGTCCCCCTCCCTTTTCATCTGTGCATTAATTGCCTCATATTGTGTTTTGTATTGAATTCTGTCTTTACTTTGTGTACTAGTCATGTCTCTACTATTTATTTCTTTCCCCTTACATGTTTTTCCTCTACCTGCTACATTTTTGTAAGGTGTCCTTGAGACTCTTGAAAGGTGCCCATAAATAATATTTATTATTATTATTATTATTATTATTAATCCAGCTCCAGAGAAACCAAGTAGTTGGCTGATTTTGTTTTTTGCTTTTGAAAAATTTAGAGGTGGTTGGTTTGAGTTTTTAACTCGTATCCCTGATGAGCAAAGCTTTCCAATATTGGGAGATAAAATTCCCAGTCTATTTCCAAACTGGAGAATGAAAGAACATTGCATCTGGCATCCAACATGGAATCAAAATCCTCACTTGATTTACTAAAAATTTTTTTTTTGTTCTTGAAACTTGGCTTACAAAGCGCCATTGTGTTAGCATAAGTTAGCAACACCACCATTAAGAAACATCAATAATATTGTGACTATTCCTTGAAGTTTTGCGGCTACCACCATGGTGTTACCTTATTTTAATGCCCCATTTAGACAATAGACAATCGGTGCTGGAGTGGGCCATTCAGCCCTTCGAGCCAGCACCGCCATTCAATGTGATCATGGCTGATCATCCCCATGCCTGTCCAGTTACTTGCCAAAGAACAAACAACCTGGTGGGTGAACAGATGCTGTTCAACAGTGAGTTGATTAGCATCTATAGGGGAATGGGGTGGTCAAATGTTAAAAATCCCCTTCCTCTCTCTCTCTCCTTCCAATCTTCCCCTGGTCATCCTAATTTTGATCCCTTCCCCATATACCTCCCTCCAGCCCCTTATTACCTATTTTCCATGCCCCATCCCCTCCACCTGATTCCATCCATCTACTACCCAAAACACAACCTATCCGCTCCCCCCCCCCACCTGGTTCTGCTATTATCTGTTCTTCACCTATCCCTTAATGGTTCTTATCCCATCCCTTACTGGGTGTCATCTTCCTTCCCAGCATCGCTAGTGTTTGTGTTCAGCTTAATCCACACCTAGTTGGCTCAGCCTTCACCCACCCCTCCCCCCAACCTGCCATTTTTTCTCTCTACCTTCATCTATCTTCCTCTCAACTCCACTCCTCCTCTTCCCCAACCGAGCTCAATCTGCCCGTCATCCTTCACCCCTCCTTGCTCACAAACCACCTACTGTCCACCTTCCCTCTCCATTCTGACCGGATGCAGCAGGGTTTCGGTCAAAATGTCGACGCTTCCGTTGCCACCACACATTGCTGCTTGACCGTGGGTCTACTAGCAATTTGTTTGTTGCTCTAGGTTCCAGCAGCTGCAGTCCATCGTGTCTCCATTTGCATATTATCACAGGGGAATGAATGGCTTTCATTTCTTAAAATTCTGTATTTGCAAGATGCTCACCTCCTGCAGGAGGAACAACTTGATCCAGCAACTTCATACTTGTCCGCTTCCAGATTTTCTTGACAATTGCTCGAAGTTCCTCATTTGCTTGTTCCAAATTCCCTGTTCATACAGTACAATCCATTTATCAGTAGCTATATTTAAATAAGTCTTGATTTACAGTCAGGCACTAAAGGGCCTGTCCCACTTACGCAACTTTTTCGGCGACTGCCAGCACCTGTCGTAGGTCGTTGCAGGTCGCTGAAAATTTTCAACATGTTAAAAATCCAGCGGCAACCAGAAAGACGCTACGACTCTTTGGGCGACTGAGGAGACGACTCACGACCGTACAGGCGACATGTCGCGGGGTGAAGCCCGTATGGTCGTGAGTAGTCGCCCAAAGAGTCGTACCTTGTTCTGGTCGCCGCTGGATTTTCGATGACCTGCTGCGATTATAACGGGTGCCGGCAGTCGCCGAAAAAAATCGCGTAAGTGGGACAGACCCGTCACTCTCTGCCCCAAACTATTCCCTCATCTTACACGCAGTAGATTTTATTTTGCTATATTTACAAAATACCACTTTTAGTGACAAATAGCTGAAAATGTGGATTACTATTATTACACCAACAGATCAATATCAGTTGCCACAGCTTTGCCACAAGTAAAACTTGATAAGTGACTGTAAAGTGTTATACCTTCACTTTTGATTCTTAAAGCAGTGCGAACCAAAGCAAAGAGGGTTGCATTGAACATAACTGTACCATCGCTGTTTAAAGGCATATTCATGGATACCAAACGCTGTAAGAAATAACGGGGAAAAAAAAGCTTATTTCACAGCAATAAAGAAAAATGCCAGATTTAAAATCAATGATCACATGTCCGAGACGCCACATCTTGAAAATATTAGACTTGTCTTGGCAGAAAAAACAGATTATTTTTCGAAGACATGGACACCATTCATTGATTTATTACAAGGATAGTATGGTACGACACAACTTTGGATTTAAATCTAATTACGGGTTGGGTGAGGTGGGTGGGGAGGGATGTGAGGTATATCACCACTTTTTTCTTTCTTTCTCTTTTTGTCCTTTTATTTTTTTTATTTTTTATTTTCCTCTCTTCTTTCTTTCATTTATTCACTCTTTAGCTACACTGGCAGTCTAGGGGTTCTATCTTTGCACATCTCACTTTTTCTCCTTGCTTTTTCTCCTTTCTTGTTTTCCAATTATAGCTAAAAGTTAAAATTGAAACTGCACAATAACTGCATTATTTCATATGCCGTTGGTTCTATTTTTGTACATTTGCTTCTAATAAATATATATATTTTTTTAAATCAATTATCAAAATCCAAGTTTAATAATTACATAGAGACTCAATAAACCATTGTTTGAAATTAGAATTAGACATATATATTTCTGCATGATCATCTCAAACTTGTATTCACTAAGGGCCTCAATGCAGAAGAGTATTCACATCAACATGCAAAATACAAATACACCATGGGTGAACATCTGGGAAGATGGGAGGGGAGGCTGGCTGGACTATGGTGCCTTCCTCACCTTGCTGCCACTGTGTTATGTTGTGTCGTGGACTTTCTGTGTTTGTGCTTTTTTTTAAATTCTATTTTATTTTTAATATGTTTTATTATTTATTATTTATTTATTTTTATGATACTGACTGTAAAGGGAAATTCATTTCGTTGCCTCTAATTGAGACAATGACAATAAATTTGAATACAATACAATACAACAGTGGTTTTATTCATGGATTAATAATCTGGAGGCATGCAACAGAAATACAAAGAACACATTCAAATATCACTATCTGGCAGATTTGAGAATCAGAATTGCAGAAAAATCTGTAAATATTGATAATTTAGAAAATTAAATTTTGTGATATTGCATGTGGAAAACCTCAGATATTACTTATGTGGAGTATGCTTAGGAGAGGAAATGTGATATTAGGACAATAGTTCCCCAATTTACCCAAAAGTTGGAATTTTCTTAAGGGCCTGTCCCACGAGCATGCGACCTGCATGCGGCAAGCGCGACCAAACCGGAAGCGGGGGCCGCGTGGAGGTCAAGTGAGTGACGTGAAGTTCGAGTAAAGTCCGCGGGAAGTTCGTGCGTGACGTACGGCGTCGAGGCGGTGCGTATGGCGTTGAGGCAGCTGCGGGCCGGCAGGCCGTTGCCGGGCGGAATTTTTGAACACGTTCAGTTTTTCGGAGACCCGCGCAATGTCGGGACCAGCTCCGCACAACTCCATACGTCTCCGACGTGGGACCGGCCCCACGAGGCCATATGGCTCAAGTGACCACGTTAGGTCGCGCTTGCCACATGGAGCCGCATGCTCGTGGGACCGGCCCTTTAGTGGATATATTATTAAATAATTGTCACCTTTCCAATTGCTTAACTTATCGAGGCCAGGTAAAGTCTCTGTTTATAGTTGTAACAATATTGGGTAAAACCGCTTGCATTGGGTCAAAGCTTGGGAAATGTATCAGCATAGTAAACCAAGTCTTACTTTGCAGGCCACTCGATGTGGACAGAGCTTTCCAAATCCTAAAGGTGGTTGTATCCGTCTCAGGAGAGTAACTACATCCAAGTGTTTGATGCGACCCCTGCAAAAATAAAGTCAAGAACAAACTGAAAAATATTAATCATATTGCGCATTTGTGAGCACAATGTTCACATATCTGTTTGTCACTTCCTTTTCCTCAAACTGATTCTTCTCACACCGCCTATTGACAAGCGGATGAGTGAGGTAGCAGATATCCCACTTCCAGCAGTCTGCATGCAGCTCTGTTAGTGCTGGTGGTGGGCAAGAGAGGTACAGAACCATCCTCCCTCAGTTTTTACTTTCATCAAATGAGAAAGTGCCTGACTCCATTCAGCATCCACCATAGAAACATAGAAAAATAGGTGCAGGAGTAGGACATTCGGCCTTTCGACCCAGCACCGCCATTCAATATGATCATGGCTGATCATCTAAAATCAGTACCCCGTTCCTGCTTTTTCCCCATATCCCTTGCTAAATCTAACGCTCTCTTGAAAACATCCAGTAAATTGGCCTCCATGACCTTCTGTGGCAGAGAATTCCACAGATTCACAACTCTTTGGGTGAAGAAGACTTTCCTCATCTCAGTCCTAATAGTCTTAAACTGTGATCCCTGGTTCTGGACTCCTCCAACATCAGAAACATTTTTCGTGCATCTAGCCTGTCCAATCCTTTAAGAATTTTATATGTTTCTATAAGATACCCTCTCATCCTTCTAGCCATGATCACATTGAATGGCGGTGCTGGCTCGAAGGGCCGAATGGCTCAGTCCTGCACCAATTGTCTATTGTCTAAATCACAGTCATATATCAGTCCCGCCATCCCGGGAATTAACCTGGTGAACCCCAATAGCAATAATGTCCTTTCTCAAATTAGGAGACCAAAATTGCACACAATACTCCAGGTGCGGTCTAACCAAAGCCCTGTATAACTGCAGTAGGACTCCTTGCTCGTAAACTCAAATCCTCCTGCACTGAAGGCCAACAGCTAGGGCAGTTTCTATGGAACATCGCAATGAACTACTGCGTGCTTCCAGATAGTATGTGAGCTACATCCTCCATTGGGCAACGGAAGTGCCACACAAGTAAAGGAAGTTCATGATCTTTATTCAAAGCCCAGACTTATGTAGTAATTAGAAATACATCAGCAAAGAATTGTGCAGGAATTTCTACTGTTATGCTATGTTAGCATTCATAGCAAAAGGATTTGAGTATAGGAGCAGGGAGGTTCTACTGCAGTTGTACAGGGTCTTGGTGAGACCACACCTGGAGTATTGCGTACAGTTTTGGTCTCCTAATCTGAGGAAAGACATTCTTGCCATAGAGGGAGTACAGAGAAGGTTCACCAGACTGATTCCTGGGATGTCAGGACTTTCATATGAAGAAAGACTGGATAGACTCGGTTTGTACTCGCTAGAATTTAGAAGATTGCGGGGGGGATCTTATAGAAACTTACAAAATTCTTAAGGGGTTGGACAGGCTAGATGCAGGAAGATTGTTCCCAATGTTGGGGAAGTCCAGAACAAAGGGTCACAGTTTAAGGATAAGGGGGAAATCTTTTAGGACCGAGATGAGGAAAACATTTTTCACACAGAGAGTGGTGAATTTCTGGAATTCTCTGCCACAGAAGGTCGTTGAGGCCAGTTCATTGGCTATATTTAAGAGGGAGTTAGATGTGGCCCTTGTGGCTAAAGGGATCAGGGGGTATGGAGAGAAGGCAGGTACAGGATTAGATTAGATTAGATTAGACTTTATTAATCCCCTTATTCAGGGGAAATTCAGATGTCCTTGCAGCACACTAATAAAAATACAACATAGCATTCAAGAAGGAATTCAACACCAAAACATCCCCCCACAGTGGAAACCACTGTGGGGGAAGGCACAAAGTCCAGGATACTGAGTTGGATGATCAGACATGATCATATTGAATGGCGGTGCAGGCTCGAAGGGCCGAATGGCCTACTCCTGCACCTATTTTCTATGTTTCTATGTTTAATTTTCCATCTGGTGATATTGAAGGCTTAGGTTCAAATGAAGTGATAATATTGACGAAAATAAAAAATTTGAAGCTCTTTTCATCTATTCTAACCATAAAATAAACGTTAAAATTGCATTTTATCACCAGTCAAGTGAGATTTCCCTGATGTTGGAGGTGTTTTGGAAGCAGTGAAGGGCAGTGAAGGGATCGGTCTGCAACATTAAAACAAACCCCCTATTTGTTGAAGCTAAATATCACACAGAACTTTCTCAATTTTAATTTGAAATCTTTTTTTTACTCACTGCATCCAACCATTACTTCATCGTCATACATAAGTAGGAAGAGTCAATCAACATGATTTTATGATTGAGAAATGTATTAGAATTCTTTGCAAATGTGATCGTCCCACTTAGGAAACCTGAACGGAAACCTCTGGAGACTTTGCGCCCCACCCAAGGTAAGACTTTCCACTACCTGCAACCTCCGGCAACCACCTACAACTAGCATCGCAACCGGCTTCCACTAAAAAATTACCGATTTTTAAAACGGCAACCTGTTTTTAGTCGCGGCCGGTTTGGAATTTTTTAAAATAATTGGTGGAACATAGAAGAAGCGGATACCACTTTCGACCATTAGGGAGACTGACAAAAACCTCCGGGAACCGCACGGAAACCTTGGGTGGGGCGCAAAGTCTCCGCAGGTTTCCGTTCAGGTTTCTTAAGTGGTGCAGGGGCATTACGTGGATTCAGGATAATTAAGGACAGGGGTCAAGGAAAGAGCGTTCACGTCGATCGCGGCCCTGTTTCCACCAATACTTCCACCACCAAGCACAAGACGCGACAAGACAGACACCATTGTGTGCAGACGCCGAGAAATGCGTTCAGCTCCGGCTGAACAACTTCTAATCTCGTGTGTGGACTCGATAAGAAGAAGAACTAAGGACACAATGAAAAAGAATAGGAATGAGGAAGCGCAGATGCTGGTTTATTAAAATAGACAAGTTTTGAAGTAACTCAGCTGGTCACCGACGCCTGTATGGGGGTGAGTAGTCACCCAAAGAGGCGTACCTTGTTCTGGTCGCCACTGAATTTTCAACATGTGACTATGGTGGGTGCTGGCAAGTCGCCGAAAAAAGTTGCGTAAGTGGGGCAGGCCCATAACATAGAAACATAGAAACATAGAAATTAAGAGCAGGAGTAGGCCATTCGGCCCTTCGAGCCTGCACCGCCATTCAATATGATCATGGCTGATCATCCAACTCAGTATCCCGTACCTGCCTTCTCTCCATACCCTCTGATCCCCTTAGCCACAAGGGCCACATCTAACTCCCTCTTAAATATAGCCAATGAACTGGCCTCGACTACCCTCTGCGGCAGAGAGTTCCAGAGATTCACCACTCTCTGTGTGAAAAAAGTTCTTCTCATCTCGGTTTTAAAGGATTTCCCCCTTATCCTTAAGCTGTGACCCCTTGTCCTGGACTTCCCCAACATCGGGAGCAATGTTCCTGCATCTAGCCTGTCCAACCCCTTAAGAATTTTGTAAGTTTCTATAAGATCCCCTCTCAATCTCCTAAATTCTAGAGAGTATAAACCAAGTCTATCCAGTCTTTCTTCATAAGACAGTCCTGACATCCCAGGAATCAGTCTGGTGAACCTTCTCTGCACTCCCTCTATGGCAATAATGTCCTTTCCTCAGATTTGGAGACCAAAACTGTACGCAATACTCCAGGTGTGGTCTCACCAAGACCCTGTACAACTGCAGTAGAACCTCCCTGCTCCTATACTCAAATCCTTTTGCTATGAAAGCTAACATACCATTCACTTTCTTCACTGCCTGCTGCACCTGCATGCCTACTTTCAATGACTGGTGTACCTTGACACCCAGGTCTCGCTGCATCTCCCCTTTTCCTAGTCGGCCACCACTAAACTGCACATCTGCAATGATGATTTCAAGATCAGATATCCAGGCAGCAGCACTTACTTGGCCTCAGGGTCATATTCAGCCCAAATTCTCTTAAATTCGTCCAGATGATGAGGACCAAGGATGGACCAATCACGTGTTAAATAGTCAAAATTATCCATGATTACAGCCACAAAGAGGTTAATGATCTGAAAAAAAAAGTACAAATTTTGGATAGTCACAATATCCAAGTCAACTTTATTTGTCTCATCCACATACAAGATGTGCAGTGAAATGAAAGTGGCAAAGCCTGCGGATTGTGCTAAACTAAAGAACAGAATCAGTATTTACATAATAGAAAAAAACCCCAGCACTTTTAAAAAGCCACAACACAACAGTAATAGCCCTGTCCCACAGTACGAGTTCATTCCAAGAGCTCTCACGAGTTAAAAAACAAAATCAAACTCGTGGTATGCATTAGAATGAGCGTAGCGGGTACATCGGAGCTCGGGGACGGCTCTTAGCGCTAACGGCAGGAACTCGGGAAGACTCGCTAACGGCAGGTGAGCACGGGAAGACTTGTGAAGATTTTTCAACATGTTGAAAAATGTCCACGAGAGCCCCGAGTACCGACGAGTGGCCGTTACCGTAAATCTCCGAGTTCCAATCATGGCAAACTCGGGAGAACTCTTGGAATGAACTCTCCCAAATTTAGGTGGTATATACGAGTACAAACACAACAACAGAGAGAACAATAGACGCATTTCCGTCTTTGTGAGTCATTGGATTACCTGAAGGGCTTGTCTCTGACAACGGCCCCTAATTTCGTGCTGCACCGTTCCAAACTTTCATGAAGCTAAATGGTATCAAGCATACCTTTGTGACAACTTACCATCTGGCATCTAATGGCGCAGCCGAAAGGTCAGTCAGGATAATCAAAGAAACTCTCAAGAAACAAGTTCTTGAAGGTAATTCAAATTTCAGTATGTCACAGCGGCTAGCTATTTTCTTACTGAAATATTGTACCATGCCACAATCTACCACAAACTATATGCCAGCTGAACTGCTCATGAAAAGATGGCTCAGAACTAGACTGAGCATACACGAAGAAGCAGATCTGCCAGACATTGGTATTATTCCAAGTTCAGATGTAAAATCAGAATCTCCAAAGAAATTAGGGACAAAGATAAATGATCCTGAACTTGACTCTCATTCAGAACCACAACCTGACACTCCCACAAAACCACTCAGGAGAGCGTAAACCAGTCATCAGATTAAATTTATAACATTATTCTTGTTTGTCTAATTTACAAGTAATTTTAATTTCTAATGCCCCTGTCCCACTTAGGAAACCTGAACGGAAACCTCTGGAGAATTTTCGCCCCACCCAAGGTTTCCGTGCGGTTCCCGGAGGTTCCCGAAGGTTTTTGTCAGTCTCCCTACCTGCTTCCACTACCTGCAACCTCTGGCAACCACCTGCAACCTCAGGGAACCGCACGGAAACCTTAGGTGGGACGCAAAGTCTCCAGAGGTTTCCGTTCAGGTTTCCTAAGTGGGACAGGGGCTTAAGGGTATAGCAGTGTAATGTATATAATATTGTATATAATGGTAACTGTAACTTTAAGAACTGTACTAGAATGATATGAGTTGTGTCGTGATATATTCATTATCTCATTCACAGAGTTTTCCTGGGATACAGGATTCATTATCTTATCAGTCTGGTGACTAAGTGTGAGTATGCGCAGTGTACTTTTGTGAAATAAAGAAGACCCAGGCTGGCAACAGCGTGTACTGTGAACCTGTGCTTTGTTTCTATCTACATGCATTTCAATAAATATGTCTTCATTAAAATTAACCATCTGCTGCAGCCACAACCACCATCTAGATTTGGGGCATAACCACAATGCCAACAATTGTTAAAGTGCCCGCTTCAACTAACGTTTATGCCGATGGAATATTTGCAATGCCCTGTAGTCTGTTACTCACCCACACTGCAAACAATATCTCATTCTCTCTCGCCAAACAGCAACAGGCAGCATGTTCGTTTGCAAAGATTCCTGCAATCCCAATTTGTTTGAGGCTAACTTTGAGATCTACCGCAGCTGAAAAGGACCCCAACTCCTTGTGGCAGCGAATCGTGTAGGGAAATGCTTTGCACTTGATAAAAAATTAATTTGAACTTTTTGCTTGCAAATATATTTGAATTTGAATTCCTGTATAGTCATTCAGACCTTTTGGTCTGAACGAAATTTCGTGCCTGCAGTCATACATATAATAATAAATAATTAAAACACACAATAAACACAAATTAACATCCACCACAGTGAGTTCACCAGGCACCTCCTCACCGCGATGGAGGGAAAAGTCTTAAAGTCTATGTCTCTTCCCTCCTTGTTCTCCGTCTGCGCTGAGGCGATCCAGGCTTCCGTTGTTGTGATATAACTTACATTTTGAAAAAGACACTTGTGTGTGTGGGGGCTTATTGGAGTTTTCTGATTCTTTCGGAGCTTTCAAATTCTGCCCCTTGTGTTGTAAGTGAAAGCGGCTGGAGGGACAGCGAGAAAGAGATGGTGGCGATGAGAAAGATAGTGATGGAGATGGATTAGGAAGAAAGACTTCTTGTTTAATGTTCAAAAACTCTAGCTCTGTAAATATAGCCAAATAATGATCTCATCTTTGATTTACTGATAAGAGAAAAGAAAAACGGTAACTTTTAACACTAATGATACAGCTGGGTGAAGAAAAAGAGGCAGAAACATACAAAAAAATATATAAAATAATAGTTTCATTTGATTTCCCCTGAAGCAGCTTTTAACAGCAGTAAATAAGGACATGAGAAATAACATGTTAAACGTGGGCAGATCCATGGCATTTTACCTGCATTCCTGAGGAAAGAGTGGATATGGATTTGAATCATTGATGGAGAGTCCAAAATTAGGTGAATGACAGTGGAGCAATGAATAGGCAAGGCGCTCAAATGAGTGATTTCTGTCCTACGACATTAGCATAATCGATGTTCAAAGTGCAGCTGTTTAATTTGTCAAGGGCACTTGATGCCTGCAGCATATTTCTACCACTTAAATTTTAAACACAAATTGGCACCTACCAAGAAGGCACACAGCATGTAGAAACTGACAAAGTAGAAATAAGCAAAATTGGTTCCACAGGATAAATCTTCCTCTTGTGACTCTCCTTCACAGGGTTTTCTTGGGAGACAGGATAACATGATCTCCTGCCAGTCTTCACCTGTAGCACATCTGAAAATTAAGGATAGTTATGTGAGTTTGTATCATTAGAAAACAATGGATGATATCAATAACCTATATTTATATATATATATTACTAAAACTCATCTTGTTTGTTTGTGAGTCTGTTTGTTTGCGTGCGTGTCTGTCTATCTGTGTGAGTGAGTCATGCCCTGAATTACGCCAAAACGGTCCACGATAGCGCTGCAATTTTTGGAACACCTTACTCTTCATTGTACTGTGGTGTGGTGTATCAAATTTCATTCAGATTGATGGTATATTTAACAAGGTATTCACATTTTGAACTTTACAAAATCCAGTTTAAGAAAAATCTGTTCAAGTTGCAGAGGCAGTTAGCAGCTAGCAGCTATGATGTCACAATGGGGTCTCATTTACATAAACTGCTGACAACTTTCTGGCCCTGCCCATTACAATGTTGCAAATCACAGGACACTGAGTCCTGGCAGCAAGTGCAATTGGGTTTTTTTTAAAGTGAAAAGTCATTTTTTAAATGGTTTAAAAAGAGGGAGGGTGAAGAGGAATGGGAGGGAGTTCTGGGGGATAAGGGGAAATGAGCCTCCCGTGCGCAGTTGGGGGCTTTGGGTGAGTGGTGGAATATTGCGTTGGGGGAATGGGTTGCGTTGGGGGAACGGGTGAGGGGTGAAATATTGTGTTTGGGAAAGGGTTGCGTTGGGGGACCAGGCCTCCTGCGGGAGCTATGGGTGAGTGGTGGAATATTACGTTGGGGAATGGGTTGCATTGGAGGACCAGGCCTCCCTTGGGTCCCCACTTGTTCTAGTTTTACATAATTTTGAGAATGAGCTGTAACCCTGTCAGGAATGCAAGGAATCTTATTATTTTGAAAGATACAGAAAAATAAACCTCAAAAGTACTGCAGCTGAAATTCACTCGTGTTCACAATGAACTGATTGAAAGTAAACATAACAAAACAAACCAAAACTTAAATAAATCTTCTCAATCCTTCGCAACTCCAAGCTTCATCTCTATATTATAATTAAACATTTTAATGTTTTAATAGCTTATTGCATATGATTAATTTGACAATGTGCTTTGCAATACCATTAGGGGCAGTGCAACAAAAATAGACTGAATATTTTACCCCTCTTAATTATATTTTACTGAGCAATCTTTTAAAACACTTGTAATATTGTTGAGACATTCACAAATACAATGATCAATGAGGAATTAGTTGATTAAACAAATGGCCAAATGAAGCCGCAAGTCACTTTCAAATGCCAAAATAAAGTTAAATGCAATTAAAAACGGAATACATTTGGAACTATTTCTAAGTCTCTAAACGAGACACAAAATTATCAAAATAGATCCAGCATCCGCAGTTCCTTCCCACACACACTGCACATACACTTCTTATACACAAAAAACTGGTTCATAACAATTAATTATACATTTTTTATCATGATTTAACTTCTTCACAAGGTTAGAGACCCCATTATTGAGTTGGTGGTTTTTAAATCAGCCCTGGCTCAAAGCTGAGAGATCAAATGGGAAGTGTTGGTATCACAGTTATTGTAGTAACTCAGCGGGACAGGCAGCATCTCTGGTGAGAAGGAATGGGTGACGTTTCGGGTCGAGATCCTTCTTCAGATTGAAAAAGGGTCTCGACCTGAAACGTCACCCATTCCTTCTCACCAGAGATGCTGCCTGTCCCGCTGAGTTACTCCAGCATTTTGTGTCTACCTTCGACTTAAACCAGCATCTGCAGTTCTTTCCTACACAAATGGGAATTGTAGCTGGCATATAGCCTCAGCAGGAGAGTATTACTCTGGGGCTGAATGATGAGTTCATCTATGGTGGCATTTAACCTCTGTCTTGATCCAGATTTCTGCAGTTGATCAAGGTCCAAAAGGAGCTGAACCATAAACTGCATCGCCAGTGGTGTTCTCATGGGTGAATTTTGCAAACCCACCAGGTGGTGTTGCTGCTACTGTTTCAAATCCAACTGGTGTATTGAGGCACTGTTTACAGTCAATTCGTTCAAGATATATAGCGTAATTTACAAGGAAAATCAACCTTGTGCTGACTTTACTACTTTATGTTCTGGAATAAATTGCAGTCACGAGAAGCACGTTAACTTATTTTAAAATGAAGGAAATCATAATCTGAATCAAACAAAACTCTGATTAGACCATGGTTACACAAAAAAGCTGGAGAAACTCAGCGGGTGCAGCAGCATCTATGGAGCGAAGGAAATAGGCAACGTTTCGGGCCGAAACCCGAAGGGTTTTGGCCCAAAACGTTGCCTATTTCCTTCGCTCCATAGATGCTGCTGCACCCGCTGAGTTTCTCCAGCTTTTTTGTGTAACCTTCGATTCTCCAGCATCTGCAGTTCAAACAAAACTCTGATTAGACCATACCTGGTTTACATTAAGCCGTTCCAGCTAGGCTTGGGAAATTGATATAATCAATCTACGAGGAAGATTCATTCAAAAGATCACAGAAGCACAGAATGATTGTAGTATTGGAGAAGGACCATTGTTTTTATGTTTTCACTGGGTTTATGTAAGAGCAATCCAGATAATCCATATCTGCCATCTTCACATATCCTTGTAATTTATTTATTTTCAGATAATTTTCCAGTTCTCTTAATATGACAAATGAATCTGTTTCACTTTGAGTGCATTCTAAAGTTTACCGCTCTCAGATAGAAACATAGAAAATAGGTGTAGGAGGAAGCCATTTGGCCCTCTGAGCCAGCACCGCCATTCATTGTGATCATGGCTGATCGTCCCCCATCAATAACCTGTGCCTGCCTTCTCCCCATATCCCTTGACTCCACTAGCCCCTAGAGCTCTATCTAACTCTCTCTTAAATCCATCCAGCGACTTGGCCTCCACTGCCCTCTGTGGCAGGGAATTCCATAAATTCACTCTTGTGCATTAAAAAGGTTCTCCTCTTATAAAGAAGGGTTTTGGCCCGAAACGTCGCCCATTTTCTTCGCTCCATAGATGCTGCTGCACCCGCTGAGTTTCTCCAGCAATTTTGTGTACCTTTCTCCTCTTATAAATACCATTTCAAGCAGGATGCAAGGCCACTAAATTCAAGTGCAGTTTCATACCATTTCAAGCAGGCCACCAAATTCAAGTGCAGTTTCCTACCATTTCAAGCAGGTTGAAACCACCATAAAACCACATAAAACACCACAAACCACTTAAAACCACACTCACAGTTTAGTAGACATTCAATGTGTTCCGTTGGTTCACAGCTGAGACAGAGAGTAGCTTTTTTTCCACGAGCAGTTGCTCTACTCAATAACCCAAAGTCTGTAGCCTCCTTTTGCTCTGGTATTTTATTTCATTCACATGTTTAAAGTATTATGTTTTATTATTAATGTTTAATGCTTTATGCGTCATTCTTAATTGTCACTGTATGTCATGTTGTTATTTGCGAGCGGAGCACCAAGGCAAATTCCTTGTATGTGTACATACTTGGTCAATAAACTTATTCATTCATTCATTCAATCATTCATCATTCATTCATTCATTCATTCATTCATTCATTCATTCATTCATTCATTCATTCATTCATTCATCATTCATTCAATCATTCATTCATTCAATCATTCATTCATTCATTCATTCAATCATTCATTCATTCATTCATTCATCATTCATTCATTCATTCATTCATTCATTCATTCATCATTCATACATTCATTCATCATTCATTCATACATTCATTCATACATTCAATAATTCATTCATTCATTCATGCATTCATTCATCATGCATTCATTCATTCAGTCATACATACATACCTGCCAAGAAAAAAACAGAGAAGATCTGTTACCAGACTTCAGTCCTGGATATTATTAATCCTACTAGTCCTGGAATATTAATTTCAATATCATGACTGGTTTTATGTGTGTTGTATACTGTATACTGTACTGTTCGCCAGTGAGTGAATGCATCTTAAGTAATTACACTCCAAAGTCTCACCATTTTGTCTCACCATGTTTTATGCAGAGAGAGGATGTCTCGGTCTACAATAAGAGATTAGCAGCATTAAAATACCCACAATCTTTGTTAGTGCTAACTGAGTGGTTGCTTCAGAAGTAGAAGTGGGTTACAAACCTGAAGAGCAACAGAACAGCTTGTGGAAATGTTTGGAAATTGTTGTTCCTGTTAATGTGATTGGCATCGTTAATGGCAATCTTACCAAACACCTAAAATAATAAAACAAACACATTTATATTAATTATCATCTCATTTACTTGTACTTTTGTTCCTGGTTGACATAATCTAGAAATATAACACTGCATTCACATGCATTAATGATACTATAGGCAATAGTTGCTGGAGTAGGCCATTCGGCCCTTCGAGCCAGCACCGCCATTCAATGTGATCATGGCTGATCATCCACAATCAGTACCCCGTTCCTGCCTTCTCCCCATATCCCTTGACTCTGCTATTTTTAAGAGCTTTATTTAACTTTCTCTTGAAAGCATCCAGAGAATCGGCCTCCGCCGCCCTCTGAGGCAGAGAATTCCACAGACTCACAACTCTCTGTGTGAAAAAGTGTTTCCTCGTCTCCGTTCTAAATGGCTTACCCCTTATTCTTAAACTGTGTGTGGCCCCTGGTTCTGGACTCCCCCAACAGCGGGAACATGTTTCCTGCCTCTGAGCTCCAACTCACCACAAATCATCCCTTCTCTCACCTGAAATTGATACCACTGTATATACTAACATTCTCACCGCCTGGGCAGAAATATCGGTAAGACAAAAGGCAATGTGTTTGTGTTTCCACCACAACTCAGAGAAAGAAAGAAATGCAGAGATGAGAAATGAAATACAAGAATGACAAAGTTCATGAACTTTAGGTGACAAGAAATATTGTATATCTAGTTAAAAAAAAAGGAACCGGCGCATATGCAAGGTTTATTTAAGGTTTGAGAAACAGAAGCTGGGTTTAGGAGAAGCCCTATTGAGAATTACAAAAGTAGCAGGGAATCAGGAGGGTTAAAAAGGGGCCATGAAATGTTCTTGGTAAACTGGGTAAGGAGAATCCCAAGTTATTGTATACATACATTAAAAACAAGAGGGTAGGACCACTCAAGAACAATGGAGGGAATTTCGGGATGGAGCCTGAGGAAGTGGGAGAGATACTAAATGAGTATAAGGTTGTTGGCTGTAACCCCCCCATTGACGGACTGTACACTGCAAGGGCCAGGAAGCGAGCGGGCAAGATCATCTCTGACCCCTCTCACCCTGGCCACATTCTCTTTGAATCACTTCCCTCTAGAAGGCGACTCCGGACATTCAAAGCCGCCACAGCCAGAAATAAAAACAGCTTTTCTCCACGAGTAGTAGCTCTACTCAATAACCAAAATTCTGTAGCCTCCTTTTTCTCTGGTGTTTTATTTAATTCACATGTTTAAACTGTAATGTTTTATTATTAATGTTTGATGCGTCATTCTTAATTGTTACTGTATGTCGTGTTGTTACTTGTGAGCGGAGCACCAAGGCAAACTCCTTGTATCTGTACATACTTGGCCAATAAACTTATTCATTCATTCAGACATCAGTGTTCATGGAGGGGAAACACAAGGAGAATAGATAGTGAGATCAGAGAAGTGTATGCTGAAATTCCTGGCTTTATTGAAATCAAAATGCTTAAGGTGTTAGGTATTTAAAAAAACATTAAGGTGTCAAGAAGTTTGAGGTGTTGGCAATTTTTAAGAACATGAAAGTAGATAAGATCTCTCTCAGTTTATTGGGAGAGGGCGGACAGAAGACTGTTTAAGAAGGAACTGCAGATGCTGGAAAATTGAAGGTAGACGAAAAAAGCTGGAGAAACTCAGCGGGTGAGGCAGCATCCATGGAGCGAAGGAAATAGGCAACGTTTCTGGCCGAAACCCTTGGGTTTCGGCCTGAAACGTTGCCTATTTCCTTCGCTCCGTAGATGCTGCCTCATGCGCTGAGTTTCTCCAGCTTTTTTTGTCTACCACAGACAGAAGACTATTGGTGCCTCGACTGAAATCTTTTTACCCTCATCAGCCACAGGAGAGTTCCCAGACAACTGGAGAAGAGGCAGTGTTGTTCTTTTTGTTTCAAGAGGGGGCATAGCAAAAATCAGGAAATGATGGGCTCAAGAACCAGTGGGAATGAAATGACCAGATAAGATTCCCGGGAATAGGATTCACTCATATCAGGAAAAGCATGGACTATTTTGGTGTAGTCAACATGGCTTTTGTGCGGGAGAGATCATGTCTTCAAACGACTGAGATTTTTTGACGTGATGAAGATGACTGATGAGGGAAAGTCAGCGGATGTTGTCTACATGGACTTTAGGAAAGCATCTAACAGTTCCCTCAGAGTACACCGATGTAGAAGATTAAGGCGCATAGGATTCTTGGTTCTTGGTCCTCCAAAATATTCCAAATGGAATTTAAACTGGAGGATCCACAAAGACTTGGTAGATTGGATTCAAAATTAGCTTGGCCATGGAAGACCGAGCCTAGTGGAGGAGAATGTTATCTGACCGGGGGGTCTGTGACCTGGGTTCCGCGGGGATCAGTGTTCAGGCCTCTATTATTGGTGACTTTCATCCAAAACTGGTGGTTTGATTAATAAGTTTCAAGACAGCATCAAAATTGGTGGAGTTGGGGATAGTGAGAAAAGTTGTCAAAGTATAGAACGGGATACAGATCTGTTGGAAATGTTGTTAGAGAAATAGCAGATTGAGTTTAATTTGGACAAGTGCCGAATTTTAGTTAAAAATATAAGAAGATATTAAATTGGCTTCTGGGCTAGCTTACAGCTTATATTTAGTGTCAAATTAGATTTGCCTCAGGTTGCGGTGTGTGAGATAATAAATCCTATAACATTGTCTCCCAAGTGACAAGCAGAGAGGAGAAGCTAGAGAGATCTCTTTGATGTAAGATGCCATAAACCAAATGGCCTATGTTTATGAGGGGCGAAGTGACAGAGAGGAAGCAGCGAAAGAGCTAGGGTGATCTCTTTGGAGATAAAATGACCTAAAACAAATGGCCAATGTTTTTATTATATCTTGTACCATGTAAACAAAAGGCCTTTGATGTGATGCATTCTGTGGAAACCTTTTCCTGTACCTCTGACCATGACTAATGTCTGTGGAATGTGCTAAGGGGACAAAAAAAACCTATTTAATGCAATGTAGTTCTGTTGTTCAGGGAAGGGGACCGAGGACAGTCGAGTGTCTACATTGGTCACTTAGCTGGAATTCTCGCTCCCTTCCATCGGCCGATGTTAAGTAAAGTTTTGAACTGGTCTACCAAACAGTTTGTGTGGTGTCTGTTTATTAGGAAGCGAACCTGGTTTAGTAGTTATAAAAGTAACTTTTTCAGTGCGAGACGCTGTATTTTGGAAGGTCAAATGTTAGAGAATATATATAGGGTCAATGACAGGACTTGTAGCAGTAAAGATCTTAAAGATCTTGGGTTGCAAGGATATAGTTCCCTATGAGAGGCAATGCAAGTTGAAGGTGGTAAAGAAGGCATGCCGCATGCTTGTCTTTATTGGTCGGGGCATTGAGCACGCACGCCCCCATCCATATTAACGGGACGGAGGTGGAACGTGTTTCCAGCTTCAGGTTCCTGGGGGTCAACATGTCCGATGACCTCTCTTGGACCCACAATACCTCAACTCTGATCAAGAAGGCTCACCAGCATCTCTTCTTCCTGAGGAGACTGAAGAAGGTCCATCTGTTTCCTCAGACTCTGGTGAACATCTACCGCTGCACCATCGAGAGCATCCTTACCAACTGCATCACAGTATGGTATGGCAACTGCTCTGTCTCCGACCGGAAGGCTTTGCAGAGGGTGGTGAAAATTGCCCAATGCATCACCGGTTCCTCGCTCCCCTCCATTGAGTCTGTCCAAAGCAAGCGCTGTCTGCGGAGGGCGCTCAGCATCGCCAAGGACTGCTCTCACCCCAACCATGGACTGTTTACCCTCTTACCATCCGGGAGGCGCTACAGGTCTCTCCGTTGCCGGACCAGCAGGTCCAGGAACAGCTTCTTCCCTGCGGCTGTTACACTACTTAACTCTGCACCTTGGTGATTGCCAATCACCCCCCCCCCCCCAGGACACTCCTTCCCCCAGAAAAATTGCACCACTACTACTGTTTGTACATATATATATATATTTATTTTATTTTACTGTTCATTATTCTATGTTCACTCTTCTGGGTGAGATGCTAACTGTATTTCGTTGTCTCTGTACTGTACACTGCACAATGACTAAAGATTGAATCTGAATCTGAATCTGAGTATAAAATTCAGGAAGCCATGTTGCGGCTGTAGAAAGCAATAGTCAGCCCACATTTGGAATATTGTGTGCAATTCAGTTCACTCCATTCCAGGAAGGGTGTGACGGCTTTTGGACAGGGTGCAGAATAGGTTTACTGGGATATTGCTTGGATAAGAGTGTATTAGGTATAAGGAAAGGCTGGACAAACCTGGATTGTTTTCTATGGAGCATTGGAGGCTGAGGGCAATGGGATTAAAGTGTATAAAATGATGACAGGCATCGATAATGTACATAGTTAGAGCCTTTTTCCCCCAGGGTGGAAATATCAAATAGTCGAGAGTATAGTTTAAGGTGAGAGGGGGAAAGTTTAATAGAGATTTGCCAGGTAAGATTGTTTACACAGTGATAGATGCCTGGAAGGCGGTGGAAGCAGGTATGTTAGCAACATTTAAAAAACATTTAGACAGGCACATGAACAGGCAAGGATGCAGCAATATAAACCATGTACAGGCTAATGGAATCAGTTTACATTAGCATCATGGCCAGCACAGACACAGTGGGCCGAATGGTCTGTTGCTTTGCTGTGCTGCTCTATGTAAGCCATCATTTTGAATTCCTGTTGCTTCCAGGTGGATATATGGATAAAACCAAGTTTCCTAACGTGAATGAGCAACATCAATGAATGGATAAAATGCAGACTTTTTTGTTCTGGTTGTTGTTCAAGATGCATGGATTACTTCTTCCTTAGGTTTAAGGTTAGAGGGAGGAGGGGGATGTATAATTTCTTGGTAAATCTACCAGAATATCTCTGATTGCATCATAGTTTTAGATTGTTCTTCTAATGGGCAAAAGGGTTTATCTGTTGTACATTTATCTGGAGAAAGATAGGCATGCCCAATTGCATCCGCAGCAAAAGCACCACTCATTAATTCTATGCAATTTATTAAGTCCCATAATATTTGTAACTATATTGAATAAATCATCAGCATTCAGTGCCATGTGTGCTAAACATTAATCTAAATAAGTGCTGCAAGGCTACTGTAATGATATGCATTTGTTGCTATGTATTCATTATATATCTCTTAATGATATATAACAAACTAGTTCCTTTCTTTCTCTTAAAATCTTTTTATTGTGTTTTTTTCCAAAATAAACAAAAATAAAACATAAAAAACAGCAAAATAATGATAAACATAACAATGGTATTGATACATAGGGAGAGTTACATTAATAACAGGTATAACCTAACATGAGACCAGTGTCAAAATACACATTGAATATAGACCTCCCGGTCTCTATGTAAATATAGTTAAGTGTTTAAAAGGAGCTAGTTCCTAAATGATAAAAGATCTCTTACCTGCATTCCTATCACGGCATAGATGAAAAACAGCATTACTATCAGAAGAGCAACGTATGGTAAAGCCTGTAATGAAAATTAGAACACTATTAACTGACGTTGCATGGTAGCACCACTGGATGCAGGGATTCCTGACAAATGGAATGAAATTCGTATCTTCTGGTAATAGAAAGCTATTAGAATGTATTATATAAAGGAGACAATACCAGGCCTATTTTTTACAGTGTCTTTGGTCTTTTACACATAGCTTCTAAAATCCAATGGAACCAGGCAGTATTTAGTGCAGAGATGATTGGATTGCAGGACCTATCTGTAAGAAATCTTCCATTTTCTGCAGGGCTAAAGAGAATGCTTATCATTTGTTAAATAGATCTTATGAATTACATTTTGCAGTTGATTCATTGGTGCAGGGTGCTCGTTACATATTAAATTGTCCACAGACATTTGCACTGAACTATTCAGATAAGAAAGCCATTTCAAATACAGCACTCAATACAGAGTGTACGTACATTGCGAGCAATTGGACATCTCCAGATGCAATGAGATTGAATACATTCAAAGCATGTTTGATCAGGAATCCAGAAGCTGACTGTAGTTAGGTAAGGGACGGGGGAATGCTACTCATGAATAACTTGGTCTTTCTCAGTCACAGAAGGGAGTCACCCATGAAGTCATCATCCTTGTCCAGAAACAGACCCTTTGTTGCCATCCAACGACAAACTGGTCTCCATCAGGGAACAGATTACTGTTCTACCAGAGCAGGGAGCAAATGTGAGAGAGAGAACATGGAAGCGTTCAGTAAGAAGAGGGTGGACAGGCAGTACGTGTTCATCACATTTGGCACACACATCATCAAAGACCCACACCATCCTGGCCACACACTCATCTCCCTGCTACTTTCTACAGCACCCTGAAGACTGCAACAACCAGGTTCAGGAATAGCTACTTCCCCACAGCCATTAGGCTATTAAACCTGGCTCGGACAAAACTCTGATCATTAATAACCCATTATCTGTTATTTGCACTTTATCAGTTTATTTATTCATGTATGTATATATTTATATCATGGTATATGGACACACTGATCTGTTTTGTAGTCAATGCCTACTATGTTCTGTGTGCCGAAGCAAAGCAAGAATTTCATTGTCCTATACAGGGACACATGAACTTGAACATGGACACGAAGGATGTACGACTTAGGTCACAGTACATCCATGCTCCATCATTGGCTTGGTCCCCTGAATCCCACTGACCCTGAAGAGTATGACTGTGCTTTCCCTTCCCCCCTCCCTCACTCTCACCGCAGGATGTCAGCATTTCTCCAACACCTTCTCATCTCACCCCTGCCTACCCACACTCTCACCGGCTCTCAAAGCAATAAGGCTGCTGTTATACCTTTATCCTGCATTTCCGCACTGCAGCACTTTATGGTGGAACACAGTCAGTAGAAGCATGCCCTCCAAAGGGAAAACAAAAGGATTTGAGTCTAGGAGCAGGGAGGTTCTACTGCAGTTGTACAGGGTCTTGGTGAGACCACACCTGGAGTATTGCGTACAGTTTTGGTCTCCTAACCTGAGGAAAGACATTCTTGCCATAGAGGGAGTACAGAGAAGGTTCACCAGACTGATTCCTGGGATGTCAGGACTTTCATATGAAGGAAGACTGGATAGACTCGGCTTGTACTCGCTAGAATTTAGGAGATTGAGGGGGGATCTTATAGAAACTTACAAAATTCTTAAGGGGTTGGACAGGCTAGATGCAGGAAGATTGTTCCCGATGTTGGGGAAGCCCAGAACAAGGGGTCACAGTTTGAGGATAAGGCGGAAGTCTTTTAGGACCGAGATGAGGAAAACATTTTTCACACAGAGAGTGGTGAATCTCTGGAATTCTCTGCCACAGAAGGTAGTTGAGGCCACAGTTCATTGGCTATATTTAAGAGGGAGTTAGATGTGGCCCTTGTGGCTAAAGGGATCAGGGAGTATGGAGAGAAGGCAGGGACAGGATACTGAGTTGGATGATCAGCCATGATCATATTCAATGGCAGTGCTGGCTCGAAGGGCCGAATGGCCTACTCCTGCACCTATTGTCTATGCTTCTATGTAACATCATGACCATCCATCTTCATGGACACCTGCTGCCTCTGTCATTGATAGAGAGCACCGTTCCATTGGATTCAGACGGGCACCAAGCCATCTAAGGTAGCAGGACGACATTCAAATATTTATTGTTTATAAATGTGTCTGTATAATATTTCAGCTTGATTTTTTATTAGGTTTCACACATTAATTATTTTTCGGGTACTTTGAATTATCATTCTTCTGCAGTTAATCCACATTAGCCTGTCAGAGAAATTAGTGTGCAGAGTACAAAGAAAATATTAATGATTTGTATAATTAATCACATGAAATTTACATTGACCAACCTTTTTCAATTTTTCTGGGGGTGAAAGATTAGAGAACACAAGGGAGTCGCTTACACGATTCAGGTTCAACAGCTAATTGGTTCTGCTCTCTCTCATATCAAAGGGGAGGACTCACTAGGAGCAAGATAACGTAATTTTCTACTGGGGCCCTGGTCGTACCATTGGTTTCATGTACAATTAAGTGTCATGGACATTAGACAACAGGTGCAGGAGTAGGTCATTCGTCCCTTCAAGCCTGCACCGCCATTCACTGTGATCATGACTAATCATCCACATTCAGTACTTCGTTCCTGCCTTCTACCCATATCCCTTGACTCCGCTATCTATAACTCTAACTCTCTCTTGATGGCATCCAGAGAATTAGCCTTCACTGCCTTCTGAGGAAGAGAATTCCACAGATTCACAACTCTCTGGGTGAAAAAGTTTTACCTCATCTCCGTTCAAAATGGCCTGCCCCTTATTCTTAAACTATGGCCCCTGGTTCAGGACTCCCGCAACATCGGGAACATGTTTCCTGCCTCAAGCGTATCCAATCCTTTAATAATTTTATATGTTTCAATAAGATCCCCTCTCATCCTTCTAAATTCCATAGTGTACGAGCCCAGCTCTTGTTACTCAGCAAGAGGTAATGGCGATGCAGTCTTTGAGATATTGATCTAACAAAGTGGACACCCTCCAAATGACGGTACCATGTGAGCTTCCTGGCCACTTGACAATTTGCACAACATTTTTTTCTTTATGGTCAAGTAGGCCTTGGCCCTAAGCCTTGTCTACACAAGCACAACCTGAGCTTTGTGAAGCTGGCAGCCTGGAATAATCTTGAGGCCAACATTTTTTTTTCCCGGTGACAATGACTTTAACCTCCATAGGCAAACTAGTTCAATCATCTTTGTGTGACTGCAATTCTGGCAATGGAATGCCATTTTTAAAGATTTCATGTTGAGGAATCATCTGCTAATTGCAGAAACGCAATCTTTTCAGGGGAATAGCTCTTTGGTTGTAGTGAATAAGCTGTTCTCAGGCACCTGTACTTGTATCCCGATGATAGCAGGAAGTGGAGAGCAAGACCATAGTGTGGAACTTTGATGAAATGATCTGCCTCTTGACGTGTTGCTTTCTGTGGATCCTTTGATGATGGGGAGGTCAGTATCCATGATGGACCTGGCAAAGTCCACACTTTCATTTTTGGGCATTCTAAATATTGAACCAGGCTGTAATGTAACTAATCCATAGGCTCTCCATCGTACATGTACGCATTGGGTATTCTACGACATGCTGAATCTCCTCAAACTTTGCAAGTTTGACACTTGGTGAGATTTCATTGTAAATGCACCATTTTACTAGTCCAGGACAGATCATCAGAGCTGTTCCAGAACAAGGGGTCACAGTTCCAGAACAAAGGGTCACAGTTTAAGGATAAAGGGGAAATCTTTTAGGACCGAGATGAGGAAAACATTTTACACACAGAGAGTGGTGAATCTCTGGAATTCTCTGCCACAGAAGGTAGTTGGGGCCAGTTTGTTGGCTATATTTAAGAGGGAGTTAGATGTGGCCCTTGTGGCTAAAGGGATGGAGAGAAGGCAGGGATGGGATACTGAGTTGGATGATCAGCCATGATCATATTGAATGGCGGTGCAGGCTCGAAGGGCCGAATGGCCTACTCCTGCACCTATTTTCTATGTTTCACACCCAGTAACTTGAAGCAGTTGACTACACTGGCATCCCGCTGATGAAGATGGGTGCATGGTCCCATAGGTTTCCCTTCCTGAATGGTAAGAATCAGCAGCTTGGTGGAAGCAAGATTGTTGTTCTGGCACTGCTCAGCCAAATTATCAACCTCCCTTAGAAACATTGAAAATAGGTGCAGGAGGAGGCCATTCGGCCCTTCGAGCCAGCACCTTCTATGCTCTGACTGACTGTTGCCCGTTATCTGTTTGATAAAGGTGGTATCATTGGTGAATTAAAGATGGGCTTGGAACTGTGTGGCTGCACAGTCATGGGTATAGAGAGAGTGGAGCAGGGGACTGATCACGCAGCCTTAAGGTTGCCCCTGTGTTGATGATCAGCAAGGAGGAGAGAAGTGAATGTTGACGATAAGTGGATGTTGAATGTATTAGTGATTCACGATGAGTTTTATCTACTTGTAATTTAAGTTGTATGGGGTTTGGACCGAATGGATAGTCAAACATCAGTGTATTGAGTGGCAGAGCAGACTGGTTGACCTATTTCTAGTTTTGTTTCTTATATGTTCCAGCATCTTGCGGGCACACACAAGGCAATATTTTCTGTTAGCCTCAAAGCAGATGGCATCCGTGTTCACAACTGGTGCAGAGCTTGCAGCCCTACATGCCTGCTGTGGCATTCAAGCCCATCTTGGCAGACTCAACATCTGTATTTCTGTCTATCTGCATGAACTTTGCTCCTCGATGCTCGTTAGGTATCAATAAATCTCTACTTCAGTGCTTTCAAGAGAGAGTTAGATAGAGCTCTTAAAGATAGCGGAGTCAAGGGAAATGGGGAGAAGGCAGGAAAGGGGTACTGATTGTGGATGATCAGCCATGATCACATTGAATGGCGGTGCTGGCTCGAAGGGCCGAATGGCCTACCCCTGCACCTATTGTCTATTGTCAACGAAAAGTTATAAAGAGGCCGTTTCCATTGGCTTTGGAGCAGGAAATTGCCATAGACGCCAACCTACGAGAGAGAAAAACTCATCTCATCTCTCTTTAAATAGCAGCTTCTAATTTCAAAACAGTGATCCTTAGCTCTAGATTTTCTACATGAGGAATCATCCTCTTCATGCCTACCTTGTCAAGACCCCCTTCACGATCTTATACGATTCAATCAAGTTAGCTATCAATCTTGCAAACTCTGCCAATAGAAGTCTTGCTCTTAAAGTATTTCTTAAGCCAATTCTAGGTGTCGGGGAATAAACCTTCCCTGTGCTCCATTAACACTCTTCCTTAAATAAGGAGGTTAATGCTTCATTCCAGATGAGGTCTCACAAGTGCCCAATATAACTAAAACACGACTTCATTATCTTTGTATTTCATTCTCCTGGCGATGTATGATCTCATTGTTAGCTTTCCAAATTACTTATAACTGCACGTGAGTTTTTATTGCGAATCCCATGCTAGGTAGGACAGCCCTCATAAAATGATATAAACATGGAATGGATTATGGATTAGAATAAATGTATCTATAAATTTATTCATGCAGCTAAAGTCTGAAGTTTAAAAGTCCTGCATCCTTCAAACTGCACATGTTAGCTTTGGCCGACAATACTTAAAAGGCATGATATCTTTTCATCAAATTCAATCATGCTTCAAAACTAACAAGATGCAGCAATTTTTCCATGATTCATAAACCTAATTTACTCAATCATCAAAGTCGAACAATCAACCTAATTTATGTTGATGAAAATATTGACCACTGACCTTAAAAATATCAGTACATAACAATATGCCTTAAGATAAAATCGCTTCACAACTGTTCCATTAACTTGAAGTACACTGCCTGCTTGGATTGTTTCAAATCTGTGGCCAAAAATTTCCTTTTTACAACATTGAAAGAAAGTGGGCATTGTGCAGTTGAAGGTAGACAAAATATGCTGGAGAAACTCGGAGGGTGCAGCAGTATCTATGGAGCGAAGGAAATAGGCAACTTTTCGGGCCTAAACCCTTCTTCAGACTGATGGGGGGTGGCGGGGAGAAGAAAGGAAAAAGGAGGAGGAGGAGGAGAGGAGGGATGGGAGGAGACAACCCGAGGGCTAGGGAAGGGGTGGAGACAGCAAGGGCTAACAAAATTGGGAGAATTCAATGTTCATGCCCGCAGGATGCAGGCTCCCCAAGCGGAATATGAGGTGCTGTTCCTCCAATTTCCGGTGTTGCTCACTCTGGCCATGGAGGAGATCCAGGACAGAGAGGTCAGACGGGGAATGGGAGGGGGAGTTGAAGTGCTGAGCCACCGAGAGGTCAGGTAAGTTCTTGCGGACCGAGCGGAGGTGTTCGGCGAAACGATCGCCCAGCCTCCGCTTAGTCTCACCAATGTAGATCAGCTGACATCTAGAGCAGCGGATGCAGTAGATGAGGTTGGAGGAGATACAGGTGAATCTCTGTCGCACCTGGAACGACTGCTTGGGTCCTTGAATGGAGTCGAGGGGGGAGGTAAAGGGACACGTGTTGCATCTCTTGCAGTTGCAACGGAAAGTGCCCGGGGAGGGGGTGGTACGGGAGGGAAGGGAAGAATTGACAAGGGAGTTACGGAGGGAGCGGTCTTTGCGGAAGGCAGACATAGGGGGAGATGGGAAGATGTGGCGAGTGGTGGGGTCACGTTGGAGGTGGCGGAAATGACGTTAGGTTTACTACGGAGAAGAGTAACTCTGTGCCCATTTCTGAATTTCATACTGCTGGATGATGTGGGAATTTCATTGAGCAAGATTGTAATATGGTTGACCCAAGGGCCTTACATACTGAAGATACAGGATGGGAAATGAGGCCAACACAATAAAGGCAAGTTAAAGGTCATGTTAGGAGAGGCAATAATAAGGTTAGGGAAGCAAGGCCTAGTCAGCAGGAGCAAAGTTAAAATAGGATGTTTGTAAATCTGGCTGAGGGCAATAAAACTCATCATGGGATAAGAGTGGAGACAAAAATGCTGGAGAAACTCAGCGGGTGAGGAGCGAAGAAGGGTCCCGACCCGAAACGTTGCCACTGTGAGGACTCTCCCGACGCCGGGGCAACTCCACCCGGCCAGAACGGCCAGGAACATCGGGCCTCCGTAGAGGCAATAGCGGTGGCCTCAAATAGGCCTGACTTCTGGGAGAACTGGGGTTGGGGACTGGACTTTGTGCCTTCCCCCACAGTGGTAACCATTGTGGGGGGATGATTTTTCTGTGTGTAGTTACTATGTTAGTCTGTGTCCAAGATGGCTGTCGGAAGAGAGAGTGGCGCGCTTTAGCTGCCGCTGCTCTCTCTTCACATTGTGTTTTTTATTTTTTTTTTATTTTGTGTCTTTGGAGCGATTTCTATCTTTAATTTGTGTATTGATGATGTCCTTATTATTTATTTTTCTCCGACTATATGTTTTTTTCTCTTCTGTTAATCTTTGTAAGGTGACCTTGAGATTTGAAAGGCGCCCGAAAATAAAATTTTTATTATTATTATTATTATTTCCTTCGCTCCATAGATGCTGCATCACCCGCTGAGTTTCTCCAGCATTTTTGTCTACCAACGATTTTCCGGCATCTGCAGTTCCTTCTTTAACATGTGATAAGAGGGAGTCATTTTGCGACACGTATTTATAGAGCAAACAAGTGGAAGAATGTCTTTTTAACCACAGGAAGAAAAGTCCCAGCTGTTGATCAGCCAGAGGTAACTTCAGCAGGGGTGACACAAGAATCAAATGTTACGAAGAAAAATTAGTCATTAGTGAATTATGGCAAAAAAATGGGAAATCCACTTGTAATCATTGCAACACGAATGGTATACAGTGCAGTAAGAGTTTTGAGTCAGTGAAGTACTTTGAACCCTCTTAGACTGAATCCCAGTGAATACTGCCCAGGCCTGAATAAGCCGACTTGTTTGAGAAACAGTGCAAAATGGGATTTATTTTGTGCTGTACCAAACTGAGCCATAATTAAGTGGGCGAGTGTGCCCCAGGTGAAAGCCAGATTCACGGTGTAAGTAAAACACACAAATCCCCCCCAGTATGAAATTTGAAGCCTGATTTTACAGGGGATTGTAGCGGCACCTAGTGGTGGTTTGGGGAGGTCAGAACCCTCGTCATCGGTCGGCTCGGTCACGTGACCGCGGGGGTTCGTTTTGCGGGTCTTTTAGCTTAGCCGTCAGCGCTCCTGCCAGCGACAGGAGCTATTTTTGTGTTGGCTAGTTAGGCACGCGTGTTATAGAGTTTTGTTACCGTTTGTTATCGATAATAAAAACTACACAACTCAACCTGCCCGTCTCGCTATAGGACCCATCGACTCCTTTAAGTCAAGACTAAAAACTTATCTATACTCTCAAGCCTTTCCTGACGTCCACTGAGCGAGGGCTATATGTATATATGTAGTTTGTTTGTTTATACTATTCTTATAACAAATGTAAAGCACTTTGGCCAACGAGAGTTGTTTTTTAAATGTGCTACATAAATAAATGTGACTTGTGACTTATGATGACTTGATTCAATAACAGCAGAAATATATTCTGGCATAAATCTTCCCCATAAATGGCATAATTCTGAACGTCAATGATCTGAAAACAACCATTCTCACTGACAGAATAAGTTGCAGCCACGAATACTGTTTCCACTAAAAGCGTGTAATTAAAAAAGCTAACACTCAGACCCTATTCTTTGTCAGGTTGTTTCACATCACTTGTGGTCTTGCAGTTTTACATTCCGCACTGCCCTTATTTACCACTGAACCTTCCTTGCATTTTCCATGACTTTTTAAATCTCCAAACTGCAATCTACATCTGAACCTTGTATTTCTGGATGGCTGGAAAAGTAAAAGCTTACAAAAAGTAAGGTCACAAAATATACTGGAAGTGCCAACTATCACCATGAACCATTACGGTTTCTATGGCTGCCTGTGATCCCTCTTGTATACTTGGTTCATCTCCATGTTTTATGGAGAGCTTTGCCCATGCAAGACGCGTCTGAAAAGCAATGTTCACGCAGGCAAGGAGATTAGAGACCTCACCAAACTTCCCATTTATCCTCGCCTTCCCGGACTGGAGCTCACGATCAGAGTCAATTTCAGCTTCCTAATGTCTGGATCAGTCTAGGTTGTTGACATTGATCTATGCCTTATCTCACAGTCTGCTACTCACTTCTGCATTAGATCACCCAACTTCACCAGGTGAAAAGACCATTTACTCTCTATCCAACCCACATGGGCAGGTGAAGAGCAGAGAAGGATTGGCTCAAATTGGGAACTTTCTTAATGTGTTGCCATTCCTAGTCCATTGCACAATCCCACAAGAACTGAAAGAAAGGTCATGAATTATAACATTTACAAACAGACACAATATTGTAATAGAAGTTCTAGGCTTTAACTCATAGTCAGTAGCGGACTGGGCCTAAAAATATTGGTTGCCAGGAGACAAAGGGGGCCCACTTCATCAGGGGCCCACTTGCCATCGGGCAAGCTGACACCCTGGCCAGCCCGCCACTGCTCATAGTTCTTTAAAAAAAATAATATGTCATCAAGGATATTTTCGAATCAAGGTTTCTTCTTGGTTTCTTGCTCCTCCAAAATATTCCAAATGGAATTTCAACTGGAGGTGGTGGAGGGAGAGCTTAAGCCAGAAAGGGTTTTTGGGAAGAAAGAGCTACCTTGAATTTAGTTGCATCTGGTTGGGTAACTATGGTAGGGTGGAGATTATTCCATGCTTTAATTGTGCGGGGGAAGAACGAATTGCTGTACTCATCTGTCTTGGTGGCTGGAATCACAAATTGGATCGAATGACCTCGTCTGCTCCTAATTGGCTTGGGTTTGGTGTAGGTCTTGTAATCTATGTCGAGCTGACCATTTAACATTTTGTAAACACAGGTCAAACGGTGAGCTTCACGTCTGTCTTGGAGAGGGTTCCACCCCAGAGAATTTAGAAGTTTGGTAACACTCGCTTCTCTCAAGGTACAAATTCTCCAAACAAAGAACATTAAACTAGTGCTACAGCTCTGCAGAACTGATCTTTTTAAACCATGATTTATGATGTTCTTGAAATAAATGGGTCTCGTTGTTTAAAATGTGATCATGAGTGTTGCAGCGATCCCGTTAGGACAGACCTTATTTAGACTGTGTCTACAGAAGATAAGCCCATCGACAAGCACAGTCTCTTACAAGCATACCATAAAGAGGCCACTAAAGTAAACTAACCACTTTCTGTTGCCGTTAGATACTAAAAAGGGAAACTGATTTGACTCTGCTGAAGCAAAACAAAAAGTCACAATTGATTATAAGTTTTCTCACCTGAAATGATTTGATAAAAGTCCAGAGCAGTGTCCGAATTCCCTCACCCCGGCTTAGAAGTTTCACCAAGCGCATCACCCGAAACAGACGGAAGAAGGTGATTGAGATCCTTGAGTTCTCATCTGAATTCTGGATAACCTCACAAAAAGTAAAAAGTCACAAAATATATTGGAAGTGCCAACTATTGACAATATTTTAACAGGAGTTTAGACCTTATAGCCTTCTGGTCATTTTTTAACACAAGATTTGCCTTTATTAAGAATCTAATACAAAAAAAAAGAATGTTATAGTTGATAAATGACATTGTTAACCCATTCACCACCATACGTATCCCCTGGCATCATCCAGATTCCGTAGCATTAGGTTCAGAACCTGTACAGAATGGATGCAGATAACAGCAAGTGTGTTCAGAAAAATAGTATTTAACACATCGGTTAAGCACTAAAATACACATGTATAATCCACCTTTGTCCAGCATTATCCCATAAAATGTATCATGAAATCACTGAAACCTCCAACACAGAAGACCAATTAATAAATTGTGACAGTGTGAATTATTTGAAAGACCAGTTATGCTTAAGGGCCTGTCCAACTGTACGAGGTAATTCAAGAGTCTCCCCCGATTCGAGCTCCTGTAATGTACGTAGCGGCTCGTACGAGTAAAAAGCAACAGTTGTTTTCATCACGAGTATTTTTTTTACTCTTCGACATTTTTCACAGTGTTGAAAAAAAATGTCACGAGTTTACCGGATTTCCGGAGCACCTACCGTTACTCGTACAAGCCGCTACGCGACATCCACGAGCTCCTACATACCCGCTACGTACATTACACGAGCTCGAATCAGGGGAGAATTCTTGAATTACCTCGTACAGTGGGACAGTCCTCTTAGTCCTCAATCCTGCATTTGTCCAAACTCCACAATGTTTATCATTTTCCATCATTAAAATATATGGCGTAACATAAAACTCCATCTGTCACATTTTCCCTCAATCTGTCATCTTATAAATATCTCTTCCAGTTTCTGTTCACCTATTTTAGAGCTATCTGGATGTTATTTACATCTTCCTGAGTTGTATCCTGAGTTGCTGTACAACAAGAAGTAACTAATTGGGCCAAATCTATAATCTACAGAGTTTAGCAAGACGAGATATTTCCCCCTACTAATCAACAAGATTATTGAAGCTGAATTGATGTTTTCACTGACTGGTGAGTCTGGAACCAGACTGTGTCATGCCAGCACGATGGAGTCACTAATTAGGATTGGCACCGGGAGAAATGTCTTCATTCTGATGGCTGTGGAGCTTTATAATATTCGAAACGATTTTTGCTCGGCCCTTAAGTAAAGGCTGACACTAAGAGTTGTTGGTATTGTAATTGTGGCTAAAGGGATCAGGAGGTATGGAGAGAGGCAGGTTCAGGATACTGAGTTGGATGATCAGCCATGATCATATTGAATGGCGGTACAGGCTCGAAGGGCCGAATGGCCTACTCCTGCACCTATTTTCTATGTTTCTATGTAAGGGAATCTAGGGAAACTGGAAAGGAAAGTGGCGATGTGGGCAAAGGACAGCTATATTCTTACTTAGACTGGAAGAACATTGAGGAATTGTGTGGGTTACTCTTGCTATTTGTTCATGTGAATATGTGCAGATCATTACATTGTGAGCTCAAGTAATCACAAAACACTGCTGCACAGTCCTATTGACATGACCACGCTGGGAAATGTTGCTTTGTTCCCTCTCCAATTTTGTTAGAGGTCTTTTCTGACCACAAATCGTGTCCTTCTCAAATCCTCCATTCTATAACAGAAGTCTGTAAACTGACATTTTTATGGTGTTCGTGAACATACGTGTCACGATCAATTCATTCTCCAGTCTAAGCAAAGGCACATTGACCATAAAGCAATGTAGGTCTACAAATGCTTTTTGTCAGCATATTTCTATCACACAAGATTGAAGGAGGCTTACACAATGGATTGGGCGCTACAGTGGATTGGGTGCCTTTCCTCCACAAGTTCCATCAATGAGGAATGTGTAAAGGACACACGAGCAGGTTATGAATTATGTAAGAGCTTCAAGAGGATTTGAAAACTATAAATGTATCACCACTAAACAAGAAAAGTGTGTGTGTTTTTTTTTTGGAGTGGTGGGGAGGGGATGTCAGGGTAAAACAGAAAGCAGCAATCTTTACATCCTGCTAGCCTCACATCTGTCACTGGAAAATACTAGAATACATTTTTAAGGAGATAATGGCAGAACATTTGGAAAAGCGTAAAACAATAAGCAGCGTTATTTGGGGGATGTGACGAACATGGTGAATATACCTGAACCAGCAGATATGGTACGTTTGAATTTCCAGAAGGTGCTACACAAGTCACTGCAGAAAGTACTTGTGGAGGAGTCATCAAACACATTCAACATGGAGATGGGAAGACATTTAAACTGCAGGGCGGTCAAGTTTATGAAGGGCGCATGGGAAAGTGATGTTGAGGCCCAAGATTGGATACCCCTTCATTTTACATTGACAGGCTGAGTTTAAGGGGTGAGAAACACAAAAAATCTTCAGAAAATGGAAAACTGAATCAAAAACAGAAACCTCTAGAAATATACTAATGACACTAAGTGTTTCCATGATCTTCTGATTCTATTTTAGGCTTCAAGCATGAACTGGCCTACTCCTGCTCCCTGTTTCTGAAGAAAATTGTGTACTTTGTAATCTTTGGGTTAAGTCCATGATTTTCTTTAGTAACTAATTTTTCAGACCAGTAATGCAAATCATTGCTACATTTGGCTCAAGTGCTTTGAATTATCCCATTACATACAGTCATATTCCTTGAAAAAAAAAACCTCTTACGAACTTCATCAAATACAATTTTCCATTTTTAAATTTAACATCATGATATAAAATGTTTTTGAAATTTTGAGGAAAAGTAAAGTTATCAGTTTCTGCCGGAAATTCGAATATATTATCGGAGTTATTTGTTTAGGTCGATAAAAATGCTGGAGAAACTCAGCAGGTGAGTTTCAGCATCTGCAGTTCTTTCTTAAATATTTGTTTAGTTCTCTCTTTTTGTTACTTAAAAATTATTTATTTGCAACATATCTTTGTGTTTTGTTTCATATTGTAACAGATCTGAAAGAATTCCCCAAAGGGAATCAGTGCTACTTTAAAATGGAGAGTTTGACACTGGAAGCTATTTCTCCTTCAATAATTAATTACTGCTGGTCTTGAGCTGAGTGATACAAGTGAGAAGGAATGTGTAGGAACAAACCTCTCGATGACGGTTTAAATGATAGATAGAAACTAAATGCTGGAGTAACTCAGCAGGACAGGCACCCGGCAACATCACCCATTCCTTCTCTCCAGAGGTGCTGCCTGCCCTGCTGGGTTACTCCCGCAGTTTGTGTCTATCTTAGATAAAAGTAAGAATTTTGTTTCATAACTAAGATTGGTGTGCATTGACTGTTCAAGGTCATTGACTTTTATGTGTGTATTTAATATATTTTCCCACTGTAATTATTTGTTAATTCTAAAAGTAACATGGGCGGATTCAAGAATGGACTTTGGGATGTTCCGCCCTCAAATTTATCCTGACTGGAAGTGGACTTGCATGCTTAAAACCAAGAACCTGTCTGTGAACCCAAGGAACTGCATCAGAAGACTATGTCCTTGTCACATAATGTAGCATGATGGATGCACCTTTGTATACCTTAGCAATGTTTAACAGAGAGGAAATAATATTCAGAAAGAAAAAAAAACCTAACATTTCAGATGGCTTTTCACACAACATTTTCTCTCGTACTACGTGAAGCCATAAGCAGACTTAATATTATGTCGACGAATAGTGTAGTGTATCGTGAGACCAGGGAACAATGGAAGTTATGCTCTTTACAGTCCATTGCACAATCCCACAAGAACTGAAAGAAAGGTCATGAATTATAACATTTACAAACAGACACAATATTGTAACAAAGACTGAAAAATCATGAACACGGGCAAAGAAAATAAGTTTAAAGGGCCTGTCCCACTTAGGCGATTTTTTGGGCGACTACAGGCGACTGCCGCAAAATTTTCAACATGTTGAAAATGTTTCGGCGACAGCTTTTGCTGTCGTAGGTTGAATTAGGTGTTGCAGGTTGTCGCCAGGTGTCGTAGGTGAATTCCATTAAAACTAGTCCCTGGCAGCCGCCTAAAGAGTCGCCTAAGTGGGACAGGCCCTTAAAACTCAGTTTCAAAAGACAATGCACAAAGCAAACAAAAGGCATGCATTATTCGACTGAGGAGACCTCCAATACATTTTTCTTACCATGGGGATGGAAGTGGATGGGTTATTTTCAGCTGGCTTTAAAGAAAGGCAGATAGAGATGAGCTGTAATAAAACTGGCAGAAACAACATTCCTGCTACATTCCTTCACATGTGAGTACTCGAGCAAAGTCGTCCCAACATGGAAGGGCAGTTCACACCTGTTTATTTCCACCCCCCCCGTGTAACATAGTATTAATAGCTTTTATACATCCATAAATGAGCTTGAGATATTCCACATCTTCCGGTTCTTGTTTTTTTTTTTTACCTTCCACTATTTGATATATTTACTTAAAATAACTTCATTATACAGGTAATAGATTATTCTGGAAAAGACCGCCCTGAAAATCAGATCTTTAAAATTTATTACAGATGAATGGTAAAAGAGAGGATAACTTCGATTTTTAAGTTATTTTATCACTAATTCAGTGCTACCATGTTTTCTCGTCTTTCACTTTGTGAAGGGCTTCTGGGACATAATTCTGCAGGTATCATAAACATATTTCCTGCTGCACTGTAGCATTTCACTTGCAACGGTCGAGAAAGATTTTCACAGCTGTTTTTTCCAGAAATTATTTTCAAATCGCCTCTATCTTTCACTTAAATTGGTAACTAGACTGTTTGGGAACAGTGACATCCATCAGTGACCCAGTGTTGGTAATATCTGGTGTCCATGTGCATGTTTTTCCACCACATGTATATGGAACGTGATTAGAAGCAGGAACCCTGGCTGATCCTTTGCTCATTAGTCCATGATGACATTAATGGCCAAGCCATTACCTCCATTCCTGAGGCAGTCAGTCAACATCACAGATCATATCTCTAGCTACTAATACAACTGATGCAGAACTATAATCATTTTCTAGCCATGTCACTCTGGCTAAATGATAACATTATACTTTAAATTATACTTTCAATGATGTATTATTCGCCTTATTGCTTTAAACAAGGTGAAAAACTATTAAACATTTTTAACAGTCTACAACAATCTTTATCTACAAAAAACAATAAAATAAAGGGCCTGTCCCACTTTCACCACCTAATTCAGGACCTCTGCCGAGTTTGCCCTTGACTCATACTCGCAGCATGGTCGTGATGCTAGTCATAGGTTCTCAAGTAGGCATCAAGTAGGTCGGGGCGTTTTTCTAGCCTGATGAAAAATTTCCACGAGTAAAAAAGGTTGTGAATTAGGTCATGAAAGTGGGACAGGCCCTTAATACTTTTTCATTCGAGCATGTAAATGCTGCAATTCCATCTGCTGAACAGTTATATCTCAAATTGTTTATTCTCATGTACATCAACAAAGACTTGAAGTAAGATACAACTTGGCTATATTTTTAATTTTTAAATCAAAGTATTGATATAATTTTAAAAGATGATTATCATGATGGGAAAGTATTCTCCTATTCAGTATGAATAATTTAACTCCTCTTATAGGGCCCCTTTCTCATTTACTTTCTTTTCATATATGAGTGGGAAACTATGTATCTTGAGTAGAACTATCATGTTAAAATTATGATTTCTGCCCACTCTATTTTGTTAATGGAATATTCTCTTCCGGCTTTCCTCATTCTATAATCATCATATTGGCTTGACTTCCTTTATAATTGTCTTTCCATTTGTTAACTTAAAATTTGCACAAACCACTGCTTTTGCTACACACCTTCTCATTTACTGGGATCTGCTTGGAATAAAACTTTCAATTTTCCATTTAAAAGTTTGGCATTTCAATCTGTAATTCTACTTGGTCTAAAGTATAAGAAATTTAAAAAAAAAAAGGTTTCTCTAATCCTTCCACCAATTATCTTTAAATCTATGTTACCTGGTTGTCCTACTCTCTGCCAAGGGCAATAGGTCCTTCATATTCATTCTGCCTAGGACGTTTGTACCGTTTTACACTTCAAATAAAGCTCCCCTCATATTTCGTTACTCCACAGTAAACAATCACTGCATGGTCTGCCTCTCTGCCAGTCCTGACCTCAACCTCCACCACATCCTTATTACATGCTCTCCTCAGCGTAGTGTACACAGTGCTTTGCATGTGGGATAATTCGTATTTTACATAGTTATAGTGTCCCCTCCCTGCTCTTCAGCCAATCAAGGCAAATATCCTGTATGCCTGCTTAATCACTGTATCAACGTGAGACCAGTTACCTATAGGGATCATTCCACTCCAAGATCCCTTCTAAGGCTTATCTAAACCTTTGAGTATCCTCTAGCTTCATAACTGTGATGTGAGCTTGCTCCATCACCATCGACTCACTCTTCTCTGGTCCGGATTCCATTTGTCAGCTTTCTGCCAACCTAACTGTCCATTTAGCCTTGAACTTACTTCAGTTATTGGCGCCTATCATGAAAAACAAGGGAGATACTGCTGATCCCAATGAAAGCTGCTGCTTACAGCCTTCAATACCATACCGTTTATTGTCATTTGAACCTCAAATGAAGTTCAAATGAAATTTGGTTTCTGCAGTCATACAACAAGAAAAGAACCAAGCCACAACACAATTTACACAAACATCCATCACAGTGAATCTCCTCCTCACTGTGATGGAACGCAACATCTTGTCTCTCCCCATTCTTTTCCCGATGTCACTCCCCATTCTTCTCCCTTCTGGCCATTAGAACTCCATCAGTCTGCTTTCACCCACTTAGTCAGTTTTGAATCCAACTGGTCACTTTCCCTTGTATACTCGTGGCTTTTAATCTGTTTGTCAAACATACTGCCCTGACTGATTATCCTTTTTGCCTGCTCAAATATTTAACCAAGTTATTCAGATATGATCTTTCTTTAACAAATCCATGCTGAATGTCCTTGATTCTCTGAGCGCTTATTTTTGTCATTCATTGGAGATTTTTACTACAACGTATTCACCACTCTTCTGAAGATTACTGGTCAATGGTTACCAATTTTAAACAAAGGTCCCACGATTCAAATCTTATGACAGCATGCCTGCAACCTATGAACCTTGATTTTCAACTGACTGTCTTCCTTTCTCAAAGTTTCCGTAGGTGCATCTTTAATAGGAAACTATTTGATACATATTCAAATCAAAGATCCTACAGCGAGCAAGATAGATCACTCGACGAAAAAGACGTAGTACGGTCATAGGCAGATTCATGGGTCATTTTCGTCCCCATTTCCGTAACCGGCTTCCGTCTCCGCACCAAAGATCCCGTAGCGGAGCAAAGATACTAGTGCGGAGACGGAAGCCGGTTACGGAAACATCCTGGTAAAAATAAAAGTTATTTGGGAAAAATCTCTCCTCATTTTTCAGAATTATAATTTATTAACACAAACTGTTCCCCCGCAACGTTGATTACACTGCGGGTCGGGTCGGGTCGGGTCCGGTTACTGAAATGGATGAAAAACGGCCCACGTTCCGCTCCGTTGCGTACTACACGTCAGCCCATTGCAGTTAGCAGGGGTGGTCTATCTTGCTCCGCTATAGGATCTTGAATACAAATAACAGTAATGGACTTTTGCATAGAATGAATTAACTCACCCAATCAAATGTCAGATAATTAAAGCAACCAAAATGTTTTAACTTTACTTTTTCATTATTATGTACACATTTCATGTTCAATTTTCTTTGCATTATTAAGGTACTCTATAATAAATGCTCATTTGATCACATCTGACTTTAACTAGTAAGTGACTATGATTCAATGCACTAAAATATGTGCCATATTTAAGTTCAAATGGGCCCCCAATTAGATTGCAAAAAACGACTGTACGTACAACGGAATTAAAGTTGGTGATTGGGGACATTTCCATCTTACTGTCATCATTTTACTCAGATTTGGAGCTGCTTAATTGTGAGCTGTTGGGAACCAAGATGTATTGTCGAAATGTAACTCAACAGATATGTTCATTGATTTTTTTAAGACAGTCCAATTATGCTTATTTTCTGAATCTGAGAGCTCCAGCTTATTGCAGGATGGCTTCAAATAGCATGGAAGGTTGACCAATGTCATTTTGTACATGTCTTATGTTGCAAAAGCATTGGACATGGTAATGTTAATCTCAAACAGAATGCCATTTTCCAATTATGGTAATTTCACCTGGAAATTATCGTTTTTCTTACTCTGGTTTACACATTATTACTGCACAGCACTAGAAAAACAGTACTTTCTGACACAGTTGCCTAAAAATCAGATTTACTCTCTTCTTTTCAAATTTTCCAATCCCTCCATATTCTGATTTTTTTCGTTACTTGCTCAACTTCTTTCAATATTTTTTTTCCCCTTTTTTATTAATTGTACACCAAAAATTGGCTTTCATTCCAATATCTGATAGTTTTTTGCCTTTTCAAATTTTTACGTTACATTCCTTCATTGTAAGCCTAGTTTATGAGTGTGGAAGGATTCTGTGTCCCAGTTCTGTTGGTTTTCAGGATAGCTTAATCTTTTTTCCAAAAATGGTCTACATTGCCTGAATATTTCTCTTTCACTGGCCAGACAAAAAAAAATCTGTAGGAGTCTCTAGTGGAACTGTGTTCCATTTGGCAAGAATCCAATCTTGAATAAAGAATGTAGTCCAACAACGAAAATCACCAAAGACTCTGAGTGCAAGTTTGTCTCATGCCCTAACATCAGCCACCTTATAAGGACAGTAATACAAATGTAGTAACCTGCACAGCCATAGGAGGAGCCACCTTTGCTCAAGTCAGCCTGGAGTTTTACATAGGTCAATGCCATATCAGTTGTGAAATGCATCCACAAATGACCCATCTGGGGAGGTGAAGTGTGTGAAAGTCTTGCCTTACATAAAGTTACACATCTGCCAAGGATATCAGGCAAGGAACTGATAAAGAAAGGAAATATGAGAGTAAACTAAAAAATAAATACTGTAGGACATTTTGCACGATGTGTAAAACAAACAGTAAAGGGACAACAGTGGAGTTGTTGCAGGAAGAGGTGGTGAAAACACATAGAGCTCACACGAAATTCTGTAGAACCAAATATAGAAACATAGAAACTAGGTGCAGGAATAGGCCATTCGAGCCTGCACCGCCATTCAATATGATCATGGCTGATCATCCAACTCAGTATCCTGTACCTGCCTTCTCTCCATACCCCCTGATCCCTTTAGCCACAAGGGCCACATCTAACTCCCTCTTAAATATAGCCAATGAACTGTAGCCTCAACTACCTTCTGTGGCAGAGAATTGCAGAGATTCACCACTCTCTTTGTGAAAAATATTTTTCTCATCTCGGTCCTAAAAGATTTCCCCCTTATCCTTAAACTGTGACCCCATGTTCTGGACTTCCCCAACATCGGGAACAATCTTCCTGCATCCAGCCTGTCCAACCCCTTAAGAATTTTGTAAGTTTCTGTAAGATCCCCCCTCAATCTTCTAAATTCTAGCGAATTCTATAAATGAAGAAGTTAAAGAATCAAGTCTCAGTAAATAAAATACTGGAGATGGGTTTGTGAAGCTAAAAGGTGATAAATCCCAAGGGCCTGATGATTGATTAATATCCCAGAGTTTCAAAAGGGATGAATATAAAATGTTGGATATTAGAGATAGTTGTTTTTTCATCTTGCCAAATTCTATACATTTGTAAATGCTTTGAACAGATTGGAAGGGGGTGACTGTAACCCCACAATTTAAGAAATATTAAAAGAAAACAGGAAACTATTGACCTGATGGCCTGAAGGTAGACAACAATGCTGGAGAAACTCAGCGGGTGAGAAACCTGGGTCTCCGGCGCTGTGAAACAGCGGCTGTACCAACTGCGCCACTGTGCTGTTCTATTATGTTGGCGCATGCCAAAATTGCCTTCCCCATGTAAATAATGCCAGATTGCAACTCTCAAAGAAATTCTGTTTTCAATAGTTTCCTGATTGAAAATTGATTTGGAGTGATGATTTTGACGACTGTATAGGGCATGTATAATGCCCTCTACTGTGTTAGAAACCAATTCAAACTATTAATGCAACTCAATGTCTATGTTTGTTCGAAAAGAAAAATCACCTTTTAAGAATTAAAAAAACATTATTTGCAGTCTAACTGCAGTAGTCTGGATGAATGAATTGGTTGGCCAATGAGATTATTTCATAATTATGACACTTCCTTGACTACAAAGCTAACAGCAACCAAAAGCACCATCTTGCATGACATCATTTTCTCCTGAATTGTCAAGTCCTGCAATCTGCAATACTAAAATAATGAAACCTGCTCATCCATAGCAAATCCTTGAACTTTATTTCAGCCTAATATTACCCATTATTGTCAATCCATGATTTTTTAACATCAATTACCCTCTGTACGTTTCCCAGACAGTACATAGCTTTATTTTGTGCTATTTATTTGAGGACAGGAAGGAAGATGTTTTTTTTATTTAATGACATCTGGATCACAGTTTTTGTTGGCAAATTAAAAATAATAAAGTGATGCCACTTCATAAATCCTATAGGAACATAAAACAACCAGACTGGAACAGCCACCCAAAGCAAACTGACAGAGAGGAAGACACAGGTCATGGGAACAAGGTTAAACTAACAAACCACCAGTAATGATGCAGACACATATGTACTCATGGCAAAACTACTTCCCAGCAATAATTTGTGGCGCACTACTTTATAAGGAGCAGTGGTGATCGTTTTGTTTTGCTCTTAGCATTCCAAGGATATGTCAGTATGATTGTGGAAATGGATGAATGAAAATTCATAGAAAAATTATTTATCTCATAAGGAAAAACTGAATGGACATTTCCTCAAAATGATTCAAGGAATCATTAACCTCCAAGCCTGTCATCCAACTCTCTATGTCTTACGTGGCTGCTGCGTTTGACTTTTGCAATTGAATAGTTGCCATGGTAACACAATATTCTTCAATTCACAGTGCACATTCCGGCCATTTTATCACTCATTAGGAAAGTCATCTGACATTTGATGGTTAGGTCTGTTGCAATTGATGATGGCATGGTACAAGTGCAGATTAAAAACTATATTGGTACTGCATTTGTCATTTGTTGATTGCACAGATTATATTGCAAATTCAATATGAAATTCTTAAATCATGTTTTGTTCTATAATCAGATTATAGGATTTACAAGCACCAGTGATTGCTTGAATTCTTCAGAGGGATGCTTTTTAGGAATTCATTAATGAGAACACGTGAGCATGCGTGAATGAAGAAAAATCGATAATGGGTCAAAATTCAAATCAAATATTGTCACCTAACTGAAGCTCGTCGATTCAATAAAAGGGAAAACAAAATAATAATCATATCTGCACACATTATTCTTCCTGAAAATCTATTTGTTACTTTTTTTTTACAAATTAAGCAATTCTTTCTCAATTAGAAGAGACATGAGATAGAATTGCTTAATTTTGTAAAAATATATTTATTTGTTTAAATTGATCTCCACAGTCAAAATTAAATGTCCTTGGAATGCTGACATTCCAATCACTGTTACAGTCTTGTATTCAAGTTCCACATTACCCTTCTATGTAATATTACATATACTTTTGTCAAGTTTCCCTGGTCTTCATGAAACATCAAGGTGGGGGCACTTTTTTCCAATCAACCATCAAAGCAAATCTCTTCTCCGTACTGTCTCAGTTTGGAATTCAATCTTGGTGACCAAACATATCAGATAAAATATGAAAGCTAGCTCAGCAGATGTAAAGAAGTTGGATTCAGATGGGCACATGCGTCTGAAGCAAGGGGTACATTGAGTTGATAGTCTAGGAGCAGAAAGGAGCATGAAGAAGATAATGAGATGGAAATCGATTGTGGGGGAGAGGGAGGAGAGGATCAGAATGTGAACTGTTGGAGGATAAGATGCTAAGAGTTCTGAAAGGAAGCCAGAGCATGGGTGGGTGGGTAGGAGTTAATGGGCATCAAGGGAATTTAAAAAATAATATGGACTGGGAAGGGAAATCTCAAATATGTTACATAGAAACATAGAAACATAGAAATTAGGTGCAGGAGTAGGCCATTCGGCCCTTCGAGCCTGCACCGCCATTTAATATGATCATGGCTGATCATCCAACTCAGTATCCCGTACCTGCCTTCTCTCCATACCCTCTGATCCCCTTGGCCACAAGGACCACATCTAACTCCCTCTTAAATATAGCCAATGAACTGGCCTCAACTACCCTCTGTGGCAGAGAGTTCCAGAGATTCACCACTCTCTGTGTGAAAAAAGTTCTCCTCATCTCGGTTCCCCCTTATCCTTAAGCTGTGACCCCTTGTCCTGGACTTCCCCAACATCGGGAACAATCTTCCTGCATCTAGCCTGTCCAACCCCTTAAGAATTTTGTAAGTTTCTATAAGATCCCCTCTCAATCTCCTAAATTCTAGAGAGTATAAACCAAGTCTATCCAGTCTTTCTTCATAAGACAGTCCTGACATCCCAGGAATCAGTCTGGGATGTCAGGATGTTGAGGAACAGGTTAGCTTGAATGGCTAGGGAAAAGCAAAGAATACTGTAGAGGCAGACAAAAGTACTGGAGAAACTCAGCGGGTGCAGCAGCATTTATGGAGCGAAGGAAATAGGCAACGTTTCGGGCCGAAACCCTTCTTCAGTCAGACCCGAAACGTTGCCTATTTCCTTTGCTCCATAGATGCTGCTGCACCCTTCGATTTTCCAGCATCTGCAGTTCCTTCTTAAACAGTACTGTAGAGGTGTTTACCCAATGGATCCAACCACTCTCTCGCCTCCCTTCAGCTGCTGGGTTTCTCAAACTCTGCAAAATCCAACCCACAGCTTTCAAATTAGAACGGCTGTTCAAAGTTGAGGTATTTAATCTCAATAATGTATATAAACTATGTTAGAACAAGGTGAGCCATTTAACCACACTAACCATTTATATGCAAGGTGGCTGGGTTATGGGCAATTCCATATTTTTGAAATTCTAAATTTTCTATGGGACAGTAATGAGTGTACCATGAACCAGATTTAAAAAACAAATTAGTATCTGTACAATTCTAAATGGCTTACCCCTTATTCTTAAACTGAGGGCCCTGGTTCTGGACTCCCCCAACATTGGGAATATGTTTCCTGCCTCCAAGCGTGTCCAAACCCTTAATAATCTTATATGTTTCAATAAGATCCCGTCTCATCCTTCTAACAGAAGTCCTCCCACAGATTCCTGCGGAATTCTGCTGGTCACACCTCCAGCCTGAATAATGCCCTTCCACCACAACCCTCTTTTGATATTTCTGTCTATTTACAAATAATGCCTATTTACTAAGATTTATACAATATTGCCTGTTTTGTTTTATTTGAAACAAGGGCTACATTGCCAGTTTAAAATCTGTTGAGAGGGCCAACGTTAATTTTATGGATATATTGATGAGCAAACAAATGCAAATGCCTGAATTCTGAAACAAAAACAGAAATGGCCACAGTACTAAGCAATTTGCCAATGCGAGTAAGAAATAGGGGTCAAGGAAAGGGCGTTCACGTCGCGGCCCTGTTTCCACCAATTTTTCCATCACCACGCACAAGAAGCACAAGACAGACACCACTGTGTGCAGATGCCGAGATGCGTGTTCAGCTCTGGCTGAACAACTTCTAATCTTGTGTGTGGACTTGGTAAGAAGAAGTAAGAGATAGACTTAACATTTCAGATCAATTACTTTACACGAGAATCATGATGAAAGGTTAGAAATCTGAAACACTAACTCTGTTTTTTCTGTTCACTGGTGCTGTCTTCTAAGTAGTTCAGCACTTTCAAAGTTTCATTTATGATTGCATCCATGCTTTGCAAAAACTTCCCAAAGTTTTAGAGACTTTGCTAAACTTTTTTAATACTTCTTTTATTTATGATCCAAAACCATGGTAACAAAACTCAAAGTTGAAATTAAGTTGAGAAATACATTTTAGAAAATAAATTTATTGTTTATGGTTAATGGGTGAAATCACACCTCTGCCCATCTCAAGGGCCTGTCCCACTGTACGAAGTATTTCAAGAGCTCTCCCGAATTAAAAAAAAAAATCAAACTCGTGGTAAGTACGTAGAATGTACGTAGCGGGTACGTCGGAGATCGTGGACGTCCCGTAGCGGCTCGTAATGCTAACGGCAGGTACTCGGAGAACGCGGTAACTCGTGAAGTTTTTTCAGCACACTGTGAAAAATGTCCACGAGAGCCCTGAGTACCTACGAATGGCTATTCCCGTAATTCTCCGAGTTGGAATCAGGGGAAACTCGGGAGAACTCTTGAATTACCTTCATACAGTGGGACAGGCCCTTGAAGCCAATAAACAATTTTGTCATGAAGGTCGCCATAAATTAGGTGCATGATTTCAAGGAAAAAAAAAGAAACAAACAAAATGAAGTAGGTAGTGTAGCAATACTCGAATGAGATGGCGAAGAGGATATGCTTGTTCCTTGTTATTATTAAATGATAGTTTACTCATGAAGTGAAGCGTGATTCTGCTCTTAAATATTGGATGGTATTTCGAAACTTCAACATTTCCCACATGTCTGTTAGGCAAAATATAGGGTGACTAAATGGTTACTAAAAATAAATACAGCATTTCTTCCTGATGATAAGGAAATCTCAATGCCCAATTTAAAATGAATCATTAAGACTAGAGGGAAAATGCGATTAGATTGGATATTTACCCATCTAACATGATTTTAAATTTGTTTCCACGGAGCACATACATGTATGAAATCTTAGTGAAAAATAAAATTGAAAATACTAAAACAAAATTATAAGTAAATTGTTCTTAATTCAAATCTACACAAAAAATCATTTTACCGATTTGATTAATTTAATTTAAAGTCTTTATAACCTCAGTGAATGGCAATGAACGTGTTAATATTAACATATACAAACATAGAAAGGAGCAGAGGAAGTAGTAATAAACAAACAAGGGAAGGTAGACAACAATGCTGGAGAAACTCAGTGGGTGAGGCAGCATCTATGGAGTGAAGGAATAGGTGACGTTTCGGGTCGAGACCCTTCTTCAGAGAATAAGGGATATTATCTTGCAAAGAATATTGCAGAAAAGAGTTCAATCTCTATAATCTTGTCAGTATTAGAATGTGGACACAATATCAAATTGAATGGAAACTGTTTTAATAAGAATTTGTTAAAATTGCCAAAAAATATTTTTCAGGAATAACAAGCAGGTAATAATCCTATTAGGGAATGCTGGTCCATATTTGGTATCAAACGCTTATTTCTTTATAACTGATCATTTGGAATAAAAGCCTTTACATCATATTCATAATTTAACATGATTTTAAAATGTTGAAATTGGCTATGAGTGTTACTGGGTACTATCGGATTAATTTGAGATACTCTACCAATGATCAGTCAGGGTGGGAGATTGCAACCTTCACGTGGTCCACCATGTTTCAACCAATGCAATCAACCTGGCGTGCACAATCAAATAAGATCAAATAGAACAAGTTGTCCTCCAACTTTAGGCTGTGCACGCCATACGCAAGAAGAAGAAGAATACTCAGTCAAATTGAATACCAATTTGATCACTCGATGGTCCCGAGGACACTTCTTCTGCAGCAATCGTTTAGAAATATTTTCTAACATCTACAAATGCATTGATCATTAATATATGATTTCATTGATTTTCAAAGACAACTATTTTACAACCATCAATAAAAAACGTAATTAATATAATTTTCATTGTAATATAATTGGTATAATTTGGTAAAAAATAAATGTATCCAATTATGAACTATTTTCTATTCCCTATTAGGATTGTCCTTTGAGATTGAAACTGTATTACATGCCAGCAGATTTTGGGCCCACATTCTTAATTGTACATTAATGCTTTTGTTATCATATCATTCATGCCAAGTTAAGACAGACAGAGCAAGCATTTCCTGTTTGGGTCCTTACAATTTAACATCATGCTAAACACATGGTCATCTTATTTACTTGACTAGGTAGACAAAACTTGATTTAGCACTAAGTGGCTTGACTTGAGAACAGTCAAAATAAAATATCTGTACATATGATTTACATTCATTGTGTACAGTAAGTGAATACCAGGTTTCCAGTTTGAATGTTATAGTTAAGCAGAGTTTAAAAAATGTACATTTCTCAATCAATAACCATAGAGCAAGCATCTAAACTATCCAAATGCTGTTAATAAACATACAAGTTACTGTAATCAAAGAAAACCACTTGTATAAATCAAGATTTTTCTGTATTCTTGTCTCTTATTCATTCCTTGCTGGTGAAAATACTCAAATGTAAACTGACAAAACTGTTTGCACTACATGCAGAATGTGGCAGCTAAAAGCAGAAGTCCATTGAAACGTATTGTATGGTTTAATGAAATTTGTGAATTATTCTGGAAGTTGGTGGGTGCCTCACTTCTTTAGTGAGTGGGATTCCGATTATATCTGCTGGTAGTCATTTCTTTCTGTGCTGTATTAATTAATTTAATGTTGAAACACAAAATAATTTTAATGCAAATATCGTACTGGTGCTTTAACAGAGGAGACAGAGTAGAAATAGTTGAAGCGTTGTTTAGAAATCATGATATAAGCCAACATATAGAGCATTTTGTGTTTGAATGCACAAAATGTTAATAGCCCTGTCCCACGGTACAAGTTCATTCCAAGAGCTCTCCCAAGTTTTAAAAAAATCAAACTCGTGGTAAGCACGGAGAATGAACGTAGCGGGTACGTCGGAGCTCGGGGACGTCTCTTAGCGCCAACAGTAGGTACTCGGGAAGACTCGCTAACAGCAGGTAAGCACGGGAAGTCTCGTGAAGATTTTTCAACATGTTGAAAAATGTCCACGAGAGCCCCGAGTATCGACGAGTGGCCATTACTGTAAACCTCCGAGTTCGAATCAGGGCAAACTCGGGAGAAATCTTGGAATGAACTCGTACCGTGGGACAGGGGTTTAAGGTAAAGACATAAACCATATTTATAACATTAAGATAGTTTATTATCTAACCCCTGATCAATGTTACTGCCGGAATACACACTATGGTACAACTGAGTGGACAATGATACTCTCCTGGTGGCATGGCAATGGCTACATTACTAGCCAGTTCTTCAAAGCAGATTACGTAATCCTCTGTTCCCCTACTGTTTCTGGCATAATTGTCACAAATATCTCTACACTTGTTTTTGTACGCTTCTAAAATTAAATGAAACATTAAAATGAGTTGCATTCAGATATTTAGATGGAAGGACATGCTTAAATGCAACGATGAAACAGCATTCTTCACCAATCTTGTGGCTATTACACAGTTGTTAAGTTTACTGACCTATAGTTCGCAAGTTTTTCTTTGCAGACATTCATAAATAGATGCACAACATAAGCCAACCTCCTGTCTTGTGGAACATTCGCCCATGACTGACATAATTCAGATATGTCCATTATAACTCTAGCCTCCCAAGTGATGTTTGGATATATCTCATAAGGACCCAGAGATTTATCTACCTTCATATATTTTACGACATTCAACACCTCCTCAAACATACAAAGGACTCTCCTCAAGACATTAGCATTTAACTTGCCCAAGTTTCCTAATCTAACCTCCATGCCTTTTTCAGAGGTAAAAACAGAGAAACAAACATTGTGGTCGATCTCTGTTGCTCCACACATTGAATACCACTTTGGTTTTCGAGGGACCCTATTCTCTTTCACATTTTTCCCTTAATGTACTTATACCATCTCTTTGGATTCTCATTACTCTTATCTGCCAGAGCTGTATCGCAAATCAGGTCAAACACAGGCAAGAATTTCTCCTGCAGAATACCGCCTTCCATTCGCCCAGCTGATGGATCAATATTCCTTCATGCTGAACAATGTTTTAAGAAATATTAAGAGAACAGTGTAATGTGTGCAGGAAGAGTCCTGATGGAGTCCTGATGCAGACAGGTTGCAAGAGACACTAGCGAGGGAGATATCCACATCTCAGTTGCCAATACCTTCAGGGGATCTTATTGAAACATAAAAGATTATTAAGGGCTTGGACACGCTAGAGGCAGGAAACGTGTTCCCAATGTTGGGGGAGTCCAGAACCAGGAGCCACAGTTTAAGAATAAGGAGTAAGCCATTTAGAACAGAGATGAGGAAACACTTTTTCACACAGAGAGTTGTGTGTCTGTGGAATTCTCTGCCTCAGAGGGCGGTTCTCTGGATACTTTCAAGAGAGAGCTAGACTCCTAAAGATAGCGGAATCAAGGTATATCGGGGAGGGGGGAAGGCAGGAATGGGGTACTGATTGTGGATGATCAGCCATGATCACATTGAATGGCGGTGCTGGCTCGAAGGGCCAAATGGCCTACTCTTGCACCTATTGTCTATTGTCTATTGCCAGTGCATGGCGATGGTTGCAGAAAGTGGCACTGAACTGTCCTCGAGAAAACAAAGTCCTTGCTTCATACATATATGTGATATTGCCAAAAAAACACCTGCTGCTCGTCCCATCAACTGGGTTAATCTCTCATGGATTCCATTATGCTTAAAGTGAGGGTTAAGGAGCTGGCTAGTTGGGTGACTTTCAGCTGTAAATGTCTACAGTCCAGGAAACGAAGACTGCTGCAGGATGAAGCCATCGCAGTAGTTGACTAACCAGGAATCTTGAGGGGGGAAAGGTACCTCAACTGCCAAGATGGCGACACTCTGCACCTGTGAGAATTGCAAACCCTTGTATCCAATTAATTGGTGTATTTGCAAAAAAAAAAGTTGGTATAATTGCCCACTCTGCCAAATTGCCATGTAATCCTGCCCAACACCTGTGCGGGCAGTCAGTGAAAACCCGACATCACTTGGTAGTTAACTTTTATAGCCATCTGTATAGGAGGTGAGAAAAAACTTTTTCACCCAGAGAGTTGTGAATTTATGGAATTCCCTGCCACAGAGGGCAGTGGAGGCCAAATCACTGGCTGGATTTCAGAGAGAGTTAGAGAGAGCTCTAGGGGCTAGTGGAGTCAAGGGATATGGGGAGAAGGCAGGCACGGGTTATTGATAGGGGACGATCACAATGAATGGCGGTGCTGGCTCGAAGGGCCGAATGGCCTACTCCTGCACCTATTTTCTATGTTTCTATCAAGTCCATTTGGTAGAGAAAAATGCAGGAGAAACTCAGCGGGTGAGGCAGCATCTATAGAGCGAAGGAATAGGTGACGTTTCGGGCCGAAACGTCACCTATTCCTTCACTCCATAGATGCTGCCTCACCCGCTGAGTTTCTCCAGCATTTTTGTCTACCTTCGAATTTTCCAGCATCTTTCTTGATCAAATCGATTTGGTCGTAACTACTGTTGAAGCAGACTTTAACTGTGTGCCCCAACTTTATACAAAGATTCCGAGTTTCTTCACACACTAATATTCAGATATGTGGGGAAAGTTATTCTCGACCGGAACATCAGATGTGAAGGTATGGACCCTAGTGGCTGTGCCTTTCTATTCATCCCCTCCCACCTCTCAGATGTGTCTCCTGCTGTTATTGCTCTTGGGCTGTATCTAAATTCTAAAGAAAGACAGTATACATATGCCCATGCTGACATGATAGTTCGGAGTTCCAATGTCCCCATTATATACAGTCATCTTAAATGTTAACAGTTTAACTGTAATGCTGATAAAGATCTAGCCACGATTTTTATGGAGAAAGCTTGTCACAAAAAGGTCAAGAAAATAGCAGTGAATTGATGATGGATCTTAATGATGGATTTGTTTGTCAAATTTTCACTTCCTTGCACTGGCCCAGTGCTCTCACTTTGCTTTCATCAACGAGTTCCAGGAGATCTCAAACATGTGTATCTATGGTTAAACTTGCAAAATCCATGGTAACATTTCACTAATTTACTGATGAACATAATAAATTCGTCTCCGCTCGGATCTGGTATCTTATCTGGTAATTTCTTTCCCACTGGTTCTCGAGCCCATAATTTCCTGATTTTTGCTATGCCCCTCTTGAAACATAAAGAACAACATTGGCTCTTCTCCAGTTGTCTGGGAACTCTCCTGTGGCTAATGAGGGTAAAAAGATTTCAGTCGAGGCCCCAATAGTCTTCTGTCTGTGGTAGACAAAAAAAGCTGGAGAAACTCAGCGCATGAGGCAGCATCTACGGAGCGAAGGAAATAGGCAACGTTTCAGGCCGAAACCCAAGGGTTTCGGCCAGAAACGTTGCCTATTTCCTTCGCTCGGTAGATGCTGCCTCACCCGCTGAGTTTCTCCAGCAATTTTGTCTACCTTCGATTTTCCAGCATCTGCAGTTCCTTCTTAAACAAAAAATCATCTCCTGTTTGGTTGTAGCATGCACATTACGTGATAAAGTTAAATGCAAAGGTTTGAATACGGTTAAATGCAAAGGTTCAATCTTAATTGTCTGTCAATTTCAGTGCAAATTAAGGTTATCAATCCAAACATTTACACACTCATCACTGCACACTATTTAAAATGTAGCCAAGGTTATCCATGTATGGTATACCATATTTTCTAATCAAAGAAAAATGTTGTAGCACACTATTAATCCTACAGAATACAATGCTATGAATTAAAGAGACATAGTCTCTGTCAAAACCACAATATCAAGTTTGCAGTTGAAGATGTGTACAATTTTATTGCCCATTATGTTTGGCTGTATATTTAATTCTGGACATGAATAATAGACAGGCAGGCGCTTCAGCACATGTAACGTGCCAAGGTGAACAGTCACTGAATGAGCTATTGTATCAATTTAATCTCTTCAACCAATTGCGAAACAATTTTAAAAATATATATTTATATTGTACGCGGACTCCTGTTCAAGAAATGGTGGACTTCTGCTGGAAGCAGCTGCACACTATTGCAGGGACACAAAAAAGCTGGAGGAACTCAGCGGGGGCAGCAGCATCTATGGAGCAAAGGAAAAAGGCAACGTTTCGGGACGAAACGTTGCCTTTTTCCTTTGCTCCATAGATGCTGCTGCGGCCGCTGAGTTTCTCCAGCTTTTTTGTGTACCTTCGATTTTCCAGCATCTGCAGTTCCTTCTTAAACATTATTGCAGAAACTCAGCGGGTGAGGCAGCATCTATGGAGCGAAGGAAATAGGCAACGTTTCTGGCCGAAACCCTTGGGTCCCGAAACGTTGCCTTTTTCCTTCGCTCCATAGATGCTGCTGCCCCCCGCTGAGTTCCTCCAGCTTTTTTGTGTACCTTCGATTTTCCAGCATCTGCAGTTCCTTCTTAAACATTATTGCAGGGATCTGGTTTCATAGACATTATTGCTAGGAGCACTGATACCTTGGCCAACGACTTCTGACAGATACGTGTATTATAGTCACTCACACCAAGAAAACCCAAATCATGCTTTGTGAACGAGAGGTAACGCATAGTCCAGTTGTAGACTGTATAGCAGGTGTTCAAATGCACACAATCTTATGACACAGCTTTTTTATTTTAAGTTTTAATTACACTGAAGTTCCAGTTGCAATGATATGTAATTATTAATCTTTCAGAAGCACTGTTACTATTAATCAGACTGCTCCTTATTGATGAGATTTCATTATAAAAGTGTTTCATAGTGACCAAAATTGCCGACATGGAAATGAAGCTTGAATTGAGATTTATTATCGTAAACAATGAGCCAGGTCACAATTTTTTTTTTAAACCTATTTAAACAATAAACATGAAATATATTTGCTCAGAAATACTTAATTATGCAATTCTATTCAAATCAATTTTGGTAAACAAAAATGTTTAACTATTAGTCATTTTATTTTTCAGCATTGCTGTTTGAGCAGTAATTTGGTAAATGATGGGAGCTTGCGAACCTTTTGTAGATTTACACAGTCCAAAGTTAGGCAGGTTCTACTATCCCTTGACTCCTCTAGGGGCTAGTGGAGTCAAGGGATATGGGGAGAAGGCAGGCACGGGTTATTGATAGGGGACGATCAGCCATGATCACAATGAATGGCGGTGCTGGCTCGAAAGGGCCGAATGGCCTCCTCCTGCACCAATTTTCTATGTAATAATAATGTGATCTGCTCCCAGGTGAACAAAGACTTACAACTATCACTTTTCACAAGTGATGGGTGTTGACCTCTCATTGTACTACAAAGTGGGCAAGTATCACAGGAACTTGGGAGCTGAAGCTAAATACTGGCAACAGAACATCATTTTCGATGTTTTGTTTCACAAAATCAGCATTTACTTTTGTTTTATTTTTGTTGTTTCTGCTTTTTTGGGTTTTATTTCCAGATTTTCAAATGGATTTCAACTTCTTCAAGTTAAGAATGACCAATTTGCTTCCAGGCTTATATACAGAGTCTTCTGGTAAATAGACAGCTGTTGTCTAAAACTCAAACTTTCTGTTTTTCCTATGTGAGATGCATTTTTTTCCCCCTTGTGCCTTTCCACAAGAGCAGATAAATCAGTAGTTCACAAAGTTCTACAGTATTGCAAATGATGTTTTCCTTTTCACACATGCTAACCTATTGACACCAGTACTTATGGAGATGTTTTTTAATTTATAGTTGTCTTGCTAAACAACTGCCGATTGGGAAATGCATATTTCATTCTCCAAAGGTAGACAAAAAATGCTGGTGAAACTCAGCGGGTGAGGCAGCATATATGGAGAGAAGGAATAGGCGATGTTTCGGGTCAAGACCCTGGTTCAGACTCATGTCGGGGGAGGGGTAGGGGGCGAGAATGAGAAAGGAAGTAGGAAGAAGGATTTCGACCCGATACGGCGCCTATTGAACTTGAACTTGAACTTCCATCTCTCCACAGATGCTGCCTCACCCGCTGAGTTTCCCCAGCATTTTTTGTCTACCTTCGATTGTTCCAGCATCTGCAGTTCCTCCTTAAATATTTCATTCACCAGTCTAATTAGGTACTTTTTGGTCTCACTTTGTTTTTAATGCAGAGGTCAGAGTAATTGAAAACTAAAAGCACTGTAGACATAATGCTGCACTCTCAACTTGCTATACAGTTTAAGTCATGCCAGGCTTGGGGGGAACGGAAGGTGGATGACATTACAAACATAAAATCGTAATTGGAAAATAAATTGGAAAAGTGGAGCAGGCATGTACATTGAGATGGTTACTTACGTTCACCTCTGTGATTGCTATATCAACAATGCTACCCACAACAATCAAGGCGTCAAATGTGTTCCATGCATCACAAAAATAGTGCTGCATGTGAAAAAAGAGAAAGAAAACGGAAAAGAAAGGAGGGAAGAATAAAAAAATAAAAAAGGGGAAGAGAAGAGAAAATAAGAGAAAGTGGTTACATGTGCACAGAATTTACTCATACGGATAAGATTATCTATGAAGAGTTAGTTGCCTCTCAACTCCTTGTTACCTAGATATTCAGGGCTTCAGAAATGTTAAACCATTTCCTTATAGCACTAAACTGATATGCTTTCACAAATGCCTCTGTTATGGTTTGACCTGCGATGATTTCCTAACTCTGAAGTCTCGCCAGTTCCGTCAGGGGTTCTTGAGTCTTGAAACTTGCAGATTAAAATAATTGATAAAGTGAAATTGGTTAAGAAACAAAGAAAAACACACACGGGAGTGATTTGGAATGGTGTCATATATACTCACATTGATCTCACTCAGAATGACGTCTATAATGCTGCCAATTACGATGAGGAAGTCAAAAACATTCCAGGGATCACTAAAGTAACCCTACACGATGCAGGTGGGGATGGGGGTGGGGGGGTGAAAGGCAGGTTAGAACTTCATCTTAGACAAGACTATATATGGCAAATATTTTCACATTCGATAACCTCAAGTCAGCTGAACAACACAGTTTGACACCGCTTGTCGTATCTATCCTGACGCAAATCAACTTTTTCCTCCTTAAGCCAAAAATACAATTTTATAATTGAACTATAGTTTTATTTTACAAAAATGATCTATTTTCTCTTCTGGTTTCTTTAGATTTTATCATCATGAAGACCGGGCAATTTGGTACAGACTTTTATCTTGTCTGCTTTAATGAGAGGCTGAAACTTTTCATGAATTTTCTTCCCAAAAAGGGTCTTCCAGATCTCTGATTAGTTCTCCTGCAGCTTTGCTGCTGTCCCTGCAGATTCATAGTATCTCATTGCAGTGCTGCCAGGAATATTTGAAGGCAGCACATGCTGTCTGCAAACAATGCATTTTAATTTAATGATTCAATTGTAGTTGCCAAGATGCAGCCCTTCTGGAAGTATAGCTGGTGTGTTTAAACTATGTTGTAGGCTTTTAACCGTTAGTCTTTTGTGTCCTGATTTGAAAATAAAATACAACATTCAGTTATTCACAATAATTAGTACAAAGTATAGTTAACAGTTATAAGACTTGCTATCGTTTAACAATATTGAATTGTATAGATTTAGTCAGGTTCCTTACAGATTATTTGGAATCAAAAATTCACGAGAATGCCAATCTCATACGTATCATTGGCATGCACGACTCTCAGCCAATCCATTGAGAAGCTATTAACTTTAATCATGAAGCTAAAACATAAATAGTTTGGGGACCAGGGGCGTGGGTAATGTTAAAAACAGCATTCTCAGGCACAGCACAGCGCAGCCAGAGAGCAAAATATTTATAGAGCATTAATGAGAAGTGAATTTCTTCAAGACAAAGACCTGCGATGGCAATAGTATAATAATAATAATAATAATATATTTTATTGTCATTGCACATAAGCGCAACGAGATTTGGTATGCAGCTTCCATCCGATGTCATAACATAAATAACTAATAAGGTTTAGATTTAGATTTAGATACCCCGAGAACATGGATTGTAAAAAGAACAGTCAAACAGTCAAAACAGTTCAAACAGCCTAAAGTGCAGATGTGTTGTGTTGTGTGACGTGACCATTCGAGGGGGACAGTCCAGGTGGGGTGGGGGGGCACTCAGCAGGGCCGGTTCAGAGCCGCTATAGCTCTGGGTATTGGTAGTTGTTGGTAACTAGTTAGTAGTTGTTGGTAACTATTCTCTAACTATTGGTAGTTGTTGGTAACTATTCTCTTAGTATTTGCCGACAAATATTTCATTTTATTAATTTTAGTAATCCGACTAAACTTTAGGATAATCTGAATGGACTATCACTTAACAAAATTTAAACAAATGCCTCTTTAAATCTGGGCCTGGTTTTCAAAGTATTACATGAATTGACATTGTTAGATTAAAATAGATCTTAGATCAAGGGTGCCTTTTCCCACTGGTTAGACTGCAACCAGTTTATTAAAAAAATAGCATTTTCTTTTCACTTTTACTCTATTAATAAAACCAAGGACCGTAATTACCATTCTCTAAATAGTCTAAAAATGTCCAATCATCTTCAAAGAGTGCCCTCCATAAAGTTTAGGACAAAGACCCATCATTTATTTATTTGCCTCTGTACTCCACAATTTGAGACTTGTAATAGAAAAAAAAAATCACATGTGGTTAAAGTGCACATTGTCAGATTTTATGAAAGGCCATTTTTTATACATTTTGGTTTCACCATGTAGAAATTACTGCTGTGTTTATACATAGACCCCCCATTTCAGGGCACCATAATGTTTGGGACACATGGCTTCACAGGTGTTTGTAATTGCTCAGGTGTGTTTAATTGCCTCCTTAATGCAGGTATAAGAGAGCTCTCAGCACCTAGTCTATCCTCCAGTCTTTCCATCACCTTTGGAAATGTTTATTGCTGTTTATCAACATGAGGACCAAAGTTGTGCCAATGAAAGTCAAAGAAGACATTATGAGACTGAGAAACAAGAATAAAACTGTTAGAAACATCAGCCAAACCTTAGGCTTACCAACATCAACTGTTTGGAACATCATTAAGAAGAAAGAGAGCACTGGTGAGCTTACTAATCGCAAAGGGACTGGCAGGCCAAGGAAGACCTCCACAGCTGATGACAGAAGGATTATCTCTACAATAAAGAAAAATACCCAAACACCTATCTGACAGATCAGAAACACTCTTCGTGAATCAGGTGTGGATTGTCAAGGACCACTGTCCGCAGAAGACTTCATGAACAGAAATACAGAGGCTACACTGCAAGATGCAAACCTCTGGTTAGCTGCAAAAATAGGATGGCCAGGTTACAGTTTGCCAAGAAGTACTTAAAAGAGCAACCACAGTTCTGGAAAAAGGTCTTGTGGACAGATGAGACAAAGATTAACTTAAGTGATGGCAAGAGCAAAGTATAGAGGAGAGAAACTGCATGCAAAGGATATGCAACAAAATACTAAACATGACCACTTTCATTTACATGACATTGTCATGTCCCAAACATTATGGTGCCCTGAAATGGGGGGTCTATGTATAAACACTGCTGTAATTTCTACATGGTGAAACCAAAATGTATAAAAATGGCCTTTATTAAAATCTGACAATGTGCACTTTAACCGCATGTGATTTATTTCTGTCACAAATCTCAAATTGTGGAGTACGGAGGCAAATGAATAAATGATGGGTCTTTGTCCCAAACATTATGGAGGGCACCGTACATCCCCAAACTTCACTGTTCCTGCATCACTTTCAGACTTGTACCATGTGGGTCATATTGTTGATTCTCACAAATCAGAAAACAAGACATCTGAATTTAAAAAAAATTGTCCATTACATTACAAAATTGTCCATGCATTACAAAAATAAGGTATGGGCTTGAATAAGCTAGGATTTAATTTACGCTATGATCAACAAATGCCATTTCTACAAGTCTACACTTCTAAGTTAATTATGGGAAAAAATTAATTTACCTCTCAGAGCAAAGATCTTTGGGAGGCAAAGAGGTTCTTCAATGCAGAATGTTGGAGCATCCTAAACTTGAATCTGGGTTTAGACTGCACTTCTTGCCCCTGAATATTATCATTAATATATCAAAATGGTACAATCTCTAGTTCTCCACCAGATTCTAATTCATTTTGTTGATCAGTGGATATTTATCGTAACATTAGTGCCCTAACTCTGTTGACATGAGAAGAAGGATATCTTCCAACCTGGTTAGAACATAATTCTTGTGCATGAAAATGTTTAAATTGCTTCCAGCTCCACTACATATTTAATTCTGTCCGTTGAACATGCTTGAAAGTACTGCGAAATTTGATTGAATATCACAAGGTGACCTATTGTCCTTTGTAGTCCATCATTGAGTGGGAACTTAATATGTTGGGGATTAACATTGATCACAAATGCCATATTTCTCCCCAAGTATTCTTATAAAGAATTCTTCTTATATAAACATGTTTCTGTTTGGAAATAATTAGACTGCATCAAATTAAATTTAATGTAGATATTTATAGTTTAAATGTCTCTATTTATTCGTTTGTCTCGCACTGTTTATAATGGTTTTTGGGATTTCTAAACATGACTACTTTCATTTACATGACATTGCTGTGTCCCAAACATTATGGTGCCCTGAAATGGGGGGGACTGTGCATAAACACAGCTGTAATTTCTACATGGTGAAACCAAAATGTATAAAAATGGCCTTTATTATTTTGGGATTCCCTTTGGCCCATAAGAATGGCTCTATTGTGATGAAAGGCAGGGTCTACGGGGAAGGTTTTAGCTATTGACGGAGTGACACAGTTGCTTCCCGTTGCTCTAAGGCAGAAAAGAGAAATATTAGCTAGAATTCCTGCTGCTGTTTGTCATCCAGCTGTGCCAGATGCACGGTCTGTGAATGCAGACAGCAGGTTAAGGGTAAGATTAGGCTCAGACTGCATGGTTCATTAGGCTGCCAATATTCACCAGCTTGGCTCACAAGAAGAATGGCCTCGGGCATATTGGCCGACTGTCCTTAGAAAACATCAGTGCCTTCAGGAGAGGGGTAAAAAGAGAAAGACTTGGAGGTGGGTGACGAGCCAAAGACTCATGTTCCTAGGAAAGGAAAATTATAGTTTCATACACACATGTGTTACACTACGATTTTTTAAACTATATTAATCAAGATTTTGATGTTTTCCATTTATAAGACAAATAAAGTTGTGATATCTTTAAAAAAAAACAAAGACAGTCCTATTTTCAATATAAATACACAAAAAAAAATCAGTCATAGATTATGCCATCTGTACAGCCAGTGTTAAAACCCGCACATTATTTTGTTAAATAAATAATTGTGATTCTTTATTAAGACTTGTGCTGATGAAATGTTTAAACAGTACACGTATTCCGAGTACACAAACTGCGTTTCACTGGATTAAGGAAAGCAAATGAAGCAAACTCATTCATCAGCTTTGTATCATTCTTACCAACAGGTAAAACAGAAAAGAAAAAGCTGTGGTCAAGTATTAAAAATGAACTGATTCAAGAAACTGTTCCCAAAGTCAATGGAAGAGCGTATCTGCTTTCAATCCTTTTTTTCTTAATTGCTTGCCCTGGTTTCCAGGGAGATTAGGGATAGGGAGGAGAACTAAAGGCTGTTTAGCCCAGGCTCATTTATGTATCACACCAGGTTCAAAGACAGAAATAGTGCTTGACTGATAAAACTTATTTGTTTTATAAAGTTGCTGCTTTCACCTGCACTTTTTAACTATTCGTACTGTTTTATCAGGGACTGGATTGGTTTTATTTTATGTGTGAAATTTTTAAGTTTTATGTGCGATGCTCCGGTATTCCCTGGGAAACATCTTCTCATTTTGCACTGTACAATTGTTGCTTTGCAAGATGACAATGAAGGTTGATTGATTGATTGATTGATTGATTAAAACAAGTCATTTTATTTTTTGTGATCATGATGGCAGCAAATACCTCAATCACCCTTATAATAACAATACGGTGTGGCGAGGAAATTAAATAGTTAAACATCATTTAATTATTCCAATCACACATGTTATTTACAAATATGCCTCATCTGCTAAAATACTGAAACAAGAGGTAGTGTTTGTCAAGCAATGAAACAAAGAAGTTTCTCTCCTCCTCAGTAATCCTTTCTTCCAAGACTGATGTGAAACCACTTCATGTTGTTGAAAACCTCTTTCAATAGGAAATAATTCCTTTACCACGGGACCAGCCTTTAACAAACTTATTGGTTCCTATTAATTAATTAGAGGCAAGACTATATCTTCATAACATCGATAACAGCAATCCAATTAATTTTATCAGTATATCCACCTAGAGTTTCCCAATTCAAGAATCCTGTTGTTTAATTTTTGTTTAAGTATATTTGCCATAATTATAAAGTGTCTCTGATACTGAGTCTCATCCACAAATTATCAACTAATAAACTAATCATACAGAAAGGATGATGAAATGATTAATCTCTAGGATAATTAAACTCTGTTAGAATTGCATTGTTGTTTATGCTTTAATGGTTGATACGTTTAATATTTGCAGTGCTAGAAATGGTGAGTATTCCCCCCACCAGCAAGTTGGCTGCAATGCTGGTGCACAGGTTGCCTGTAAAAGGTGCAACGCTGTTTCACGTCCCCAACACTCACGCCTGGAGTGAGTGAAGAACAAGCAGTGCGTTTAAACAACTCCAACAAAAATAAATGTTTCTAAGCATAATCTCTGGTTTCTTCAGTGAACTGAAGATGCTGCTAATGCGATGGCCAAGAAGGCACCCAACGCCACTACTTCCTCTGGAGACTGAAGATATTTGACACATCTCCAATAACTGTTACAAACTTCTACACTTGCATCACGGCTTGGTTTGGGAACAATTCTGCCCAAGACTGCAAGCAATTGCAGAGGGTTGTAGATGTAGCCTAATCCCTCGCACAGACCAGCCTTCGCACCATTGATTCCATCTACTATTCATGCTGCCTCGGAAAAGCAACCAACAAGATTTGTCCCACCACGGTCATTCCTTCTTCTTCCTGCTCCCGTCTGGCAGAAGGTACAGAAAGCGCGTACCCCCAGACTCAGAAACAACTTCTCCTCTGTTATCAGGCTTCTGAATGGTCCTCCCATGAGCTAGGGGACTGTCCAATTCACCTCTACCCCATTGTGGACATTGGACTTTGTCTATGGAACTGATGCACTCAAATGCTGAGGACTATATTCTACAATACAATACAATACAATTTATTTGTCGTTTGGATCCCGTTAAGGTCCAAACGAAATGTCGTTTCTGCAGTCATACATACAAAACGAAAAAGACCCAAGACACAACACAATTTACACAAACATCTTTCACAGCGCATCTTCTCCTCGCTGTGAAGGAAGGCAAAAATAAACATATCTCTCCCCTGCACTCCCCTCTCCCCCCCATGTCAGAGTCAAAGACAGAACAAAGCCCCCAGCAGGCGATGTTAAATGTCCCGCAGCCATTAAAGCCACTCTGCAGTCTGTATCTTCTCCTTTGCTCCACCTATTGTACTTGCGTTTGACTTGATTCTACATAAGCATGGTATTATCTGATCTGATTGGATAGGATGCAAAACATAACTTTTCACTGTACAAGTGACAATAATAAACTTTGCTGATAAAACATGCGCATTAAGAATTATATGCTTAAGGGCAATTTTTTCGGCGACTTGCCAGCACCCGTCATGGTCACAGCAGGTGGCCGAACATTTTCAACATGTTGAAAATCCAGCGGTGACCAGACTACTCACGAACATACAGGCGTCATCCTGCGACATGTCGACATGTGACGCCTGTATGATCGTGAATAGTCGCCCAAAGAGTTGTACTTTTTTCTGGTCGCCACTGGATTTTCACCATGTTGAAAATTTTCGGCCACCTGCTGCGACTATGACGGGTGCCGGCAAGTCGCCAAAAATATCACGTAAGTGGGACAAGCCCTTTAGGAGTGCGGTTTGAACTTGATGAAGTCACACTTGATTTACAGTCATCTGATGGGAATTCACATTGGTGAATGATTGGATTCCTGAACACTGCCTCTAGATCATAGGTTCCCATGTTGTTGTACGTTGCCTCTCCGTCCATCCAGCACGAAGCAGCAGAAAACTGTCTCTCAAGTGACCCTCATCTCTGATCAATAATGCCCCAGCCTCTCAACAGTAATGTAAACCCTTCTCTCGTGCAACCTCAACTCCAATGAACTAAAACTAAACAGAAGATACAAGAAATCTTAAACAAACATCTTGTGATGAATCCAGTGCAAACTGTGGCGAATGGACACATGAATATTAGACAGTCTACAGTGTGAAACCATGGTCTAGAACAGGCCATGGAATAACTAAATGTCAGATCCTCAGAGATACTTCTCTCACAACTGTACAACTCAAATATATTCAAATATAGAATTCTAGTTATATTCTATAGTAGCTTTAAAATTGAATAATTAATCCATGATTATTTACCTATTTACAAATGTAGAAACAGCAAACCACATTAATAAGTTTTTTTGCCTTCCATCACAGCGAGGAGGAGATGCGCTGTGATGGATGTCTGTGTAAATTGTGTTGTGTCTTGGGTCTTTTTTTCATGTGTGTATGACTGCAGAAACAACATTTCATTTGAGCCTCTATGAGGTTCAATTGACAAATAAATTGTATTGTGTATATTGTGTAATAACAAAAAACTCCTTCTTGACCACAAGCCACTTTATTACAGGTGCACAAAAAAGCTGGAGAAGGAAAAGTCTGAAGAAGGGTTTCGACCCGAAACGTTGCCTTTTTCCTTCGCTCCATAGATGCTGCTGCACCCGCTGAGTTTCTCCAGCTTTTTTGTGTACCTTCGATTTTCCAGCATCTGCAGTTCCTTCTGAAACACTTTATTACAGTCTGGCTCAACCAGCTAAGCATAAAATTATAGTTTTTGTTCTGCATTTCCATTATCTCATGAATGAAAATGAAGCACGCAATTATTTACCTGTTCATAAAATCCTACTTAGCACGTGAGTTACGTTTCCCTGACCCTGAATCTTGCATATTACATAGTAAATGCTGTTGGAAGGGTTAATAGGCATTGGTTCAAACACTCTGCAAAGGAGATAAACAAAAATAGCAATTTGTAGATGGTTTCCTTCTTTTGTGAATATGTATCTAATCTCCACAAAGCTTCAAAAATGGAAATGCAAATTAGACAGTAAAAAAATCATAACTTTAGGAGCTTATTTTGAAAAGCCTCAAGTTATGGCTTTTATTACAACTTCTACTTCCCCGTGGATTGTCACCTTGTCGTGGTGGAGAAGCTTGTGTGGTCCTGAGATCCTGAGAGCGATGCCGTCTGGAGCTACGCTCCTGGTAGGGCCACCCATGGCGGTAAGGTCGAGGGGGAGGTTCCTGACAAAGAGCAATCCAACCAAGACCTCAACGGTGGAACAGGCGGAGGACGATGGCTGACCTTAGTGGAGCGTCACGACGGCTGGGAAGGCGGATGAAGGCTGCGGCAGAAAAGGGTCTCCGGTCGTCTTGGACTCCATGCCACTGGATCCTGACCCAGATCTGTCAAGGACCGTGGGGTGGCTGTCTGTGCACCAGTCTCCCCACGTTAAACAAAGTCACGCACAGGCATCCTCCATGAGAGGACAGTCATACTCGTTTCGAGTGACCGCCGATGATGACAACATCTGTTGCAACTATATAGAAGTTACACAGCTCATGCTCTGCCGTTTTCTACTGACACCTGACATCCTATAATATGTATCGGGCATCAACTTGCTACTCCAGGAGCTTTATTCCTGGAAATCGCATTGTCGGCCAAAAAGGCTACTGTAGGCCGAGAATTATCCGGCAGGAAGACAGGACCTTTGACCCACCGAGACAATCCTCAAACCGTCACAAGAATGGACAAACTCCAGACAACATTGCAGGTCCGGTTGTAACCCAGGTAACTGGAGATCGCTGTGATGGTACCAAGATAGCTGTCCCCATCACTAAACAATCTTATTTATTCATTGGAAAAGTCTGTCTTATTATAGTCAGACTTTAGTTTTACCTTGCACGAAATTATCTAAAACAATTGACCTACTCTTAGGAAATTGGCAAGGGCAAGTGCTGAAACATCAGAGGGCGAAACATCTGGGACCAGCGACCACAGTTGTATTAATTTTTAAATAGTGGTGGATAAGGGCCTGTACATCGGGCCGTCTGTAGCAGCGACTACTGAGTGTTCATGGCCCCGACCACGGGTGAACAAGGAGGAGGACTGACACAACTTTGTTGCCTTCCACCGCAGTGAAGAATGCTGCGGCGGATTATTGTGTGAAATTATATTGTGTATCGTGTGTTCTTTTTAAGTGTATCGCTGCTGGCAAATTCATTTCACTGCACCTTCGGGTGCGTGTGACGAATAAAATTGACTTTGACTTGACTAAGGAATGGGTGGGTCCACGACAGGTAACAAAACAGTTGTGGATACAGACTAATTGTTGGCACCTTTACCCGAGTCTGCCTCAACCTCCTTAGTTTGGTTGCCTTGACAAGAAAATGGAAAAACGATGACAATATCACTTGGTTTAAAGATTAGTATATAGAATTTGACAAGCTGCCCATACAATTGACAATAGGTGCAGGAGTAGGCCATTCGGCCCTTCGAGCCAGCACCGCCATTCAATATGATCATGGCTGATCATCCCCAATCAGTACCCCGTTCCTGCCTTCTCCCCATATCCCCCTGACTCACTGGGTGGCTACCAAATCTTACTGATTCCAAAAAACAGATTAATAGATTATAGGCAGACAAAGCCCACAAATCAGTCCCCTAGACATTGTGTGCTCAATTTTTGAAAGAATTGCTAATGAATGATTTGAATGAATGAATGGCCTAAACTATTATTTGGCTGTTTCCTGCACCAAAGCAGCTGCAATTTGTTGACTAGAGGTCCACGATCAGAAGTGACTAAAATTGAGTTTATTTCTGACACCAAAAATGTAGCGGTATTAATCTGGCACTCGCAAGTGTGTTAATCCTGCTGTTTAAGGCCTAACATCCTTTCTGTAATTTTGACTGGTTGAAAGAATTGATATATGTGAGAATTTTGTTCACTTTGGTAAAACCAAATTATTTAGTTGAATCCAATGGGACCAATGTACAAACTCTGAATGCGGAAAACCTTTGGGGTACAGGGTATTGAATCAGATCATTGCAATCTTATCATCACTGAACAGCAGAACATTATGAAAGAGCGAAGCTGAGGCATTTTGTGCCATCCGTCCGATGGTGTTTTAAAAGTGCATTAGTTTCCACCGCAAACTCTATAACGATTAAAGATTAATCAATGGATTAGTTAAGAACGATAGTATGTAACTTTGTGAACTATTTCTGCATGAAATACATACTCTGGGCTTGAAAGCGATTAACTTCAAAATCATTTCGACGGTGAAGAGTCCAGTGAACAGCATATTGAGGACATCCATGGCTTGGCTAAAAAACGGCGACTGGCCATGATGCTGCACGGAATGGAAACAAAGAATTAGACAACAATCCATGAAATTACATAATATTATCATAGTAGTTACACTTAAAAATCATTTGAATTACTTTGGAACCAAGAGTTTTGCTCCTTTTGGTTCTTAAATATGCATTATTATTACGTGAAAAAGGGAATGGCCCTCACTTCGCAAAGTTAAGGGCCTGACCCACTTTCACCACCTAATTCACGACCTTTTTTACTCGTGGGCATTTTTCCTCAGGCTAGAAAAAACGCCCCGACCTACTTGATGCCACGAGTACCTACGACTAGAATCATGACCTACCTACGACCTACCCAGGACCTCCTACCACCTTGTGACGACCATGCTGCGAGTACGAGTCAAGGGCAAACTCGGCAGAGGTCGTGAAAGTGGGACAGGCCTGTTAGATTAGATCAGCTTTTGCCATAATAGTTATTCTACCATCAAACTAAATAAGTTAGTGATCAAATGAATGAATATTAAAATCGCCTTAAAAAGATAGTCCAAGACCTATGGCTGATCACTGAATAACATAATTCTTACTTTCTTCTAATCTGAAACCCCCCTCCATCATTTACCATGATTTTTAGCCTTTTATCTTTAAGTCAACTTGTTATCCATATTTTATTCCAGCCAACTAGCCTTTTAAATGGGACTTTGCCAAATGCCTTTTGAATCTTCATACAGACAATATTTGCTCATCCCTCCACTAGTTTATTGCAGAACATCACTTGTTCCTCAAGGACTGATAGTGTCAAAAATATACACTGAGACACAGAGGTGCTCTCTTTAATTCGCAACCACAGAACAGATGGACACCATTCAACCTCTTAATTTAAATCGCATGAGCAAAATTATGAACCTTAACTTCATTATCTACGCTAGCTCCATATTTCTGCTGCTACATCAAACAAGATCCACCGGTTCCATATTTTAAAAATTCCAATTATTGCACGACTCACGATATTTCTGGAGGGAAAATTACAAATTTGTTCTGCCTTATCTGATCAAAAGTGCTTCCGGGTTGCCCTCCTGGTTTTAAACATTTTGTTCAGTTGTTACGACCACTCTGCCGGAACTAAAGGTTTGTTGTCATTTACGCTGTTGAACTCTCAACACCCTTAGTTAGAGTGGAAATAAGTCTGAGAAGGTTTTAAGAAGCAACGTAATCTTAGAGAAATACTAATTTCACTGCTAAAAAAAAATGAAACCTATCCTTAAATCTGGAAACAGGGATTTCATTGTATAATGGGTCGATACAAGCCATCAGCATCCGAGTGTGGAACTTTGTCTGGGAACAACACAAAATAAAAGAAGAATCAACTGGTAGAATTCCAGTATATAGCTCAAACCCTCAATCTGTGGCTCCAGAAAGTGCACTTGAAAACACAGCAAAAGCAAATTAATTCCTATATATTTTTCCCCCTACCTGCATAGCCAAGCAGATAGTGTTCAGCAGGATGAGAACAAACATCAGGTATTCGAAGTATGTGGAATTAACCACATACCAGACTTTGTATTGATAATGATTCTTTGGAATATAACGACGTAACGCCCGAGCCTTGAGGGCGTATTCCACACACTGTCTCTGTAAATGATGGAAAAAGCATAATTTTACCCCGTTATAAAAATCATGCTCCACAAAAAAAAACGAGCCTTTTAAAAATATTTTATTAAAATATTAAAATCAACCTTCTTTTATTGTGTAGATATTTTCATACAATTTACGCATCATTAATCGTCTTTTATGCAAAATTAATGAGGCGTCGCCAATCTTTATTTTAAATACTATCTTTTCCACTCCATCTTTTAGTTTAGTTTGGAGATACAGCAGGGAAACAGGCCCTTCGGCCCACCGTGTCCGCACCCACCAGCGATCCCCGCACATTAACGCTATCCTACGCACGTTAGGGACAATTTACATCAATACAAGTTACTGTGTGGAGGACCCTTGGTAGTTATGTTTGATATCACGATGGTTCGATATTCGACTGTGCTTAAAGTACAAAACATGACGACTAGCTGAATAGGCATTAAAATATAGTGTGTGTGATGAAGACTTTCCCCCTGATCTTCCACTGGTGGTAGTTGTTGAATGTGTCGAGGACGGCAGATTGTTGTGAGGGTGCGTTTTGTAGATGTAATTAGGAGGCAGGGTAAAATGGTGAAAGGATCATGGTGAATGGCGAGAGAGAATTTTGGTGGGGCTAAGGAGATAATCAATAGTGGGTAGACAAAAATGCTGGAGAAACTCAGCGGGTGCAGCAGCATCTATGGAGCAAAGGAAATAGGCAAAGTTTCGGGCCGAAAACCCTAGTGGGCACAGCTGGAGAGAGGTTCAGGAAGGGGTTAAGTAAATGTGAACTGATAAGCTATGGATGCTTACAGAGCAGGGTTGAATAGAAATGGTGTGAAGAGTTATGTGTGCATGTGCGTGTGTTTGTGGAGTGTTTGTCAGTGTGTGTGTGTGTGTGTGTGTGTGTGTGTGTGTGTGTGTGTGTGTGTGTGTGTGTGTGTGTGTGTGTGTGTGTGTGTGTGTGTGTGTGTGTGTGTGTGTGTGTGTGTGTGTGTGTGTGTGTGTGAGTGTGTGTGTGTGTGTGTGTGTGTGTGTGTGTGTGTGTGTGTGAGTGAGTGAGTGTGTGTGTGTGTGTGAGTGTGTGTGTGTGTGTATGTGTGTGTGCGCGCGCGTGTGTGTGTGTGTGTGTGTGTGTGTGTGTGTGTGTGTGTGTGTGTGTGTGTGTGTGTGTGTGTGTGTGTGTGTGTGTGTGTGCGCACATTGTACCCAATCACATTTGCTGCTTTGGTTTTTGATAAAGTCACTCTTGCCATTCAGAAAAATATTATGCTTGGAGTGAATTTGTAATGCACCTGCTCTTGGTATACTCCATCAAAAGTCTTCAATATTTTTAAATTTTTAAAAATATTTTAGGGTGGCATGTATCTAAAAAAAACGTTTTTCTACTGAAAATACCTTCAACTTGTTCAGTCGATGTTGACAGTAAAGGGCCTGTCCCACTTACGCGAGTTTTTCAGCGACTTGCTGGCACCCGTCATAGTCGCAGCAGGCGGCCGAAAATGGTCAACGTGTTTTTTTAAAAATTTATTTTAATTTATTTTTTAATTTATTAATTTATTGAACATGTTAAAAAAATAAAAACGCAAATAAACTTGTAAGCAATAAATTTTTTAAAAAAAAACACAAAGGAAAACAAACAAATAAGTAACTCAAATAATACAAATAATATCGTTCATGTTCAAAGGGGGTAAGAAAACTTTTCTGGTGCTACCCCCTTTTATTTTCTATACATTTTCATGGAAAAACAGAATAATGGGAATAAATGGACCCAAAATCTGTTGAACAGTCCACAAACAAGAAATAATCAAACAGAAAAGATAATCACTTGTCCAGCTCATAACCATTCAATCTTTTGTTTCCGAAGAGTGTTTTTTAGAAAATCCAGCGGCAATATATGGCAAGATACTAAAGAGTCGGGCAATCTTATACACCAGCCAGAAAGAATTTCTTCCCACTATTTCTGTTTTTTAAATTTGATTCCTCTAGAACAGAAACCTGATGATTTGTGTTTATATTTTATGCCTTTCTAAACTTGGATTTTGTTTCAGCGATTTATGAAAATGAAACACTTCCTCAACCCCATTTAGATTCTGAGTTTCCTGAAGTATTTGACTTTTTTAATCTAAGTAACAAACTATGATACCTTGTGCTTATCAATATTGAATTTATACATCATTTGCCAAAAGCATTTTACCTGCTTGTGACCACGCAACCCATACAGTATGTTAAGGAAAGAACTGCAGATGCTGGAAAAATCGAAGGTAGATAAAAATGCTGGAGAAACTCAAGAGGGTGAGGCCGCATCTATGGAGCGAAGGAATAGGTGACGTTTCGGGTCGAGACCCTGGAAGGGTCTCGACCCGAAACGTCACCTATTCCTTCGCTCCATAGATGCAGTGCACCTATTCCTTCGCTCCATAGATGCTGCCTCACCCGCTGAGTTTCTCCAGCATTTTTGCCTACAGCCCATACAGTATGAACTGTTGGTCCACTTTTGTCAAATCTAATTTAACAGAGGTGAAGGATTTAGTTACAAGATACAAGATACAATTTATTTGTCATTTGGACCCCTTGAGGTCCAAACGAAATGACGTTTCTGCAGCCATACATTACAAACAAATAGACCCAAGACACAACATAATTTACATAAACATCCATCACATTGCTGTGATGGAAGGCCAAAAAAAATTATCTCTCCACTGCACTCCCCCCACCCCCCCTCCCGATTTCAGAGTCAAAGTCAAAGCCCCCGGCTGGCGATGGCGATTGCCCCGCGGCCATTAAAGCCACGCCGGGTGATGCAAGGTCGCACACCGGGTTCTTGATGTTAGAGCCCCCGGCGTGCGCTCGCAGAGTCCCGCGGCTCGCAGAGTCCCGCAGTTAATGGGTAATTTACTGTGGGTTGTCACGGGCACAAAATTTATATTTTGAATGGTATGAAACAATTGATCATTATCCCGATTGGATGCATTAATTTCAGTCCAGCTAACTGGCTCAAATAAAAGTGTAACCAGTTTTTTTACTGAACCGGATTCGGAGTTCACTTCAGGAGACATTTACGGCACCCACTTCTATTTGTATATTTAAGTTCACCTGATTTTTGTCCAGCTCACAGTTTTTGTATTCTTGTTCCCCCTGTTCCTGAAATGTGACAATGACGAAACCTACGAAGATGTTCATCATGAAGAAGGCTATAACGATGATGTAGATGATGAAAAAGATGGATATCTCCACTCTGTAGTTGTAAATAGGACCAGTGTCCTCTGTATGAGAATCAATGGATCGATAAAGCAACCTGCGGGCATAAGACGGGAAAATAAGCAAATGATTTAAATTGTAAAAACGTAAATTTTATTTGATTGTTTTATATTTGGTATATATTTCATATTCATCTACCTTTCTTGAAACCCTGGTCTTTTAGAAATAGTACTTTTCAAGTTGTATTAGTTGGGGTGATGGGGGGGAGACAGGCATTGGCCAAAGATTGTAGATACTTCAGGAAGGCACTCAACATTTCCCTCTTTAAAATCTCTTTAAAATGTTGAAACTCAAACTTGCTGAGACAACGAAAATGATCAGATTGTTTACAGTGTTATCATTCTTTAGTTGGGAAATGAATGGTGAATCTCTGGAACTCTCTGCCACAGAGGGTAGTTGAGGCCAGTTCATTGGCTATATTTAAGAGGGAGTTAGATGTGGCCCTTGTGGCCAAGGGGATCAGAGGGTATGGAGAGAAGGCAGGTACGGGATACTGAGTTGGATGATCAGCCATGATCATATTGAATGGCGGTGCAGGCTCGAAGGGCCGAATGGCCTACTCCTGCACCTAATTTCTATGTTTCTATGTTTCTATGACTGCCTTTACGGTTGAATGAACACTGTATAAATTCACTGTACATAAGCACGCACTTTGGAAAGGAGCCGTACTTTGTGTAGGAAATGGGGCTGTTGTGGTGAGTTTGGGGAAATCAAGAATGATGTGGCCCTCAATGTGATCCTTAAAGTAACTGAAAAAGCTCTGCAGGTCTGGCAGTCATGGGCCTGTCCCACTCTGGCTACTCTTTAGGCGACTGCCGGGGACCAATTTTAGTGGAATTCACCTACGACACCTGGCGACAACTGGCGACAACACCTACGACAGCAAAATTGTCGCCACTGTCGCCAAAAAATTTCCAACAGGTTGAGAATTTTGTGGCAGTCGCCTGTAGTCGCCCAAATAATCACCTAAGTGGGACAGGCCCATCAATGTTTTGGGTCTACAACCATTCATTGGAACTAGGAAAGAGATGGAGAGAAGGTGGAGGAAGGATGTGGAGAAGAAAGGAAATTTGCAAAGAATAACAGGTTAGAGGCCAGTAACAGCTAACTAATTATTGGACAGTTCGGGGAAAATAGAATATTAGAGCAACTCGTATGAAACATAAAAAGAGACTGTTCTAAAAATAGACCTTCTAAAAGTAATAAAGGGAGAGCAGCTAAGGGAGATCAGTTGGTCTCTGATGACGGCATGAACAATGGGGCAATCTTAAGAAGACACAAGGAAAGGCAGGTGCTCTGCATCCCACAATTCTTCGCGGATCCTGGGATTTCTCGCCGGGATCGCCAGTGGTGGAGGTCCATCCAGCGCGGCCTGTTGGCTTCGAGAGCCGCGGTCTCTGGTAAGGACGCGGCCGTTCCAGGCATCCCGAAGCCGCTGAGAGGGTTCTCCCGACACCGGAGCACCATCAGGGCCTGAAACATCGGGCCCCGTAGCGGCGACTGCGGAGGCTCAAATAGGCCCGACTATGGGTGGACAAGGGGAAGGGGACTGGACTTTGTGCCTTCCCTCACAGTGGCAACTATTGTGGGGGGATGTTTTTATGTTAAATTTCTTTTTAATGTTATGTTGTATTCTTATTAATAATAATAATAATAATAATAACTTTATTTATAAAGCACTTTAAATAACTGCAGTTGCCACAAAGTGCTGTACATGAGAACTCATGGACAGGAAGTTATTACAAACCATTAAAAACTGTAAAACAAAGGACTATAAAACAGTAAAAATTAAAAGACATTAAAAGCACTAAAAACAGGAGCAATGTCTCAGCCAGTGTCGAAAGCCAGAGAATAAAAGTGAGTTTTTAGGGTGGATTTGAAGATGGACAGTGAGGGGGCCTGTCTGATGTGCAACGGCAAGGTGTTCCAGAGTGCCGGAGCAGCAACAGAAAAGGCTCTATCCCCTCTGAGCTTCCGCTTAGACCTTGGTACCTAATGTGCAATGGCAACTTGGATTTCACTGCACCAATTGGTGTATATGACAATAAATGAACCTTATGAAAGATGGTCAGGCAGCATCTGTGAAGGGTATGGATAGATGACATTTCAGTTTGGGACCCTTTTTCAGTCTGATGGAGAGAAAAATGCTAGTAATAACTAGTGAGACCACACCTGGAGTATTGCGTGCAGTTTTGGTCTCCAAATCTGAGGAAGGACATTATTGCCATAGAGGGAGTGCAGAGAAGGTTCACCAGACTGATTCCTGGGATGTCAGGACTGTCTTATGAAGAAAGACTGGATAGACTTGGTTTATACTCTCTAGAATTTAGGAGATTGAGAGGGGATCTTATAGAAACTTACAAAATTCTTAAGGGGTTGGACAGGCTAGATGCAGGAAGATTGTTCCCGATGTTGGGGAAGTCCAGGACAAGGGGTCACAGCTTAAGGATAAGGGGGAAATCCTTTAAAACCGAGATGAGAGAACTTTTTCACACAGAGAGTGGTGAATCTCTGGAACTCTCTGCCACAGAGGGTGGTTGAGGCCAGTTCATTAGCTATATTTAAGAGGGAGTTAGATGTGGCCCTTGTGGCCAAGGGGATCAGAGGGTATGGAGAGAAGGCAGGTACGGGATACTAAGTTGGATGATCAGCCATGATCATATTGAAAGGCGGTGCAGGCTCGAAGGGCCGAATGGCCTACTCCTGCACCTAATTTCTATGTTTCTATATTTCTAATAAGAGGCAGAGGTGGGGCAAAAAACTGGCAAATATAGGGAGGGGTGGAAGATGAACAGAATGAGGAGGGAAAATAAGCCGGATGATGAGGATACTGGGGAAAAGTTATTTTCCAACTCCATCCCCCATTTAAAAAAAATAAAAAGCAATGTTTTAAATTCATTTTGAATCAGACTTCATACTAGAGAGCACAGAAATCATGCCCATATTAATAGGACACATAAGAAATAAGGTAAGTCATTCATAAACTGATTCACCATTCAAACAAATATAAATTCTAGACAATATTCAGCAACAAAGTCCCCACAATTGGGGAACTAAACCAAAACAACATTTGTTTCACCTCTATCCTGTGTGGTTCATCCTTTATTTTGATACTATCATACCCTGTTCTAAATAGTCCAAATTAGAGGAATATCATCCATGCAGCCACTCTATAATGCACTGGAAGGGTTTTGTATATTTCAGTGAAATCACCTCTTAGTCTAATTTTCAGTAAGGTTTGGGGTCAGTCTCCACAAATGGCAACCGTGCCATTTCAAGAATGAATCTGATCAACCCTTCCATTACAAGTGTGCATTTCCTTAGGCAGGGAGGCTAGTACACAATACTCCAAGATGTAGTCTCACGAGGATCTATACAACTAAAGCAATAGCAGTCCATTGCCCACAACCTCCCAACACAAAATAACCTGTTTATTCTGAATCTCTCTTTTCTATCGACAAACCTTATCAGTATATTACTCTCTGTGCTCTGTTTGAAACATAGAAAATAGGTGCAGGAGTTGGCCATTCAGCTCTTTGAGACAGCACCACCATTCAATATGATCATGGCTGATCATCCAAAACCAGTACCCTATTCCTGCCTTTTCCTGGTAGTCACCTTATCCAAGGATTTCTGAGAATACACATTAATGAATTCAACATTTCCACCTAAAACCTGAATTTAATATCAAATAGTATGGATTTTTAATTTGTTTATGAGCCTGAAATGCTCCTTGGAGTCTTTTATAAAATGTGTATATTAAGGGCCTGTCCCACTTATGCTATTTTTCGGGCGACTTGCCGGCACCCGTCATAGTCGCGGCAGGTTGCCGAAATTTTTCAACACGTTGAAAATCCAATGGCGACCAGAAAAAGGAACGACTCTTTGGGCGACTACTCACCACCAAACAGGCGTCACCCCGCAACATCGCTGGATTTTCAACATGTTGAAACTTTTCGCCAACCTGCTGCGACTATGACGGGTGCCGGCAAATCGCCGAAAAAATCGTGTAAGTGGGACAGGCCCTTAAGTGATAGTAATCGTCACCTGCATGGGCAACATGGGCAACACAGAGTTAATAATTAATAATAATGGATCGGCTGGGCTTGTACACTCTGGAGTTTAGAAGAGTGAGAGGGTATCTTATTGAAACATATAAGATTATTAAGGTTTTAGACACGCTAGAGGCACGAAACATGTTCCCGATGTTGGGGGAGTCAAGAACCAGGGGCCACAGTTTAAGAATAAGGGGTAAGCCATTTAGAACGGAGACGAGGAAACACTTTTTCACACAGAGGGATGTGAGTCTGTGGAATTACCTGCCTCAGAGGGCGGTGGAGGCCGGTTCTCTGGATGCTTACACGAGAGAGCTAGATACGGCTCTTAAAGATAGTGGAGTGAGGGGACATGGGGAGAAGGCAGGAACGGGGTACTGATTGGGGATGATCAGCCATGATCACATTGAATGGCGGTGCTGGCTCGAACGGCCAAATGGCCCACTCCTGCACCTATTGTCTATTTATCATTAACGGATGATGGTTCATCCAGCCCCGACACGAGGTTTTATCGCCCGGCGCGGGGGAGCTGACATCACTCCCCGATGCGGGAGCAGATCACCTTGACGCGGAGGGCCCGAACGCCGCCGGCAACGGGACTCAAGACCGTCCCGTCAACGGGGGGCTCGAGGCCCCCGACCAAGGAAGAACAACAAGGGAAGGACTTGAACTTTATTTTCGCCTTCCATCACAGTGAGGAATGTGTAGGAGTCACTGTGATGGATGTTTATGTTAAAAGGTGTTTTTTAAGTCTGTTGCTTTTTTAAATTGTGTGACTGACCTGGCCAGTGAAATTTCACTGGTTGATGTGACAATAAATAAACATTATGATTGTAAACTCTTTTCATTAAGTGCAATACAGAATAAATATCAGACATGTTGGGTTAATGACCGCTACATTTTTTGCGGCATGCACAGACAATGGTACTCACTGGGGCCACCCTTCAAAAGTCGAAACTGTGAACAGGGCCATCATTGCAGTGGGAACACTATCAAACTTGAATTCACTATTCGTCCATTTCCGTTCATTTATCACAGGCTGATTTACATCCCCATCTTTGTACGAAATATATTGGCCTCTGTCAATTGAAAATAAACATGTCCATGAATTTCCAAAACTTATAAACCAGATATGTTCATACATTCCTATCCCACCTGTTTAGGCATTTTCTCTGCTCGTATATCTTACTGTAAGTACAAGAACAGATAGGTAATTGGTGTTCTGGGCTCCTCTCGGCTGCTTGGTCATTGTTTTCAATTCATCCAATGATAACTAAAATAGTGACACAGCATAAAAAACAATCTTAGAGTTGTTTCCGCTTTCACTTGCAAATTCTAAAAGTTGAAGCACTTTTATATTGTATATTTAAGACTAACACAAAAAATGGTTTTCAATATCCAACATCATAGAGTCATCAAAGTCAGAATTCAAAAAGAAGCATCTATGGAAAATAGAATCTCATATCACACAGAGAATGGTGAATCTGTGGAATTCTCAGCCACATAATGTAGTTGAGGCCATTTCATTGGCTATATTTAAGAGGGAGTTAGATGTGGCCCTTGTGGCTAAAGGGATCAGGGGGTATGGAGAGAAGGCAGGTACGGGATACTGAGTTGGATGATCAGCCATGCTCATATTGAATGGCGGTGCAGGCTCGAAGGGCCGAATGGCCTACTCCTGCACCTATAGTCTATGTTTTTATCATGTAGATTTGGTGCCTTGAAGCATGAGTTCATTTTAAGATTCACCAATTTCATTAACTGCTCGTGAATTTATTTCCCCCGCACTTAAATCTATCTGCCTTAAACTAAATGCCTATATAGACATAACAAACTGCTCCAATTGCTGGCAGAGAGTGTTCAATATTCACGCATTCACAGAGCTCTCTACTGGAAAGAATGCTATGGATTAGTCCGCAAATAATGATATTTTGTCTTGCCTGTGGCTGCAAAAACACAACAACATTTACTGTCAACGGTGCTGTACTTTCAGTCCGTGATGAAGTACACTGTAAATGGTACTTGACTGTTCATGTTTATTTACTTCCTGTTCCCAGAGATATTTAATGTTATGGTATATTTTGCCATTTTAGCTAAAACCAGAAGAAACTTATTTTTAATCAGAAGCTTGTTCTCGTCATAATTTATCCCTATGGTTATCAGTGACAAAATACATCCAAGGCATACATGGTAAAAGATTCTCATGCATCATGACGCAGGCAGGGGGTGGAAGATTGCAACCTTCATGTGGTCCGCCCTGTTTCGACGAATGCAATCAACCCGGCGTGCACAATCCAATAAGATCAAATAGAACAAGTTGTCCGACAACTTTAGGCCTTTTTCACTCATGGACCCCCGGCCTACTTGATGCCACGAGTACCTACGACCAAAGATCCGATAGTAAGCAAGAGCGACTCCTTCTAAATGCAATGGGGTGACGCGTAGTACGCAACGGAGCGGAACGTGGGCCTTTTTTTCAACCATTTCCGTAACACGACCCGACCCGACTCGCTGTGTAATCAACGTTGCGGGGGAACAGTTTGTGTTAATAAATTATAATTCTGAAAATGAGGAGAAGATTTTTCCCAAATAACTTTTATTTTTACGAGGATGTTTCCATAAACTGCTTCCAGTCTCCGCACTAGTATCTTTGCTCCGCTACGGGATCTTTGGTGCGGCGACGGAAGCCGGTTACGGAAATGGGGCCGAAAATGACCCATGAATCTGCCCTTGACCGTACTACGTCTTTTTCGTCGAGTGATCTATCTTGCTCGCTGTAGGGTCTTTTCCTACGACGAGCATCACGACCTACCCACGACCTACCTACGACCTCGTGACGACCATGCTGCGAGTATGAGTCAAGGGCAAACTCGGCAGAGGTCATGAATTAGGTCGTGAAAGTGGGACGGGCCCTTTAAGAAAGGTGATTTGTGAATTCCTCATCTGTCCCGACCTTTTTAGCCTCCAATTTCTTTTTTTGCTCCAGTTTCCAGCGTTTGCAGCCGCTGTTGCCTCCACATGCATCTATGTGCTGGGCACACGAGGTAGGTAGCAATTTTATTGTACCCTGCCTTGAACCAGCAGCTGTAGTACAATCATTACTGTGGAGAGGAATACATCCCACGGGACAGTCGTTGCCAGTCTTGGTCTCCTGGTCCTCCAAAATATTCCAAATGGAATTTAAACTGGAGGTCCCCACGTGATTAGGGATTCAATAAAAAAAATTGCAATACAGGTGGTCTTCCAGGACCAAACCTCTTTGGGGGGGGGGGGGGCAGGGGGTGGTAGCCTGTACTTGGAATAATATTTTATTTACATTCAATTGTACTTAATTTTATTGTATAAAGTTCGAGATAATAAATTAAACCAAATCAAATATTTAGTTCAGTTCAGACATTCACTTAATGCTATTTCTGACCTCATTTATCTAGTTAAGGAATGTCAAGTCCAACTTCTTATTAGAGTGTAAACAAAATTTCTCTTGAGTGCGAGCGCAGAATGTACAACTCGACTGCAGCTTCTGCCGTCAAAATTCGCAACGTGTATTTTATTTTTCAGGTTAACTCCAACATGGCCAACTATAAAAACGTTGTACATAAGGTTTCGGCCCGAAACGTTGCCGATTTCCTTCGCTCCATAGATGCTGCTGCACCCGCTGAGTTTCTCCAGCACTCTTGTCTACCTTCGATTTTTCCAGCATCTGCAGTTCATCCTTAAACATTATCACAGAACCTGTGTACATAACCAGAATGGCTTCAATGCTGTCTGAGTTTAAGAAAGAACTGCAGATGCTGGGGAAGAAAATCGAAGGTAGATAAAAATGCTGGAGGAACTCAGCGGGCGAGGCAGCATCGATGGAAGCGAAGGAATAGGTGACGTTTCGGATCGGGACCCTGAAACATAGAAACATAGAAATAGGTGCAGGAGTAGGCCATTCGGCCCTTCGAGCCTGCACCGCCATTCAATATGATCATGGCTGATCATCCAACTCAGTATTCCGTACCTGCCTTCTCTCCATACCCACTGATCCCCTTAGCGACAAGGGCCACATCTAACTCCCTCTTAAATATAGCCAATGAACTGGCCTCAACTACCCTCTGTGGCAGAGAATTCCACAGATTCACCACTCTCTGTGTGTGAAAAAAGTTCTTCTCATCTCGGTTTTAAAGGATTTCCCCCTTATCCTTAAGCTGTGACCCCTTGTCTGGACTTCCTTAACATTCTTCGCATCTAGCCTGTCCAACCCCTTAAGAATTTTGTAAGTTTCTATAAGATCCCCCCTCAATCTCCGGAAGGGTTTTGGGCTGTAACGTTGCCTATTTCCTTCGCTCCATAGATGCTGCCTCGCCCGCTGAGTTTCTCCAGCATTTAAGTCTCCCTTCAATGCTATATAAACATATTTTGATATTTGCTGTCAACAACACTCCAAAAAACAAACTGTGAAATGCATTTTTTTTCCCCCAAGGCATGTCATTGAGAATGATATGCATTTCATTGTCTCTGTTCTGTACACTGACAATTAAAATTGAATCTGAATCTGAATCTGAATCTGATAACACATTTCTCTTTCTGGACCTCTGAAGTCTAAGCATTTCCATCTTCTTCTGTTATTGCTTCAGGTTTTCAGTTACTGCAGTATCTTCTGAAACTCATTACATATTATTGATTAGACAATTTGGTCAGTGATAATTAGGTGCATTGGACTTTGCACTCAATATTTTGACTCGTACTTCCAACATCAAATCCTTGGTTCAAACATGAAATCCTCTAACACAATAGTTGACTGGCTGTTTTGCTATTAGGCATACGTGTACACTAAAAACTTACTTGCATTCAGACTCCCTCTGTTTGGATTCATCCGTGCAGCTGTAGAATTTACCCTTTAAATAAAGAATAAAATTATAATTACACAAGTAGAGAATAAGACGCATAGATAACAGTAGACAAAAGATGCAGGAGTAGGCCATTCGGCCCTTCGACCCAGCACCGCCATTCAATGTGATCATGGCTGATCATCCCCAATCAGTACCCCGTTCCTGCCTTCTCCCCATATCCCCTGACTCCGCTATCTTTAAGAGCCCCATCTAGCTCTCTCTTGAAAGCATCCAGAGAACCGGCCTCCACCGCCCTCTGAGACAAAGAATTCCACAGACTCACCACTCTCTGTGAGAAAAAGTGTTTCCTCATCTCTGTTCCAAATGGCTTACTCCTTATTCTTAAACTGTGTGGCCTCTGGTTCTGGTCTCCCCTTAAACTGTGGCCCCTGGTTCTGGACTCCCCTTATTGTGACGTAATATAATGTTGTTGCATATTGTTTTAAGTGAGTATAGATATGGAGATTGGATGATCCTCTTGATAAGTAGTGCAGGCACATAAAGTTTTATGCTCTACACATGTTTCCAGGTTTTCATTAAAAAAAATCTCAATCATTGCGTGAAACAGCTCAGAAACAGGCCTTTCAGTCAATCACTTTGGTGCTGCCCATCAAGTACATCTCTTGATTAATCCCATTAACCAGTAGTTGATCCATACTCTTCCATGGTATACTTTGACAACATGCAACTCGATAAATGAATCTGTGAGTCAGAAGTTATTTACGGGCGTCTGTCAAACTTTGCTTTGATGTAATCCACAAACTCATCGAAGGCCAATCAACTTCTCCCATCCTCCAGAACATCAAATACTCATTCAAACTGCATTATTAACTCCCTGCCCCTGTACTATTCCAACATAGAGCATAACTCAGAGACGGACATCTTAATTCTAGGATTTATTAATGGACCGAAATTACACCTCACCTAAATACTGTGTCATTTTTAAGCAGGATAGAGACATTGGCAAAAGCCCAAGAGGATTGATGAAACTTTGCAAAAAGATTAGAATATAGATAAATACTTTCATAGAAACATAGGATCATAGAAAATAGGTGCAGGAGTAGGCCATTCAGCCCTTCAAGCCTGCACCGCCATTCAATATGATCATGGCTGATCATCCAACTCAGTATCCTGTACCTGCTTTCTCTCCATACCCCCTGATCCCTTTAGCCACAAGGGCCACATCTATCTCCCTCTTAAATATAGCCAATGAACTGGCCTCAACTACCTTCTGTGGCAGAGAATTCGTCAGATGCACCACTCTCTGTGTGAAAAATGATTTTCTCATCTCAGTCCTAAAAGATTTCCCCCTTATCCTTAAACTGTGACCTCTTGTCCTGGTCTTCCCCAACATCAGGAACAATCTTCTTGCATCTAGCCTGTCCAACCTCTTAAGAACTTTGTAAGTTTCTCTAAGATAAGTGGAGGGTGGGGGGTAAGAGGGAGCAAATCACCCTCTCACCATGCAAGAAACTTGAATTGAAGACATTCAAAGTGAAGAAAACAAATGAGAGAAAGTCAGAAACAATTAATTAAGTTGCAAAAGAAAAACTTATTAAGTCTTACCTTGAATAGTTGTACTCCAATACATGCAAACATGAACTGTAACAGTGTGGTCACTATGACGATATTACCGATAGTTCTCAAGGCCACAAATACACACTGAACGACATGCTGAAAAGGTGAGAGAAATTGCGGAATCATCATTTTGTGCAATATAAATGAATTACTCTAAAACATAAATAGAGCCAAAAAAGAAAATGTTAGGAGAAGCTGAAATGAATTAATAATAATAATAAGAAGAATAATAAGAATAATAAGAATAATAATAATAAATTTTATTGTCATTGCACATAGGTGCAACGAGATTTGGTATGCAGCTTCCATTCGATGTCAAAACATAATCAACTTGACTGGGAAGAAAATGTTCACTATTTTAAGATTAAAAAATATATCTTTATGTTCGGGGGTATTTTTTTAATGAAGAAGAATCCAGCAACTTTCTCCATTCGGGGAAGAAAGATGTCAGATGGGGTTATGTGGCACAATTGTTTCAAAAACATTCTCAATAATAAATCCTTAAATGATTATGCATTCCATTTAACATTGAGAAGCAAATGGATTTTTCATGAAATCTGTGTAAACCATTACGTAAAGTTAACTTTAGTCAAGTCAAGTCAAGTTTATTTGTCACATACACATACGAGATGTGCAGTGAAATGAAAGTGGCAATGCTCGCGGACTTTTGTGCAAAAGACAAACAACAAATCAACCAAACAAATTATAAACACAATTATAACACACATATTCTTTTACATAATAAATAATGGAAGGAAAAACGTTCTGTAGAGTTAGTCCCTGGTGAGATAGGCGTTTACAGTCCGAATTGCCTCTGGGAAGAAACTCCTTCTCAACCTCTCCGTTCTCACCGCATGACAACGGAGGCGTTTGCCTGACCGTAGCAGCTGGAACAGTCCGTTGCAGGGGTGGAAGGGGTCTCCCATTAACTTTAATGGTTAAATCAAATGAATTGTTATTATATCATAAACTAGGTGAATATTTAAGTCATATATTACCATATAAACATCTTGCCTATTAATTTGTGAGACCAGACAGCGATTCAATGGCAGACACTGAACCATGTGGTTCATCTCAAATAAATCCTCAAATAAACTCTCTAATAAAGAATATTAAAAGCCTCCATGCCACCTATCCTGATCGCTATTCTGATACGAACATTCACCCCAACATTTGCACGTTTTTAGCAAGTGATAGATGGTGATCAGACACGGGACATTCTGACTAATTTCTGCAGCATTTCTGCCCCTGGCAACTAGTAATATCTGGAATCAATATTACTACAAGAGATTATCTTATCATTATCACAGATTTGCTACACACAAAGTAGCTGCCAAATTTAGTAGATAATACTGATGCATTTATTTGAAATAAACTATTTCCACATCTGTAAAGGACTTGGGATGTTGTCAAATGCCTTAACTTAAGGATGCTTTGCATGTGTCTTTTAAAAAAATATATATCCCAAGTTAAGATCAACAAACTTATCACAGAATAGTAGACAAAAATGCTAGAGAAACTCAGCGGGTGAGGCAGCATCTATGGGGCGAAGGAAAAGGTGACTTTTCGGATCAAGACCCTTCGACCGAAATGTCACCTATTTCCTTCGCTCCATAGATGCTGCCTCACCCGCTGAGTTTCTCCAGCATTCTTGTCTACCTTCGATTTTTTCCAGCATCTGCAGTTCTTTCTTAAACATTATCACAGAACAGTACTTGAACTAAAATAGTCGGCCATTAATGCCTAAGTACCACATCTACCGTTAATTAATTGTTGTCCAACCAAGGAGCACGAAATAATTTAGTTTTCACCTCTTGAAAGCTTATTGTACTGTAAGTACAATGTTTTATTTATTATTTGATAGAACGCATTGCTGAAAGGCAACTCTGTATATTAGTGACAAAAGGAATTGCAGATGCTGGTTTATACGCAAGATAGACACAAAATGTTGGAGAAACTCCGCGGGTCAGGCTGCATCTCTGGAGAAAATAGATAGGTGGCTTTTGTGATTGGAGTCTGAAGCGTCACCAATCCATTTTCTCCAGAGATGTTGCCTGACCTGCTAAGTCACACTGGCATTTTATGTCTATCTAATTATACGCTAGTGACTAGATATTTAATTTTAATCTCCCCCCCCCAATATGTCACGATTTTCAGAAGACTCCACACAGACTTAGAATGTGGGAGATATCCCTGAAGGCACATTTGAAAAGTGATTCTTAGCGTATCAGATTGTAGACTTATTGCATTTGAGGGAACGGAAAACATGCTCACATTTATATTAAAAAACAGATTCCTTTATTTTGTTGTTTCTTCATCAATGAGACTAATCTCTCTTCTTCAGCCTCTGCATACACTCTGCAGGAGGAACCCATGTCAATGTCCCATGGACTCGCGCTGGTCTTTAAGGTACCTAACTGACCCCTTATCTTTGTCTGCCCATCTACGGTGGTTCCTGATAATCAGACTTACTTTGAATATTTTCCATGTTTTCACATCACTCCACCTGGCCTTTTTTATTTTCTGGGGAAAATTTGCCAACTGGCCTTGGTTTTGTCAAAGTCTTTCATGTGCTTCCAACTTGACTAATATGAGGTAAGCAAGTGGCTTGGTGTAATTTCAGTCATACAGCACAGAAGCAGACCCAAGGTCCATCTCTCTCTCCAACTGTTCCTATCCATGTACAGTACATGCCCAACTGTCTTAAATATTTCATTATCAGCTTTGATGTCAATTGGTCATTAATTACACTTCTGCACAGTACCTTGCAATGTTTTTATAGAATTAAAGGCAAGTTATCAATAGAAATGATTGAAGTTGTAATGTTAATATCTGTTACCTTCAATCCCTTTGCTCTGTTGATGGCTCGCAAAGGTCGTAACACTCGCAGCACTCGTAATATCTTTACCACTGCTATTGCACTGGAGCTGTGAAAAGAGAGGAGCTATATTTATCAAGGTGAAATACGTAAGACTATTGACTCAATAACACGTTCAAGCATTCAAAAGTTTTGCTGTTGTCAAAAGAAACATCAAAAACATGCACATTTATGTTACTACCAATTTTAAACTGGACACCGATGGTGCAGAGCGGGGCTGAAACAACTCATTGAGATTTAATTCCCAGGCCTTATCTGACTCAGTTCTGTCTCTACAGAAAATTGCACTGGTCAATTGACAGAAGCGATATGAAAGCCAACAGTAAACTGCCTGCAGGGCCAAAAGAATTGTCTGTTTAATGAAAAATATAAAAAAGCAACACGAGTAGGCCGTTTCCCCCTCAACCCTGCCCCTAATGTTTGATATGAATATTGATTTCTTTCACTTCAGGTAGGCCCGGCATTCCTTCTCTCTCTATCACTCCCCCACCCAACTCGCATTAGCTTCTCATGTTCACAGCTAACAATGGCCTATTTCCTTTATCATCGTTACATTTTTGCACATCTATCATTCATTGTTCTTCATCTCTCCACATCACCGTCTAGATCTCTCGTTTCCCTTATCCCTAACCAGTGTGAAGAAGGGTCTCGACCCGAAACGTCACCCATTCATTCCTCTCCAGAGATGCTGCCTGTCCCGCTGAGTTACTCCAGCATTTTGTGTCTATCTTCAGTTTAAACCAGCATCTGCAGTTCCTTCTTACACATTTAGTATGATCAAGGCTGGTCTGCTTGAACTACTGAATTCTTCTGCACCATTTCTCCATTACAGCCCTACTCTGTCAAACATATATCTACCTACTCTAGAAATACCACTGGTAATCTTATGTCCACGATCCTCCAGGATAGAGAATTCCAGAGGTTCAGCATCTATATAAGAAATTCCTACACACCTGCGTATTCAATGATCATCCCTTATTTTGTAACCATACCCCCTTGCTCAAGGCTCTCCTACCAGTGAAAGCATCTCAATAGACAGTAGACAACAGGTGCAGGAGTAGGCCATTCGGCCCTTCGAGCCAGCACCGCCATTCAATGTGATCATGGCTGATCATCCACAATCAGTACCCCGTTCCTGCCTCCTCCCCATATCTCCCGACTCCGCTATTTTTAACAGCCCTATCTAGCTCTCTCTTGAAAGCATCCAGAGAACCGGCCTCCACCACCCTCTAAGGTGGAGAATTCCACAGACTCACCACTCTCTGTGAGAAAAAGTGTTTCCTCGTCTCCGTTCTAACTTCTCAACTTCTACTTTAACGTTTTCTAAGGATTTTATACGTTTCAATAAAATTTGACTTCATTCTTCTAAACTTCAGGGAATATAGATTACATTTATTTAGTCACTTGCGATCCAACATCCTTCTCATCCCAGGAATTGGCTTTTAGTGAATCTCATTAGGATATCCTCCAACACACTATCTCCTTTCCTCAATATGGGACCAACATTGTAAAGTACTCCAGATGAGACCCTCAGATGATGCAAAAAAAGGCTGGACAATGTTGTCTGGCTGAATTCTCTGTTCTTATCGAGTCCACACACAAGATTAGAAGCTGTTCGGCCAGAGCTGAACACACTTCTCGGCATCTGCAAAATGGTGTCTGTCTTGTCGCGTCTTGTTGCTTCTTGTGCGGGTTGGTGGAAACAGGACCGCGATGTGAACGCTGAGCAGTTAAACAGTTATCTTTAAAATTGTCCCAACAGTTTCTGATTGAGCATTCATACAAAGCTAGCTATGGTTCACCATTTTAATTATTAACTAAAACTGAATTTCAGTAGTCTGAGATTAATGCAGAATATATCTGTGATTAACGCTGGATGTGAGCCCGCTTTGATGTGCTGTTGCGTAAAGCTATTTCATTCAGTAGCTTGAATCAATCAGACTGCTGTGACTGGTTCAATATTGAACTGAAGAAGTCATTGTAGCCACGTACACAAAAATGCTGGAGAAACTCAGCGGGTGCAGCAGCATCTATGGAGCGAAGGAAATCGGCGACGTTTCGGGCCGAAACCCTTCTTCAGACTGATGGGGGATGGGGGGGAGAAGGAAGGAAAAAGGGAGGAGGAGGAGGAGCTCGAGGGCGGGGGGATGGGAGGAGACAGCTCGAGGGTTAAGGAAAGGGAGGAGACAGCAAGGGCTAGCAAAGTTGGGAGAATTCAACGTTCATGCCATCCGGATGCAAGCAACCCAGGCGGAATATGAGGCGCTGTTCCTCCAATTTCCGGTGTTGCTCACTCTGGCAATGGAGGAGACCCAGGACAGAGAGGTCGGATTGGGAATGGGAGGGGCAGTTGAAGTGCTGAGCCACCGGGAGGTCAGGTGGGTTATTGCGGACGTCATTGTAGCCATAATACTTAGAATTACAGTCCAAATTATTTGCATAGTATTATGAGGAGTGGTGTTTGAGATCCATGTATTCACATGGATTTATATTTATCAAACCATTATATAACGGAGATTACTTTGGCCAAACACGTGATTATTTCAGAGCAAAAAATAATAACTCACTGCATTCCAAAAGAAATGAGAGAGACGCTGACCACCACCAGGTCGAGTATGTTGAAGTAATTTCTGCAGAAGGACCCCTTGTGAATGATAGCCCCATATGCTGTCATCTGTGCAAATGGGACAAGGATGTTATCACAAAAAGAATCAAAAGCTAAGTACAGTATCGTTAAATATTGTAAGAGCATGCTTTTATATTTATATATATGTTTCAAGAGATTGTGAATTAAACATGAACCATCATCCTCTAAAGTTGATGTACAAATACTTTCCTTGACTGATTTAAATGAGATGGAACAGCTTTAATGCAAAACATAAAAGTCAAAGAAGAAATTATTAACAAAATGATTTTTCATAAATCTAGAAACAAGGAACTGCAGATGCTGGTTTACAAAAAGACACAAGGTGCTGGAGTAACTTAACTGGTCGGGCAGTATCCCTGAAGAACATGGATAGTTCATGTTACGGGATGGGACCCTTCTTCAGACCTGAACGCCACCTATCCATGCTCTCCAGGGATGCTGCCTGATCCGCTGAATTATTCCAGCACCCCGAGTCCTTATTTTCATACATTTATTATTTTTAGTTCAATGTTTTGGTTATTGCTACTTTTAATGTTTTTAAGTTCATGGGCATGCATATCTTTTAAGATCTGTCCAAGGCTCAGCACATTATTGAAATCACAAAGAAAGCTCATGAACACCTCGAAGAATAAGGACATTTGGCATTTCACTGGACACTCGGTTGAACTTCCACAAGTGCATGGTAGAGAGCATGTGGACAGATGCATCACAGCCTGGTTCAGTAACTTGAACGTCCAAGGAAGGAAGGAAGCTGCAGAAAGTGGTGGACACTGCATGGTCCATCACGGATGTTGACTTCCTTGCCATCAAAGGGATCTGCAGGAAGCGCTGTCTCAAAATGCATCTAATATAATTAAAGACCAACTGGCTATGCTCGCATTCCGCTACCATCATTGGGAAGAAGGTACAGAAGCTGAGAACCATGTTCTCATTGGGAAGAACACCTTCCTTCCAGCAACCATCAGCTCTTAAACCACACAGTACAACACTAACCACAATCCTACTTTAGCAAGGATATTTTCTCGACTCTTGGTTGCAGGAAACTCTCATTTTGATGGACCCCTGTATAATGGAATTAGGCTGTATTGGACAGACCTGCCAATCTGCAAACTTTATAGTGAGCAGGCAGTTGGAAGATTGCCAATGAGTAATTCTACTGATCGGGTCACCTTCCGATCTGGGAGGAAGTGCCTGCTGGTAACAGTTGGTTGGTAGGTTGGATGGTGTAACCCTTTTTGTAATTTAGTGGGAGGTATAAGCGACGAGGAAGGGGGAATGAATAGGATTAAAGCAACTAGCAAAACATGAAATGTTGTGGTAACTCAGTGGGTTGAGTAGCAGCTATGGAGCTGTGGAGGCATTTCAGGCCAAGACCCTGTATCAGGATTGAAAATGTAAAGGGGAGAGAGTCAGTGGTGGGAGCAGGAAGTGTGGCCATACTGACAGAGGGTTTAGTGAATATCACAAAGAGACAAGCTCAGCTTGGACTCATTCACATGCAAACATCTTACTAAACTGGCCGACAAAAGCAGAACTACCATCTATCTTGCAGAAGCTGAACAGCAACTGCCTTGAGGGCCTGTACCACTGTACGAGGTAATTCAAGAGCTCTCCCGAGTTTAAAAATAAATCAAACTTGTGGTAAGCGTGTAGAATGTACGTAGCGGGTACGTCGGTGCTCGGGGACGTCTCTTAGCGGCTCGAAACGCTAACGGCAGGTACTCGGGAAACGCGGTAACTTGTGAAGATTTTTCAACATGTTCTACGAGCGGCTATCACCGTAATTCTCTGAGTTCGAATCAGGGGAAACTCGGGAGAATTCTTGAATTAGCTCGTACAGTGGGACAGCCCCATTAGGCGATTTGTTTGGGCGACTACAGGCGACTGCCGCAAAACTTTCAACATGTTGGCGACAGTGTCGACAATCTTTGCTGTCGTCGGTTGACGTAGGTGTTGTCGCCAGGTGTTGCAGGTGAATCCTTTTGGTATGTTAGCTTTCATAGCAAAAGGATTTGAGTATAGGAGCAGGGAGGTTCTACTGCAGTTGTACAGGGTCTTGGTGAGACCACACCTGGAGTATTGCGTACAGTTTTGGTCTCCAAATCTGAGGAAGGACATTATTGCCATCGAGGGAGTACAGAGAAGGTTCACCAGACTGATTCCTGGGATGTCAGGACTGTCTTATGAAGAAAGACTGGATAGACTTGGTTTATACTCTCTAGAATTTAGGAGATTGAGAGGGGATCTTATAGAAACTTACAAAATTCTTAAGGGGTTGGACAGGCTAGATGCAGGAAGATTGCTCCCGATGTTGGGGAAGTCCAGGACAAGGGGTCACAGCTTAAGGATAAGGGGGAAATCCTTTAAAACCGAGATGAGAAGAAACTTTTTCACACAGAGAGTGGTGAATCTCTGGAACTCTCTGCCACAGAGGGTAGTCGAGGCCAGTTCATTGGCTATATTTAAGAGGGTTAGATGTGGCCCTTGTGGCTAAGGGGATCAGAGGATATGGAGAGAAGGCAGGTACAGGATACTGAGTTGGATGATCAGCCATGATCAGCCATATTGAATGGCGGTGCAGGCTCGAAGGGCCGAATGGCCTACTCCTGCACCTAATTTCTATATTTCTATGTTTAATTCCATTAAAACTAGTCCCTGGCAGTGGCCTAAAGAGTCACCTAAGTGGGACAGTCCCATTATATCTCTGATGGTGATAGATTGGGAAACCAAGAACTGCTATTACTTTCAAGAGGATAGTATGAGGTGGTGACAAAGAATTATCGTTCCCTCATCACTCTGCATTTTAAAAGTTGTCTCATTTCTAACTTTTCTTATGTCTGATCGAATCTCCTTTACCTAGTTTTCTCTCTCTCTATCTATAGATGCTGTCCGACCTGTTTGGAATTTTCAGAATTTTCAGATTTTAGCACTCTTCCCCAATTTGGGAACAATGAATAATCTGGATAATAGCTGATAAAGAATAGATCTTTACACAAGTGCATTGTGAACACTACCACTTTTATGTGACAATCTGCCCTCTGTGCAAAGTTAAAAGAGTTTGACTCTTTTTAAAAACATCGCATGAAATTGTTTTTTCGCAAAAATGGATCACAAATGAAAATAAATTGATGATCCATGTGTTATTACCTTTAATATTATTTCCACTGTGAAGATACTAGTGAAGACATAATCTGCATATGTAAGGATCTGTAAAAGAAGAATTCAATATAAATTTCAATCTAACATTTTTAGCATTGAATTGTAAATGTAAAAATCAGAACGTACCTTAAAAGGTATTAGTGACCATGACTGCACTACACCAGCAGAAAACAAAAATAGCATGGCTGCTGTGCCACTTTCTCTGGGTCTGTTAGACTATTTACTGTCACCTCTTTACAGGGAGGTCAGGTTGAGGGGAGTTCCCCCACGGGTACCATGTAATCTCGTGCTACCTGCTCCATGGTCGGATAGTCGGCGACTAAACCGTCTCCCCCACCCGGTTTGCCAGGTGAGGAGGGGGCTGTGGACTCCCAGCAGGACCAAAAACAAGACCTGCCAAAGGGCGGATGAGCTTCTCGCGTGCCAACGGCCATCCACACTTCAGTAGAAGTTGCGATCACTCTCGTACATAGCATTGTAAGGAATGATGATAAAGCACACACACACACCAAAATCCTATACCTCCAGCGGTGGAAGTCCGCAGGAACTGGAGGACAGTGGTGTGTGGTGCGTCCGTCACCGTTCCCGTTGGAAACTGCGCCGCTAATGTTTTCAACGAAGATGATGAATCTTTATACAGGCTCTCTCCCCGTTACATTTTCAATCCTGATTTATTATCCATCATTGTTACTTTGTATACATTTGTTTACTAACATAAATACTTTTCAATTCAATTCAATTCAATATTTATTCCATGTCATTTGAACCTCAGTGGGGCTCAAATGAAACTCTGTTTCTACAGCCATACAAACAACACAATTCCTACAAGACACACAAACAATTCAATTCACACAAACATCCATCACAGTGAATCTCCTCCTCACTGTGATGGAAGGCAAAGTCTTTTCTCTCCCCTGTATAACATTTCCCCCCGATGTTGAAGCCCCAGGCGGGCGATGGTAAGTCCCACGGCCATTTAAAGCCGCGCCGGGCGATGTACTGCCCCGTTCCAGGTCTAAATGTCACAACGTTGGAGCCCCCCCAGCGGGCGTTGGAATGTCCCGCGGCCATTGAAGCCGCGCCGGGCGCTGCACGACCCCGCTCCGGGTCGTTCCAACCCCGCGACACGGGCTGGAGAAGTTGCGTTGCGGGAGCTCCGGAAAACGATCTCCCACCCGGACCTGCGAGCTCCCGATGTCACAGTCCACCGGCCTGCAGCTGGAGCCTCCGAGCTCCGAAGTCGGGCCGCAGCAGCGAGCCACCACCGCTCCCCATGCTCCGAGGCCGGCCAGCCCCACGATGATAAGTCCGCAGCTCCGCAGGCTCCGTGACTGGAACCCCTGGGCCGTTCAGGCTGGAGGCCACTCCACGGTGCTAGGCCCCAACAACAACGGAGACCCGACAGGGAAAAGGTCGGGTCTCCTGTGCAGGATAGAGATTTTAAAAGTTTCCCCCTCCTCCTCCCCGCACCCCACATATTCACAGTTAAAAACAGTATTTAAAAACCCACAAACAACTACATTTAACTAGACACAAAATAAAAACAAGACAGACAGGCTGTAGGGGCCGCTGCAACGGGAATCGCGCCGCCAACCAAAATTTTGAATCAATTTTCCAGTTTTAAGGTGAAAATATGCAGAAGATGAACCAGTTGATTTCGACATAAGCCAGCACTAGTCACTGTATCTCTCAACATGAGTTAAAGGCTGGAATTCAGAAGTTTAAAATTAAATGAAAATGAAAATATCTGCATTATAGGTTTCTATACTGGCAAAGATTTATCGAGCAGATTTTAGATTCCTTGGGAGTTGTGAACTCTATAAATAAATTCCAACCAGAGTGCAGAGGAACAAACTCTTGGCAGCAATTCCAACTTCACAAAACACAAAAACAATTTTCAAAAATTCCATCAATCATCAGGATGAAGAAGCCATTTAACATTAAAGGAACACCCAGCGACGTTATAAAAAAAGACCTCAAATCTGTCAGAGGGTTGAATAGTGTTAAAGGGCCTGTCCCACTTTCACCACCTAATTCACAGCCTTTTTTACTCGTGGACATTTTTCATCAGGGTCGAAAAACGCCCCGACCTACTTGATGCCATGAGTACCTACGACTAGCATCTCGGCCTACGACCTTCCTACGACCTACCTACGACCATGCTGCGAGTATGGTTCCTGGGATGTCAGGACTGATTCCTGGGATGTCAGGACTTTCATATGAAGAAAGACTGGGTAGACTCGGCTTGTACGCGCTAGAATTTAAAAGATTGAGGGGGGATCTTATAGAAACTTACAAAATTCTTAAGGGGTTGGACAGGCTGGATGCAGGAAGATTGTTCCTGATGTTGGGGAAGTCCAGAACAAGGGGTCACAGTTTAAGGACGAGTGGGAAATCTTTTAGGACCTAGATGAGAAAAACATTTTTACACAGAGAATGGTGAATCTCTGGAATTCTCTGCCACAGAAGGTAGTTGAAGCCACAGTTCATTGGCTATATTTAAGAGGGAGTTGGATGTGGCCCTTGTGGCTAAGGGGATCAGGGGGTATGGAGAGAAGGCAGGTACAGGATGCTGAGTTGGATGATCAGCCATGATCATATTGAATGGCGGTGCAGGCTCGAAGGGCCGAATGGCCTACTCCTGCACCTATTTTCTATGTTTCTATGAGTCAAGGGCAAACTCGGCAGAGGTTGTGAATTAGGTCAAGGGCAAACTCGGCAGAGGTCGTGAATAAGGTCGTGAAAGTGGTACAGGCCCTTAAAGGGCCTGTCCCACTTTCACAACCTAATTCACGACCTCTGCTGAGTTTGCCCTTGACTCATACTCGCAGCATGGTCGTCACGAGGTCATAGGAGGTCGTAGGAGGTCGTTGGTAGGTCGTAGCAGGCCGTGATTCTAGTCATAGGTACTCATGGCACCAAGTAGGTCGGGGCGTTTTTCTAGCCCGATGAAAAATGTCCACGAGTAAAAAAAAGGTGTTTAAAAAGGAACTGCAGATGCTGGAGAATCGAAGAGACACAAAAAAGCTGGAGAAACTCAGCGGGTGCAGCAGCATCTATGGAGCGAAGGAAATAGGCAACATTTGTTATAAATAGTTATTGTAAATAGGCAAAGTAAAAAAAGGTTGTGAATTAGGTGGTGAAAGTGGGGCAGGCCCTCAAGGCAGATGAATAATTACGTTTACTGTTTTATCTGAAAAAAGTGATGGAAAAAAAATGGGCCTCATAATGGATGAGAAGGTAAAGAAAGGATGTGGGTGTCATGGCTGACATCCGTGCACAGATGCTCCACTAAGTTTATTCGCAATTAAATTCTTCATTTGCATTTCCAGAACCTACTTTGATATTTGTCATTGTAGGTGGATATTTTGCTGACCATACAAAACAAGAACATGTTCGTGCTTCAACCATTTGATTACATTGGAAATAATATCAACCTCAAAGCTTTATGTCTTTAAACTCACTTCGTTCCTTTTGGTGTCCTGGTGCACAGGGTCTTCTGCTGCCAGAGAAATACTACTCAACAGAATGAAGAATAAGATGAGATTTGTAAAAATGTTGTCATTGACAATTCTGTGGCAAAGCACTCGAAACCTGCAATGGAGATTTGAATAGGTAAATATAGAATGGAAGCCTTTTTTAAATATCACTTTTTTTCAACACATACTCCAATTAAACTAAACAATATGATTTAAAAAAGACCAGGACATTCCTGGAAGAAATTGGCAGATAAAATATAAGTGTTTGATAATAAAACCTTCAGGTGGGGTTGAATATTATTGCACTAAAGCAATTAAACTGAGAAAATTTGCAATTAACTAAATAATGAGACTTTATTTGTTAAATAATAATAATAATTTATGATAAAATAACTTTATTTGTTAAGTTTGTCTTTTAACAAAAGTCCAAAGCATTGCCACTTTCATTTCACTGCACATCTCGTATGTGTACAGACAAAAACTTGAAAACTAAGCACCTTAAAAACAACCAAAGCTGACCAAAGTGCTGTACAGAAAAAAGAAAACAAGCAAGACATCATAAAACAGGCAGAACAACAGAACATACAACTAACACGAGGCGCATAAATTACATACAAAAATCCAAACAATAAATTAAAAAACATAAAACACGAGTACGAACAACGCAGCAAAACCAAGCAAATAAAGTTAATAAACAATTCAACACCTCACTGGTCTACAAAGGCCATGGAGAATAATGAACCTGTCAACTAACAATAGACACCCCAGCGGTATGAACACTGACATCCAATTTCAGGTAGTCCTTGCTTTCTCCCTCCTTCCCCTCCCACAACCTACTGTCTCCGCCTCTTCCTTTATTTTTTTGCCACACCACCCCCCCCCCCCCCCCGACATCAGTCTGAAGAAGGGTCTCATCCCGAAATGTCGCCTATTCCTTCGCTCCATAGATGCTGCCTCACCCGCTGAGTTTCTCCAGCATTTTTGTCTACTGCCAACAGACAAGACATTTTGCAAGTTTGGTGGAGTTTAAAATCGACTAAACTATTTATATTTATAGCACATGCATCTGGTATTGTTTATTGCATCTCTTGGTTTAGTTACCAAATGTATTCCAAATTAGTTGGTTCTATTGCAAAAAAGACACAAAGTGCCGGAGTACTTTAGCAGGTCAGGCAGCATCTCTGCAGAACATGGGTGGGTGACACTTTGGCTTTGGAGCCTTCATCACAATCATTGTAATAGCGGAGAGAGGGGGGGGGGGGGGGGGGGGGGGGGGGGGGGGGGGGGGGGGGGGGAGACCTAGCTGGAGGGAGAGGTGGGAGCTGAACATAGCCTGGCAGGTGATAGGTGGCTATAGATTGATTGGTAAATGGTTGGTCAAAGGCCAGAGATGAAATGACAAAAGGTGCAAGATGAGGAGATAAGGAAGGAAGAGGGGTGAAATCTGAAGCCAGAAGAAGGAATATAGGTGGAAGGGGATGGGAGGAAAGGGAAAGGGAGAGATAGGTGCACATCCAGCGCATGGAAAGAATAGGGGAAAAGGGATGGAAGGTGGGATCAGGAGCAGAATAAATGAGAAATCATTTACACTTCAATCTGCTATATCAGTCTGACATGTTTTACAAGTCAAGTCAAGTCAAGTTTATTTGTCACATACACATACGAGGTGTGCAGTGAAATGAAAAGTGGCAATGCTTGCGGACTTTGTGCAAAAAACAAACAAACAAACTACAAACAGAATGGAACAGAATTACATATTCTTTTACATATTAAATATTGTGGGCGGAAGGAAAAAGGGAAAAAAAACAGCAATTTAAAAAAAAATTGTATCCGTTAAACTTGTATATTATGTTCATTACGATGGTTTCATGGCCAATACCTGTTTGTGGTACTGAAGATGAAAAAGGCGCTAGCGTCAGGCATGGGGACAGCCTTCTCTTTTATATGGAGTTCGGTGAGTGGGCGAGGACGTGGTCCCACTGGCATTTCGGGCTCATCTTCGTCATCTTCACCTGAAGGCAGAAATTAAACTCCTGATTTTGCATTCATACATTTCCTACCTTTGTGTTTTTAAATCTCAATTACAAACTTTGTCCTGATCATTTGGCAGACTATACTAATGATATGAATCTAGCACAAAGTGTACACCAGTTTAAAAAAAAAATTGCCTTCACTTATTTCATTTGAGTGCCCTTATGGGAAAAGTGCTTCATTGCTTCTACTATGACTGCCAGATTCCAAACGTGTCTCACATTTACATATTTCTCATGATTTCAAAGGTATCTTTACCTTTGAATGCTTTACTCTTGAATGAATTAATGAATGAGTTTATGAATGAATAGGTTTAATGGCCAAGTATTCACATACAAGGAATTTGCCTTGGTGCTCCGCCCGCAAGTGACAACGTGACACACAGTGACAGTTAGGAATGACACTTCGGGATGAGCTTGGTAAATCCATCCTAGTAATGAGATTTAGTTTCCCTGTTATGTTCAGTTTTATAATTTATAGAAACATAGAAAATAGGTGCAGGAGTAGGCCATTCAACCCTTCGAACCTGCACTGCCATTCAATATGATCATGGCTGATCATCCAACTCAGTATCCTGTACCTGCCTTCTCTCCATACCCCCTGATCCCTTTAGCCACAAGGGCCACATCTAACTCCCTCTTAAATATAGCCAAAGAACTGGCCTCAACTATCTTCTGTGGCAGAGAATTCCAGAGATTCACCACTCTCTGTGTGAAATATGTTTTTCTCATCTCGGTCCTTAAAAGATTTCCCCCTTATCCTTAAACTGTGACCCCTTGTTCTGGACTTCCCCAACATCGGGAACAATCTTCCTGCATCTAGCCTGTCCAACACCTTAAGAATTTTGTAAGTTTCTATAAGATCTCCCCCTCAATCTTCTCAATTCTAGCGAGTACAAACCGAGTCTATCCAGTCTTTCTTTATATGAAAGTCCTGACATCCCAGGAATCAGTCTAGTGAACCTTCTCTGTATGGCAAGAATGTCTTTCCTCAGATTAGGAGACCAAAACTATACGCAATACTTCAGGTGTGGTCTCACCAAGACCCTGTACAACTGCAGTAGAACCTCCCTGCTCCTAGACTCAAATCCTTTTGCTATGAATGCTAACATACCAGTCGCCTTCTTCACTGCCTGCTGCACCTGCATGCCTACTTTTAATGACTGGTGTACCATGACACCCAGGTCTCGTTGCATCTCCCCCTTTCCTAATCGGCCACCATCGTGTATCGGAGCTGCCTAGCAGGGTGCCATCTTGTAACTTGGTGAAGATTTCGCAACATCTTGTTTATAACACAATGCACACATTTTTTTTGAGAAATCTACCACTTTGCATTATCTTCTATCAGTCTGAATCTATGCATCACGCTTCATATCAAATATTTCAATTCAATCCATTATCTTTAGTACAACATATCCATGACAATATCTTATTTGTAATTGGAATTCTCAAATCTAAGATGCGTTAAAAAGTCTTCCATGTAAATTTAGCGTCAGTATTTTTTGCAATATGTCTATTTTCCATTTGTGCTACATTATTGATGAATGTGCTATGATATTTCAACAGCCAATTTTCATTTCACATGACATTTTGTTTGAAGAAAAGCCACATATTTTTTGCCCTGATGAAGTCGCAATGAAATAAAAAAAACTTCGGAGGTCGTCTTGCCCATTGTGTTAGTTGAGAAACAACCGCCCAGTTTAATCCGTCTCCCTATATTTTTCCAATAAATGCTCAATGTAAGCTCACGGAATAGCAGTTCACATTTTATCTGCTCTCGAGACTCAAGAATGAAGTCAATAATACCTGGTGCAATTAGAAACATAGAAACAAGGTGCAGGAGTAGGCCATTTGGCCCTTCGAGCCTGCACCGCCATTTAATATGATCATGGCTGATCATCCAACTCAGTATCCCGTACCTGCCTTCTCTCCATACCCTCTGATCCCCTTGGCCACAAGGGCCACATCTAACTTCCTCTTAAATATAGCCAATGAACTGGCCTCAACTACCCTCTGTGGCAGAGAGTTCCAGAGATTCACCACTCTCTGTGTGAAAAAAGTTCTCCTCATCTCGGTTTTAAAGGATTTCCCCCTTATCCTTAAGCTGTGACCCCTTGTCCTGGACTTCCCCAACATCGGGAACAATCTTCCTGCATCTAGCCTGTCCAACCCCTTAAGAATTTTGTAAGTTTCTATAAGAAACTTATAGATATATATACCAATTCTTGGTAACCAGGTTTTGATACCCATTAATAAATTATCTGCTTGCTTTAAAACTTGAGTATTTTCCTTTCTCGATATCTTACATCCAACAATATTAGTCTTGGACATTCCGCAATAAAGGGGCAATAGAAAAATGTCACAATTGTACACTGAAGAGTACACATGGCAGAATTTTCTCCCACTACTTATATCCGACTCTTTCTATCCAATTAAATGTACATGTGAATTGAGTTAACAAGATGAAAACAAAATGCAGACGGTGTTTCCTGGTACGATTCGTAAAACTGCTACCTGGAAATTCATTGGATGGGTAAGGATTTTTCTCTTCATTCTCTTCAAACTGGTAGTCATCCAATCCAACCTGTGACATATGGAAAATGAGATGCCTGGCGGTTATTGGCACTTTTGGAAATAGGTTTGCAATATTCAAGAAAAAATATCAGACATGATCGATGATTCTAAAGGACAATGATTGCATCAAATAAATTAGTCACACTTAACTGAAATATATTTTAATCAGTAACAATCTTTAATGCCCTTTCCCAATCCAGAGAAATAATTTAATTTTGCTATCATTTTGTTTGATGGTTTTGATTATGCTCAACTTTGTCCCACTTTCATTTTCCACAGCCATACTAACCGCTAGTGGCCTTAAGGGCCTGTCCCACTGTACGAGGTAATTCAAGAGTTCTCCCCTGATTCGAGCTGGTGTAATGTACGTAGCGGCCACGTAGGAGCTCGTAGATGTCATGTAGCGGCTCGTACGAGTAACGGTGGGTACTCGGGAAATCCGGTAAACTTGTGGCGTTTTTTCAACACTGTGAAAAAAAGTCCACGAGTAAAAAAATACTCGTGATGGAAAAAATTGTTACTTTTTACTCGTACGAGCCACTATGTACCCGCTATGTACATTACACGAGCTCAGATCAGGGGAGAACTTGGGAGGACTCTTGAATTACCTCACACAGTGGGACAGGCCCTTTACAGGTTCAATTGATCTAGAGAGAAGCACTCCAAGAGTAACAACTAGACCTCAGGCAGAAGATCTTGAGGTTCTGCCCCTTGAATGCCCAGGTAGAATTGTGACACACCAAGTGATGTGAAAGAGATTTACAAATGTTTCCAAATGTCTCTGATAATTGGAGTCATTTAAAAGCCACTTGAAATAAAATTAAATAATCGAATCAAATGTATTTATTCAAAATTGTTTAATTTACATAAATTAAAATGACATTTATTAAAGTAAAGAAAAGAAAGGCAAGCCACTTAATTTTTCTATTCTGGTGGGTGGCTCCATTACTAAACTGATGGGCCAAAAACAAAGTGCATCCAATTCTCCAGCTGAGCTCCAACCGTGGGTAAGATGCAAATCAAAAAAGGTGCAATGTTGTTTGTGGTCTCCCTGGAACGGCCAACTCAAGAATAGTTGGATCTGGGTCAAGTTGTCAATCTTTACCTTTTAAAAATGAGAATATCCCGTAAAATGTCTCCCCTAAATGGAGATGTTTGGCAGGTGACGTCTGTGCAAAAAGCCGGCATAAGTTACAGTAGATGTAATGGTGGCAAAATCTACAATATTGATCATACAATTAGATGGATACTTATTGAGCCAAAGTTTGTACATTCTTCCAGTTAACATAGACATAGAAACATAGAAATTAGGTGCAGGAGTAGGCCATTCGGCCCTTCGAGCCTGCACCGCCATTCAATGTGCTCGTGGTTGATCATCCAACTCAGTATCCCGTACCTGCCTTCTCTCCATACCCCCTGATCCCTTTAGCCACAAGGGCCACATCGAACTCCTTCTTAAATCTAGCCAATGAACGGGGCCTCAACTACATTCTGTGGCAGAGAATTCCACAGATTATAAGTTCTAAAAATTACACAACTAAAGTTGTTAAAATTATATAATTTCCATATTGCCCAATATGATCCAGATATTTAAGCAATATACAGGAGGAACTCTCTGGATTTACATTGAAATTGCTTGTACTATGCTCTGTTCTGATATAAACATAGAAACATAGAAATTAGGTGCAGGAGTAGGCCATTCGGCCCTTCGAGCCTGCACCGCCATTCAATATGATCATGGCTGATCATCCAACTCGGTATCCTGTACCTGCCTTCTCTCCATACCCCCTGATCCCCTTAGCCACAAGAGTGAGCATTAGCCTCAGAAATAATTTATTTGATTTATAAGTCTGAACATGCTCAAAAGAAAAATTCTTCAAGTTACTATCAGTAAAAGATAATGATTGCAGATCAAGTCAATGACAAGAGTCAAATTTTCTTGGTGTTTTAATGGTTTGAAATTGCTTTTATACTTCATCATCAAATGCTCAATGAGAGAATACAGTTACTTCCTTTTAATGAATATTTACATATTGAGAATGGAAACTGAAATGCACAATGCAATTTATCAATAGCGATACTTAATTATACTTATAATCAATAGTTATTCCCTCGAACTTTCATCCACTTTCTCTGCTACTGAAAGCTAACTTGTTTTTTTCTCTTTCTCAGTTCTCATGAAGGATTCCAGACAAAAAGCATTAGCTGCCAAAGGAAGACAAAAATGCTGGAGAAACTGAGCGGACAAATGAATGTCATATAGCATTGGGAAAGTATCACATTTTAATATATAGTCTTTCAACACCAAATCTGCAATATTCTTAAACGAACCTTTGTAGCAGGCGGCGCGTCTCCATCTGCAGTTATTGTCTTCAGTTCTATCTTTTCATCTTTCTTTTCCTCTTCAATGGGTGGCTTCTCAATATCTTTCGTTTTTGCCGGACTGGTGTATCTAAAAAACAATGTTTGTGAGCAAAAGTCAGCAAAAAACGACAAGTAGAATTTGTACAGTGGATGCCGCCAACCTCCAGCACGAGAAATGTAATTCATGGAATTCTTTTTTCTTTTCTATTTATGTCTCCTCATAAGAAATAGTTCATCAATTTACTTCAACAGATGAGGAAACAAGAAGGCAGAGGGTAGATTTGTTTTAATCTTTCATTTCCCCTTCAAAATAACAAACTTTGTGTTCAGCACCTCAGTTAAACTTTTTCTTTTGTCATGCAATCAAAAAACATTCCTGATGACCTGTCCAAGATGGGGAAGAATTATATATCATTAAAAAAATTCCAAACAGACTAGAGAAGACAACTAATGGGTTCACGAGTCTTCACAAGCTTACTGCCTTTCCCGAGTACCTGCCGTTAGCGTTACGAGCCGCTAAGAGACGTCCCCGAGCTCCGACGTACCCGCAACGGACATTCTACGTCCTTACCACGAGTTTGATTTTTTAAAAACTCGGGAGAGCTCTTGAATTAGCTCGTACAGTGGGACAAGCCTTTAACTCCTCACAAGATGTCATTTACTATCTCAAACGACTTAATGCAGGGAATAGCTGCTGAAAAGCCTGCGTGTACATGCTCTTTCCCAATCAATGAAAGCATGCTGATTATCACAGGCAGAGTTATGTATGGCCATGCTGAAGGAAAATGCTGGAGGAGACATCACCCAACGTTCCTTTGCACGTTGCCCTCCTGTTCAGTCCTTCACTAGATCTATTTCAAGCAACAAACAACTTGCTGGAGGAATTGAATGGGTTAGAGCACACCTGCGGGCGTTTCTATGTCACGCTACACACTCTTCATGACAATTGGAGACACTACCTCAATGTATTTCTTTGCCTGCCCTTGCCCATCACCAGGCAAGACTGATTCCTCCAATTCTGTTCAAACACAAGGTTAATACAATGGAGACATGTAACATTTTGGGCTCCTTAGTGTCTGCGTGCGAAATGTTACTGCCGTACCCACAATGGATGGTTTAATCAGTCAACAGACAATAGGTGCAGGCGTAGGCCATTCGGCCCTTTGAGCCAGCACCGCCATTCACTGTGATCCCGCAACAACATCAGAAACATACTGAAGGTAGACAAAATAGGTTTTAATATCACAGAAGGTTAATTCTTATTTTATCACCAAATATACCAGATGTCGGATGATCACCTTGAAGGTCGAACAGGAGCAGCAGCCAGACCAGCGAGGGAGTGGATTGGCTGAAGGAAGGCTTTCTCCTCATTAGGCTACTCTTGAATCGGTTCTGGGTGTGTTCCAGTGTTTAACCATGACTTATTTCAGTGACTTATTGTAGGAGGCGATCAGCGGCAGTGAAGGAAATAGGTTTCACTCAGCGCTGTGAGTGTGTCTACTGTGATGTGTCCACTGGAGTCATGGCAGCCAAGTTGTTACAGTGTCACTCCTGCAGGGACGTGGGAAGTCAGGGACACCGCTGGTGCTTCTGACAACTATACCTGCACAAATTGTGTCCAGGTGTGGCCCCTGAACGAGCGTGATAGGGAACTGGAGCAGCAGCTGCGTGACCTCAGGATCATCCGGGGCAACGAGAGTTTCCTGGACCAGACCCACAGTGGGGTTGTCACACCGAGGATACAGGAAGAGCGAAGATGGGTGACAATGAGGAAGAGAAGTAAACATGGAGTGTAGGAGCCCCTATTGAAAACAGGTGCACCCTCTTGGGAGCTATTGGAGCAGACGATACGACAAGGTTGAGTGGCAGCCAGGGCTTTGATTCCAGCCCCGGTGCTGAGGCTCAACGGGGAAGACTGACATTAGGCACAGCCGCAACGGTGGGCGACTCGATCGGCAGGCGTGCGGGCAGGAGATTCTGCGTAAACACGCGATACTCCAGGATGGTGTGTTGGCTCCCTGGTGCCAGGGTCCAGGACGTCTCAGACTGACTTCAGAACATCCTCGAATGGGAAGGTGAACAGCTGGAAGTAGTTGTGCATATGGGCACAAATGACATGGATAAGAAGAGGAAGGAGGCTCTGCAACGCGCCTATATTTAAGAGGGAGTTAGATGTGGCCCTTGTGGCTAAAGGGATCAGGGGGTATGGAGAGAAGGCAGGTACAGGATATTGAGTTGGATGATCAGCCATGATCATATTGAATGGCGGTGCAGGCTCGAAGGGCCGAATGGCCTACTCCTGCACCTATTTTCCATGTTTCTATGTATAGAGAACTAGGTAGGAGGCTGAAAAGCAGGACTTCTAGGGTGCTTATCTCTGGGTTTTGTCCCAGTAACTCATGCTAGTGAGGGTAGGAACAGGGAGATAGGGGATCTGAATGTGTTGCTGAGGAGTTTGTGCAGAGGGCAGGGATTTGCACATTTTAGGATTGCTAACACCATAAGAACTGCTGTGAATGGCAATAATGTATGGGAAATAAATGTTCCAATCTTGTCACCATTTTTCTCTTCCCAGGAAAATCTTTGATATTCATCTTAAATTAACAGCCTACTTTACTGACTGTTATCCCCTTCCTTCTATTTCAAACACCAACTTGCTGGAGGAAGTCGGGATGGAGCAACTGCAAATGGTTTGATCATTTGCTACTTGAAATATAAGTTTAAGAAGATGGTAATTGAATTTAATAAGAATTAATTTTTCATAGTTGGATGAAAACCAAAAGTCTAAAATAGGCCAGCAAAACGCAAAATGAGAACAAGGTATCACCTTGCCAGTTTTCTGCGTTCCTTTTCTTCCTCCTCCTCCTTCTGGGCAGATGTCAAACTCTCAGCATCTGCCAGATTGTCCACAGCAATGGCTAAAAATACATTTAGAAGTATGTCTGTTTGCAGGTAGAGTCAAGGCAAATATAGAGTCGATGAATTTGGTATTGAAGAAGACAGAGAGAGATGTGCTTATCAAAATGGATAATTAATACTGATGAAAAAAAAATTATACATCACACCATATGTCTATCTATCTATATAATATTAAAACTCTGTGGTGGCTGGCTGGCTGTGTTTCTGCCTGACTTGTGGTTGCCAGCCTTTGATTCGTTGCTACGCCAACGCCAGACCCAGAAACACCGACATTTTTTTCAATTTCGGTAGAGATTTCACTTTTCATTCCAAGTATCCAGTCCTCATTAAATTTTGTGGTGTTTATGTACACATTTTTAATAAAATCCTTCTCCCCTCCCCCCCCCCCACTTACACATTTTGTCGCCTCCTGCTGGCCAGTGACCATAACGGCTGCTGGCGCCCGCCTCTCGCCTCAAAGACGCCATTTAAAAACAGCCGCACACTACTGACTACGGAAACGGCTTGACTTGGAGGAACGGCTGCGTTGGGGAGCAGACCCAACGGGTCTGCACTTGTTAAGGTATTAAACAATTCTAAAATTATTTTACTGATTGCTAATTTGTGAAAGCAGAGTAAAATGTTGGTCCAAAATTTCCACAAAAATAATTGGCATACTCTGGTCTTAAATATATTTAAAGCTGAGGTCCAGTGGTGAAACAAGAACAATGAGACTGAGAACTCTATCCATTGCCCTTGTGGCAATTTAGATCTGACACTAGTTCACAAATCCCATATGAAATTCAACAGTGGGAGGCAGTAAGGAAACTTTCAGGTAATTTTCAAATGTTTTCATTGATTAAATTAATTGAAATGTACTCAATGGTTTAGTGTTTGCTAATGTTTCTGCATCAGAGCTGCCTTCATTCACAATGTTCACTCCAACACTTAGCTGAAGGTGAGATCAGGTTCAGCAGATAGTGGCAAACCATGACAAAGTTTGCCACTAGATAACTTATCATTGTATATAGTTTTGTGAATCTTTAGAACTTCAAAATGAACATGTGTTGCACATTAATGTACTGAAATTGATCATCTTTTAAAAACTAACGGGCCTGTCCCACTTGCGCGACTTTTTCAGCGACTGCCGGCACTCGCCATAGGTCATTACAGGTCGCCGAAAATTTTCAACATGTTGAAAATCCAACGGCGACCAGAACAAGGTAAGACTCTTTGGGCGCCAACTCACGAACATACAGGCTTCACCCCGCGAAAAATGTTCCCTATGTTGGGCGAGTCCAGAACCAGGGGCCACACAGTCTTACAATAAAGGGGAGGTCATTTAAGACTGAGGTGAGAAAAAACTCTTTCACCCAGAGAGTTGTGAATTTATGGAATTCCCTGCCACAGAGGGCAGTGGAGGCCAAGTCACTGGATGGATTTAAGAGAGAGTTAGATAGAGCTCTAGGGGCTAGTGGAGTCAAGGGATATGGGGAGAAGGCAGGCACGGGTTATTGATAGGGGACGATCAGCCATGATCACAATGAATGGCGGTGCTGTCTCGAAGGGCCGAATGGCCTCCTCCTGGACCTATTTTCTATGTTTCTATGTAGTCTCCTCAGTTGCCCAAAGAGTCGTAGCCTCTTTCTGGTCACCGCTGAATTTTCAACATGTTGAAAATTTTTGGCGACCTGCAACTACCTATGACGGGTGCCGGCAGTCGCCAAAAAAATTTGCGTAAGTGGAACAGGCCCATAAGGGAATTGATTCCAGATCTACTGTGACCTCAACCAATGGTGAACTCCAGCGTTCAATTAATGTTAATGTATTCGGTCCTTAAAATCTTATAAAAGCCTTGAATCCGAAATGCTGTTAAAGGAGCAAAAGAATACAGTTCCCACAGATGAAGAGAATGATGAAATAAATGCAGACCAACATCCCAGGGAAAGCTGGTCCTCCATAGGCCCTTATCCCATCATACATCACTGAGTTCCAGTCTTCACCAGTCAGGATCTGGAGAAAACAGGAAAAAGTTGAATTATAAAACTTTTATACATGCATACATAGAACGGAAAGCGTTGGAAATACCAAAAGGTCTTCACAGCATTAGAGACTTTTTGAATAGAGAGAAAATGTTTTTACAGACCCATTTAGTCTAACCGCAGGTGGTGGGAAACTGCTGAAGGTAGATTAAAAATGGGCTGGAGCACATTTGGAGCGGGTGAAATCATTGGACAAATGGAGCAAGGATTTAGGAAAGGTTTCGGGTCTCGATCTTATAGAATTTTTCGAGGATGTTCCTAGTAGCTGGATATGGGACGCTGCCTCACCCGCTGATTGGACTTCCAGCAGGCTTTCGACAAGGTCCCACATAAGAGATTAGTATACAAACTTAAAGCACATGGCATTGGGGGTTCAGTATTGATGTGGATAGAGAACTGGCTGGCAAACAGGAAGCAAAGAGTAGGAGTAAACGGGTCCTTTTCACAATGGCAGGCAGTGGCTAGTGGGGTACCGCAAGGCCCAGTGCTGGGACCCCAACTATTTACAATATATATTAATGATCTGGACGAGGGAATTGAAGGCAATATCTCCAAGTTTGCGGATGACACTAAGCTGGGGGGCAGTGTTAGCTGTGAGGAGGATGCTAGGAGACTGCAAGGTGACTTGGATAGGCTGGGTGAGTGGGCAAATGTTTGGCAGATGCAGTTTAATGGGGATAAATGTGAGGTTATCCATTTTGGTGGCAAAAAACGGGAAAGCAGACTATTATCTAAATGGTGGCCGATTGGGAAAGGGGGAGATGCAGCGAGACCTGGGTGTCATGGTACACCAGTCATTGAAGGTAGGCATGCAGGTGCAGCAGGCAGTAAAGAAAGCGAATGGTATGTTAGCTTTCATTGCAAAAGGATTTGAGTATAGGAGCAGGGAGGTTCTACTGCAGTTGTACAGGGTCTTGGTGAGACCACACCTGGAGTATTGCGTACAGTTTTTGGTCTCCAAATCTGAGGAAGGACATTATTGCTATAGAGGGAGTGCAGAGAAGGTTCACCAGACTGATTCCTGGGATGTCAGGACTATCTTATGAAGAAAGACTGGATGACTTGGTTTATACTCTCTAGAATTTAGGAGATTGAGAGGGGATCTTATAGAAACTTACAAAATTCTTAAGGGGTTGGACAGGCTAGATGCAGGAAGATTGTTCCCGATGTTAGGGAAGTCCAGGACAAGGGGTCACAGCTTAAGGATAAGGGGGAAATCCTTTAGAACCGAGATGAGGAGAACTTTTTTCACACAGAGAGTGGTGAATCTCTGGAACTCTCTGCCACAGAGGGTAGTTGAGGCCAGTTCATTGGCTATGTTTAAGAGGGAGTTAGATGTGGCCCTTGTGGCTAAAGGGATCAGGGGGTATGGAGAGAAGGCAGGTACGGGATACTGAGTTGGATGATCAGCCATGATCATATTGAATGGCGGTGCAGTCTCGAAGGGCCGAATGGCCTACTCCTGCACCTAATTTCTATGTTTCTTTATGTTTCTATGTATTAGAGAAGGTGAATACAGAGCAATGTTTTAAATGTTGAAGAAAGAACCGCAGGTGCTGGAAAAATCGAAGGTAGATAAAAATGCTGGAGAAACTCAGCGGGTGAGGCAGCGTCTATGGAGCGAAGGGAGCAAAGGAATAGGTGACGTTTCGGGTCGAGACCCGGAAGGGTCTCGACCCGAAACGTCACCTATTCCTTCGCTCCATAGACGCTGCCTCACCCGCTGAGTTTCTCCAGCATTTTTGTCTTCCTTTAATGTTTGAAATGAACGACTTTTCATTCGAACTGTTGACAATAAACCCAGTTTTGAGAGGCAGCAAAGGAATGAATGTGAGGATGGAATGAGAGGGAAGGTTTGTGATAAATCAGAAGGCTGGGCGCTTAAATGACGAAAGGAGTAACAAACAGCGCAAGATAATAAAGGTGGTGATGATCGATGAATTACAAAAAGCCAGGTTTGAATTACAGGAACCACATTATGAAATTACCATAAGATAAAACTGAATTACAGAATGTGAAATGCAATAGCTGGAATTGCTGATAATCGGAAGTTATTGAAATCGGTGTTTACATTGGAAGGTACATATTTAGAATAAGAGGTCTTGCTCTTCAATTTGACATTGAACTTCATCAAACGAGCGTAGAAGGCTGAAGGCAGAAAGTACAGATTGGAAGTGGGAACGAGAATCAACATGGTACACACCTGGAGACTTGGTAGCATTGCTCTCCGACTAACTGAACATACAATACAATACAATACAAAACACTTTATTTGTCCCCGAGGGGCAATTCAGATATTCCTGCAGCACACTAATAAAAATACAACATAGCATTCAAGAACTTTAACATTAGAACATAAAAACATCCCCCCACAATGGTTCCCACTGTGGGGGAAGGCACAAAGTCCAGTCCCCATCCTCTTGTCCACCCAAAGTCGGGCCTATGAGGCCTCCACAGTCGCCGCTACGGGGGCCCGATGTTCCCGGCCGTTCTCGCCGGGTGATGGTATTCCGACGTCGGGAGAACCCTCAGCAGCTTGGGGTGCCAGGAACGGCCGCCCTCCTACCGGAGACCACGGCTTCCAAGCCAACAGACCACGCCGAACGGAGCCCCACACACTGGCGATCTCGGCGCCGCAGCTGGCCGCTCCACAGAACCCCGGCTCCATGATGTTATTATCGGCGGTCCCAGCATACTGGAGTTCCAGCGCGGCGACCCAGACAAGGCATCGCCCGCTCCGCAATAGCGCTCCAGCGTGAACATAGAACATAGAACAGGACAGAACAGGAACAGGTCCTTTGGCCTACAATGCCCCTGGTGGACATGATGCCAGGTTAAACTAATCTCCTCTGCCATGCTCTCTATCCTTTGACATTTCTTGACATTGTCCAACTTCTCCTTAGAGCTAACACCCTTTAATCCAGCTGGCATTCTGGTAATCCTCTTCAAAGCCTCCACATCCTTCTTGTGATGGTGGCCTGCCGTAGACAACAATGGTGTGTGTATGAAGGAACTGCCGATGCTGGTTTAATCTTGCTATTGAGGGAGTGCAGCGTAGGTTTACAAGGTTAATTCCCAGGAGAGATGCTGAGAAAATGGAGCAGCTGGGCTTGTACACTTGGACCCGGATGCTCCATAGATGCTGCCGCACCCGCTGAGTTTCTCTAGCAATTTTGTCTACCTTCGATTTTCCAGCATCTGCAGTTCATCTGTATATCAATGCTCTTAAGGGTCTTAAATGCCATTAAATGTACACTTTCCCCATGTATTCGATTTCTCAGTGTTCAACACCTCAGATTAAACTCTCCCTGCCTTCTCCCACTCATTTCTGTAGCTGGTCTACTTTGGTATACTCTGTAGCTGGTCTACTTTGCAACCATCCTCATTGTCCTTGCCTTCATCAATTTGACGTTGTCTGCCAGCTCACTAACCAATCCATTTACGTCCAAGTCATGTACACAGATCACGAACAACAGAGATCCCGGCACAGATCCCCAAAAGATCCCCAGTGGTAACAAAGCCCCAGGCAGAATAACAAACTTCCACCACGACCCTCTGTCTGGAGTAGGACAGGTCTGCATCCAAATGCCCAATCCACCATTAATCCTTGCCATGCACCTTGACCAGCCTGCCATTTGTGCCAAAATGTAACCCCCATTCAGTGCTGTCCAACACTTATTAATCTGAAGAAGGGTTTCGGCCCGAAACGTTGCCTATTTCCTTTGCTCCATAGACGCTGCTGCTGCACCCGCTGAGTTTCTCCAGCATTTTTGTCTACCTTCGACTTTCCAGCATCTGCAGTTCCTTCTTAAATACTTATTAGATGCACAACGACGTAGGCATATATGTTCGGGAAACAAATACATACAACAAGGAACAGAGATTGTCATGGAAAAGTGTTTCAAGTCAAGTCAAGTCACATTTATTTCTATAGCACATTTAGAAAAACAACTCTCATTGGCCAACATTTGTTATTGTAATAGCACAACAAAACAGACTCCATACATATATACATATAGCCCTCACTCAGTGGACGTCAGGAAAGGCTTGGGAGTATAGATAAGTTTTTAGTCTCGACTTAATTGAGTCGATGGAGGGGGCAATTCTGATGGGAATGGGGATGCTGTTCCACAGTCTAGGAGCTGCAACCGCAAAGGCACGGTCGTCCCTGAGCTTATGCCTAGACCGCGGGGTATTCAGCAGCCCCAAGTCGGCCGATCTGAGGGACCTGGAGGTGGAGTGGTGGGTGAGAAGACTTTTAATGCAGGAGGGAGAAAGCCCATTGAGGGCTTTGTAGACATAGAGGAGGGTCTTGAAATGTGTACGGAACCGCACAGGGAGCCAGTGGAGAGAGGCCAGGATCGGTTTCATTAATTGTTTCAACGTTAGCATTGTGGAGTTAACAATATGTTTTTTTTTTTAATTCATAATTTACCATTCTACAAGTTGGTTATCATTTTCCATTTCGGTTTGATGACACAGTATTGTGTTGAAGGAACCATAACATACCTGGAAGACAGTAAGAAGTGACTGAGGAAAGTTATCAAATGTACTCCGTTTTGGTTTCATCTCATCAAAATTGAACTTTCCTCCAAAAAGTTGCATGCCCAGGAGAGAGAAAATGATGATGAAAAGGAAGAGGAGCAGTAACAACGAGGCAATGGATCGGACAGAGTTCAATAGAGAAGCCACCAGATTACTCAAGGAATTCCAGTATCTAAATATAGAAACAAAGGATGTAATTAAACTCTTATTCACAACATCACAACGATATTTTCCAATACTTTCTACAATATTGCAGAATGGACCTGTGAAAGTCCTCAGCTCAAACTCTCATCCATTACTTTGTAATGCCCCTGTCCCACTTAGGAAACCTGAACGGAAACCTCTGGAGACTTTGCGCCCCATCCAAGGTTTCCGTGTGGTTCCCGGAGGTTGCAGGTGGTTGCCGGAGGTTGCAGGTAGTGGAAGCAGGTAGGGAGACTGATAAACATAGAAACATAGAAATTAGGTGCAGGAGTAGGCCATTCGGCCCTTCGAGCCTGCACCGCCATTCAATATGATCATGGCTGATCATCCAACTCAGTATCTCGTACCTGCCTTCTCTCCATACCCCCTGATACCCTTAGCCAGAAGGGCCACATCTAACTCCCTCTTAAATATAGCCAATGAACTGGCCTCAACTACCCTCTGTGGCAGAGAGTTCCAGAGATTCACCACTCTCTGTGTGAAAAAAGTTCTTCTCATCTCGGTTTTAAAGGATTTCCCCCTTATCCTTAAACTGTGACCCCTTGTCCTGGACTTCCGCAACATCGGGAACAATCTTCCTGCACCTAGCCTGTCCAACCCCTTAAGAACCCCTTAACTCCTTAAAAACCTCCGGGAACCGCACGGAAACCTTGGGTGGGGCGCAAAGTCTCCAGAGGTTTCCGTTCAGGTTTCCTAAGTGGGACAGGGGCATAAACCTGATGATCCCAATACACACCTGTTTATCTTGTGTTAGAAAGAACTGCAGATGCTGGTAGAAATCGAAGGTAGACACAACATGCTGGAGTAACTCAGTGGGACAGGCAGCATCTCTGGAGAGAAGGAATGGGTGACGTTTCGGGTCGAGACCCTTCTTCAGACTGACGTCAGGGGAGGGGGCGGGACAAAGATAGAATGTAGAACACAGATGTGGAACATCTTTGTCCCGCCCCCTCCCATGACTCTCAGTCTGAAGAAGGGTCTTGACCCGAAATGTCGCCCATTCCTTCTCTCCAGAGATGCTGCCTCACCCGCTGTGTTACTCCAGCGTTTTGTGTCTGTTACCAGTTTACATGAGTTTATACGACACGTGAAGTTACCTAATCGTTGCTGCACTTGTTCTAAATCACATGATGTTCCTTGAGTTTATTGAACCATATTGGTTGATGGTTAAGCAACACCTTATCACTTCATGGTTTTTAATCTCAATGTAGATATATTGAAGATAGATGAAGATAAACTTCAATATGTCTACATATCTTTAAATCTGGCGTCTTAATCACTCCTGGTTTTAGTGGCTTTGTTTTCATTTTCCTAGCTCGGTTGTTATCCTTCCCCCTCCTACCCCTCCACCTCCCCTTCTTTACCCTACCCCCCTCCCCCACCCCCCCACCCCCCCCCCTTCTCCCCCCACCCCCCCCCTTCTACCCCCCTTCACCCCACCCCTCCTTCACCCACCCCTTCAACCCCCCTTCCCCCTTCACCCCCCCTCTAACCCCCCCTTCACACCCCCTCCTTCTACCCCCCCTTCTACCCCCCCCCCTTTCATCCCCCCCCCCCCTCTCTCGCCCCGTTAAATATCTCTGACACCCTGCCTTTCACTACCTACAAAAAGAGTTATTTTTAAATCTAGTTTTACCTCCCTGGCGTTTCCTTACAAGCTGAGTTACAATTTATTTGCCAGTCTCGTGTGGTTACATTTAGCTGTTTTGTTTTATTAAAGGCGTTATATAATTCCCGAAATCTATAAATTAATTTAAATTAATTTTTCCATTATTCTGCTCTCAAAACAAATGTTGATGCAACTGAGTTTTTATGTCTTAATATAGAATATGTTACGCCATCCATACGTGGTAAATATGTTTGTTTTGAGAGTTTGATCATTTTTTTCAAAGTATGGTCATTTTAAATCTGTAGTTGCCTGATTTTTGTCCATTCCTGTCGAAATATGAAAAATCTAACCCAAAATCTCAAAGAAATTCAATGTAGCTGCAAATTATGTATTAATTCTGCCTAATTTTTCACAAGATTCATTTTTAATTTATGGTCTGGACAAAATAAGTAATGATTTATATCCAGTGAGTGACGTTGGAAATTTCCCTGGTCAATTTGTCCACTCCGACCCAAACCATCCTCTCCCTGGGTTCTTTCCCTTGCAACCGCAGGAAATGCTACACTTGCCCCTTTACCTCTCCCCTCTACTCCATCCAAGGACCCAAACAGTCTTTCCAGGTGAGGCAGAGGTTCATCTGCACCTCCTCCAACCTCATCTACTGCATCCACTGTTCCAGGTGTCAACTTCTCTACATCGGTGAGACCAAGAGCAGGTTCGCCCAACACCTCCGCTCAGTTCGCACTAACCAACCTGATCTCCCGGTGGCTCAGCACTTCAACTCTCCCTCCCATTCCGAATCTGACCTTTCTGTCCTGAGCTTCCCCCATTGCCAGAGTGAGGCCCAGCACAAATTGGAGGAACAGCACCTCATATTTCGCTTGGGTAGTTTACACCCCAGTGGTATGAACATTGACTTCTCTAATTTCAGGTAGTCCTTGCTTTCTCTCTCTTTCCCCTCCCCCTTCCCAGCTCTGCCTTAGCCCACTGTCTCCACCTCTTCCTTTATTTTTCTTCCCCCCCCCCCCCCCCCCCCCCCCCCCCCCCCCCCCCCCCCCCCCGACATCAGTCCGAAGAAGGGTCTCGACCCGAAATGTCGCCTATTTCTTATAATATAACCATATAACCATATAACAATTACAGCACGGAAACAGGCCATCTCGACCCTTCTAGTCCGTGCCGAACACATAATCTCCCCTAGTCCCATATACCTGCGCTCAGACCATAACCCTCCATTCCCTTCCCATCCATATAACTATCCAATTTATTTTTAAATGATAAAAACGAACCTGCCTCCACCACCTTCACTGGAAGCTCATTCCACACAGCTACCACTCTCTGAGTAAAGAAGTTCCCCCTCATGTTACCCCTAAACTTCAGTCCCTTAATTCTCATGTCATGTCCCCTTGTTTGAATCTTCCCTACTCTCAGTGGGAAAAGCTTTTCCACGTCAACTCTGTCTATCCCTCTCATCATTTTAAAAACCTCTATCAAGTCCCCCCTTAACCTTCTGCGCTCCAAAGAATAAAGCCCTAACTTGTTCAACCTTTCGATTTCTTCTCTCCATCTTCTCTCCACACTCACCCACTGAGTTCCTCCAGCATTTTTGTCTACCTTGGAGATTCAATTGTAAGTGATCATAAGTTAATCAGGTTAACACAAGATTCCCAAAGTTACATTTTTCATTCTGGCAAACATTTCTGACAAACATCTCAAAAAGAGAGGGAAGTAAAACTTTTACCTTGTGATTTTAAATATCCGTAAAAGCCTTACACAGCGAAGCACCGAGATACCAAGTGGAGACATAATCTGGGTCTCCACTAGAATGGTCTCGAGAATTCCCCCGCAGACAATGAAGCAGTCAAAGCGATTGAAGAGTGACACAAAATAAGCTTGTAATCCAAGACTGTACATCTTAAGTATCATTTCACCGGTGAAAAGGGCCAAAATAACTTGATTTGCTGTATCTATGAAAGGAATTAAAAACAAAACAATCTTGAATAAACCATCTTCACAATTTTAGACAATAGACAATACACAATAAATAGGTGCCGGAATAGGCCATTTGGCCCTTCGAGCCAGCACCGCCATTCAATGTGATCATGGCTGATCATCCCCAATCAGTATCCCTTTCCTGCCTTCTCCCCATATCCCCTGATTCCGCTATTTCTAAGAGCCCTATCTAGCTCTCGCTTGAAAGCATCCAGAGAACCTGCCTCCACCAGGCAGAGAATTCCACAGACTCACCACTCTCTGTGAGAAAAAGTGTTTCCTCGTCTCCGTTCTAAATGGCTTACTCCTTATTCTTAAACTGTGTGTGGCCCCTGGTTCTGGACTCCCCCCCCCAACATCGGGAACATGACATATTTCTCTGCCATATTTCTAAAATCACTACATTAGAATGAAGTATTATTCCAAAATGTTCCTAGTTTTGGAGTGACTTTATTAATGATTTAGAGTCATAGGTTCAGTATTCAGTATACGGAAACAGGTTCTCCAGCCCAACTCGTCCAAGCCGACCAAGATGCTCATGATTGTTTGAGCACTGACTGAGATCAGTGCAGAGAGCTTGGGCCAATCCAGTCGAATGCTAAACACGCACTTTCTGGAACAAGAACTACAATTTATTTCCCATTTCAAGCTATGTGCAGTAACACCATTATCCCTGTGGTGTCACGGTTAATTTCACATCATTTGGTGTATTTCCTCAGGGTGCCATGAGGAAAATTGCAGACTTTTGGACAATAGACAAAGATATTGAGAATTAAGCAATATTTTGTGGCTTGCTTTCACCACAATTTGTTTCGCAGCAGTCGACTCTTTAGACGACTAATCACAACCAAACGTGCATCACCCCGAGACATGTCGCCTGAATAGTTGTGAGTAGTCGCCCAAGGATCGTATCTTTTTCTGGTCGCCGCTGGTTGAAATTTTTCGGCGACCTGCTGCGGCTAATGACGGGTGCCGGCAAGTCGCCGAAGAAAATCGCGCAAGTGCGACAAGCCATTAAGCAACGAGGCTGCAGTATACTAACTATGGAGATGCCTGATAAAGAGCTGGCTCTTTCAAAAGTATGGTTTCAGAATAAAAGGGTGAATAATAGCAAGTTTTTAATGAGCAAATAGGGACTAACATTATTCAGATCAACAAAGTTAAACATCAGGTTACACAAAAAAGCTGGCAAAACTCAGCGGGTGCAGCAGCATCTATGGAGCGAAGGAAATAGGCAACGTTTCGGGCCGAAACGTTGCCTATTTCCTTCGCTCCATAGATGCTGCTGCATCCGCTGAGTTTCTCCAGCTTTTTTGTGTAACCTTCGATTCTCCAGCATCTGCAGTTCCTTCTTAAACAAAGTTAAACATCATACTGGAAACACATTTTTAGTGTTGTACTTTCATAGTTATCATTTACACCAGGTGTACATGAGAATCCCCAAGAGAAGTCAAGGGCCAAATCACTGGCTGGCTTTATACGAGGTCAGGAAATGGACCCAATGTTGCTCCAATTTGGATTCATCATATTTTCAGATACAGAGAAAGTTTAAGGATATTTCACTTTTATTTTTTGTTTTTTTTTTGGCTTTTTTTTCCAATTTGAAAAAATCTGGAATCAAATCTACAAATCTGGCTACCAGGTTTGCAGTTGTTTTTCATTCAGCTCTTTCCTTACCTTGAACTTGTGAAAGCCAAATGGGCTGTTTGTGGTGTTCTGATGCAATGGTGAGGGTGTTGAGGAATACTAGAAATATCACAAGCCAATAAAACACACTTGACTTCACGCCTGCTCGACATTTCCGCCTGCAAAACCGATTCCATCTCCGCCAATATCGGCTGCAATTAAAAAAAGTGACACTGAGGGTGAAGAAAATATCTTTCGTTGTTTTATTCATTTCATGAACTGTAACATGGTGTTTGGTATGGAGAGAAAAATAATGGGTGCCAGATGTGATGGTAGAAGCAGATATAACAGTGGCATTTAAAAGGCTTCTTGATTGATACATGAATATGTTGGGAATGGACATGGAACAATGCTTATTCCACAGAACGCAATATTTGATTTTAATGCGATATGTAAATTGTTTTACTGGTGAAACTTGGTAACTTATTACAACAACAAATATTATATCCAACTTCATTCACTGCCACATTATGACTGATAACATTTTGAATAAAAAGTGAATCCATAGTTATTGATCCTTCATGCAAGTTATGTCAGAGAAGATTTTATAAGTATATTACCCTGGCAAACTAGCATAATAAGGCAATTGATGATTCTACGAGATGCAAGGAGGGAAGTCTAAGGATTATGTTTTTAAATCTTAGTTTGGCATTGTCAACAGGTCTATAGGTAAGGGAACACAGCCATTACATCCTTAAATCTCAGGTGGATCCTCCAGCATTAATGGTTATGTTCTTGGAGGTATTTTGTGACGGTATGTTGGATGACCCTACTTCAATTAACTAATTAGGAGCATAGGCAGAATTAAGACAAGGATACACACTATTTCCATTGTGGCAATTAGGAAAATATATCTATTTTTAAATCACAGTTAGCAAAAATCTTCCTGCATCTAGCCTGGCCAACCCCTTAAGAATCGATTGTACTCGCTAGAATTTGGAAGATTGAGGGGGGATCTTATAGAAACGTACAAAATTCTTAAGGGGTTGGACAGGCTGGATACAGGAAGATTGTTCCCGATGTTAGGGAAGTCCAGGACAAGGGGTCACAGATTAAGTATAAGGGGGATGTATTTTAGGACCGAGCTGAGATTTTTTGTTTTCACACAGAGAGTGGGAAATCTGTGGAATATTCTGCCACAGAAAGTGTTTGAGGCCAGTTCATTGGCTATATTTAAGAGGGAGTTAGATGTGGCCCTTGTGGCTTAAGGGATCAGGGGGTATGGTGAGAAGGCAGGTACAGGATACTGAGCTGGATGATCAGCCATGATCATATTGAATGGCGGTGCAGGCTCGAAGGGCCAAATGGCCTACTCCTGCACCTATTTTCTATGTTTCTATCAATGTCTAATACAACTGCAACATGACCTCCCAACTTCTATACTCAATATACTGACTGATGAAGGCCAATGTGCCAAATGCCTTTTTGACCACCTTATCTACCTGTGACTCCACCTTCAAGAAACCATGTACCTGTAGTCCTAGATCCCTCTGCTCCACCACTAGATCTGTCTGTTCTTGTATTCATGCTGGAAAGTTGGAAAGAGTCACAGAGAAGTTGCTCTACCTGGAGAGCTGATGATGATGATGCCATTAAGTGGCTTGCTCATCAGTGAGGCATTGCCCCGCTTACTTTGAGTTCTGTGTATACTTATATCACAGCAGGACAGACTCAGAGGATAAATGGCACACAGTTGCTATGCAACGCTGAGCTAAAATTAGCATTCCTGCCACTGGCAGCTGGGAATGCCATTAACTGGAAAAAAATACACACTTGCAAGACATCTTAAAGTTAATTACATACCCAGACTTTTCAACTGCCTTTACATGACTTTACAAGACCATTTTTAACAGTTTGCACAAAATGGCACAAATCACAGTTATTTTATGTGGCATATTTGCAACAAGCTAAAGATGCTTACCACAGTGTCTGTTTATTAACATTAGAACAAAGGTTAGAAGGATAAAGGACACTCGGCTGTTTAATACAGTTAAAGAGACCTTTAAAACATATAATGTAGCTGCACAAGAAGGGAGTGCAGCAGAATAGTAAAAACTGTAGACCGGTTAGCCTGACGTCAGTGCTTGGTAAGATTTTAGAGTCCATTATAAAGGATGAGGTTACAGAGTGCTTAGAAGTTCATGATAAAATAGTCCAAAGTCAGCATGGCTTTGTGAAGGGGAGGTCTTGCTTGACAAATTTGCTGGAATTCGTTGAAGTAAATAGCAGGACAGCCAAAGGAGAGTCAGTAGATGTTGTTTACTTAGATTTTCAGAAAGCCTTTAATAAGGTGCCACACGTCAGGCTGCTAAGGAAGATGAGAGCACACGGTGTCAATGGGCTGATATGAGCATGGATAGCAGTAGGAAGGAGATGATGAGAAATGTATTTAATCAGAGGGTGGTGAATCTGTGGAAATCTTTGCCACAGTAGGCTGTAGGGGCCAAGTCAGTGGATAATTTAAAGGCAGAGATGGATAGATTTTTAATTAGTACAGGTGTCAGAGGTTATGGGGAGAAGGGAGGAGAATGGGATTAGGAGGGAGAGATAGATCAGCCATGATTGAATGGCGGAGTAGACTTGTTGGGCCGAATGGCTTCATTCTCTCATTCATCCTATCGCTTATGACCTTCTGACATTTGGCTATGAATACAAAAATGTAACAGAAACATTTGCAATGAAAATGCCCTTGCTGTAGGGGCTTGTTCCACTATTAGCCGACTAGCTAACCGCTTGCTGCAGTGTTCATGAACAGCTGAAGAATGACTGCGGTTTAGTACATGGTATTCTCAGAGATGAGTACAGTGGATGGCTGACTGAGTTTGGATACATTGAGGAGAGGAAGTAATGAGTGCTGTGTCAAAAATTACTGATCAGAGTAAGGTACCAGTCCAAGAAATGTGGTGTAGATATGCCAAGAGCAGCACACAGAGTCATTAGAGACAAAAATATTGCAAAATAAATAGTCCCAATGCTTGTTGTCTTGTACATCTTTGTCATAGAGTACCAATAACAGAGCAACTCTCCAATTCTGAGACCATACTAGTTGTCGTCAATCTAACCCAGATGCATTATTTTGGTTTTGTTAATATGCTGTGGTTTTGATAAACCAACTATATTTACCATTGTATATGACTTGCAACTTTCAAAGCCGTCTGACAGAAATTATACGAAGAAAATTACGACATGAAATATATTATGTATTGACTGACCTGAACTTGGACTTGGAAATTCTGTGCCTGGAACACAAAATGAAAGATTATGATTGATTTGAGAAGCTGTTGAATTGAAATCTCTGGAATTGATGTTGTTAGTTGAGCGGATTGGATTGCTAGTCTAGAAATGCGAAGTTTCAACTCTGGTCAACAATCAGGAACAGCAGCTGATAACATTTTGCTCGAATAAGAGAAAAACTCTACTTCAAATTCGCAGAAAATGATTTAGGGATATCTGGGCGTTCATTAGAAAGAAATATATAGTTTGCAAATACATGTCTCAGGAGAATTTGAGGTATTTATGTCAGCAACCAGTTTGAAAACTTGTTTGGCCTTTTGAGCCCAGCAAGAGATGATGGAAATGAATGTACAGATTGAGACACTTACTCAGAACAGCTATTTAAAAGTCTGCATATATGCGACAAGAGAACCCACTGGACCGAGGTGCCAAGCTTTACCAATGACTATGGAAGTGATTAACATCTCCTTGAATTTTCCCACCTCAACCATTTTGCAAATTGTCATTCGAGGGATTTCTCACTTGCTATTGTGAAGGCATCATGGCACATCATTAAATACACCAAGGACATCAAGAGGCTATGACAATCAAAGAGCCTCTTGCCATCTGTTATAGACAGGGTGTAATTTACTAAATTAATGAATGCACTACAAACAACATAGAAGGGCTACAGCTTAGAGACAGCACTGCAACAAATACACACTTCATCCACAATAACAGGTTATGTGAAAGTGACGGGAAGAAGTGGCCATGCAGCAAAACCATAGAATATTTAATGTCTTTACTGCATTTGTTAAATTGCCTAATTACCTAAAGAGCCCAATTGGATTATCAGACCTTGTTATGTTAGTTCACAAATCCATTCAATTACCCTTTAAGAACAGTAAACCCATTCCATTCACTTTACTTCACTGCCATCACAAATTTGTTTTGGGGGCAAGTTGGATAATTACAAATGACAGATCTCCAGTCCACATCTCTTAAATAAAAGACGTGTTTAAGAAGGAACTGCAGATGCTGGAAAATCGAAGGTAGACTAAAGTGCTGGAGAAACTCAGCGGGTGCAGCAGCATCTATGGAGCGAAGGAAATAGGCAACGTTTCGGGCCGAAACCCTTCTTCAGATTGATCTTTATAGACGTGTTTGACTGCATAAATTGCCAACATTTTGACCACCCTGCTCACTAGTGATGCTACTTTTTACCTGTACTCCATCTGTTCTACCGCAGAATGGCAGGGGCCTAAGATTCACTGTGAAAGTCCTGCCCCCGGTATGACTTCACCAAACCTCAACATCTTGCACTTATCCAAGTTATCCAAGCTGGGATGTAATGTTAAAATTGTACAAGACATTGGTGAGACCAAATCTGGAGTATGGTGTACAATTTTGGTCGCCCAATTATAGGAAGGATGTCAACAAAATAGAGAGAGTACAGAGGAGATTTACTAGAATGTTGCCTGGGTTTCAACAACTAAGTTACAGAGATAGGTTGAATAAGTTAGGTCTTTATTCTCTGGAGCGCAGAAGGTTAAGGGGGGACTTGATAGAGGTCTTTAAAATGATGAGAGGGATAGACAGAGTTGATGTGGACCAGCTTTTCCCTTTGAGAATAGGGAAGATTCTAACAAGAGGACATGACTTCAGAATTAAGGGACAGAAGTTTAGGGGTAATATGAGAGGGAACTTCTTTACTCAGAGAGTGGTAGCGGTGTGGAATGAGCTTCCAGTGGAAGTAGTGGAGGCAGGTTCATTGGTATCATTTAAAAATAAATTGGATAGGCATATGGATGAGAAGGGAATGGAGGGTTATGGTATGAGTGCAGGCAGGTGGGACTAAGGGAAAAAAAGTTGTTCGGCACGGACTTGTAGGGCCGAGATGGCCTGTTTCCGTGCTGTAATTGTTATATGGTTATATGGTTATATGGTAAAATATGATTAGCCATTCATCTACCCACTCACCCAGCTGATCAAGATCGTGCTGTAATACTCGATGACCTGCTTTACTATCTACGATACTTCCTGTTTTGTGTCATCTGCAAACTTACTAATCATGCCCAGTACCTTCTCATCCAAATCATTGGTATAGAGGGCAAATAACAATGGGCCCGGTGGCAACGTCAATGCACGCCACCAGCCACAGGCCTCCAGTCTGAAAAACAACCTTTCATCATCACCCTCTTCTTCCTACCATCAAGCCAATGATGTATCTAATTTAGACACAAAAAGCTGAAGTAACTCAGCGGGACAGGCAGCATCTCTGGGGAGAAGGAATGGGTGATGTTTCGGGTCGAGACCCTTCTTCAGTATCTCTCTCTGGATCTCACGCAATCTAACCGCCTGCAGAACCTTATCAAAGGCCTTGGGAGGGATCTGCTGTAATATCTTGTTTTACATCTTGCAACATTGTCTGCAACTTTGAGCAACTTAGAAAGGTCTAAATACTATCAGAGTCATAGACAGAGCCAAGAATATAAAACAATTGCAATTCACTGCAAAAAAGTCGATAATCCCTTTAAATAACACGGGTAGGATAGATCTTTTCTGTTGCATAATCTCTTCTGTTTCATTAAATGTTTCAAAGGTCTTTTATTGTCACGTGGACCAATTAAGGTACAGTGATATTTGTATTACATTAACTGTTGTGAATTGGCAACCCCAAAATCAGGTACTCAGCTGGCGATATCACTTAACATGTTTATACTCGGCACTAGATGGGGCTTTAAACTGGGGGGGGGGGGGGGGGGGGGGGGGGGGGGGGGGGGGGGGGGGGGGGGGGGGGGGGGGGGGGGGGGGGGGGTCCAAAATGATAGTTCTGGGGCCAAAGAGACATACTTCCTCCTGGAAGTATCTTTGTTGATAGCAACAGTCTCATCATTGTGAGCTTGTGAGTATGTGCACATGCATGTCTAGGGCATTTTGGTGATCAAATGTCGAGAGCTATCAATGTTAATTTAGCTCTAAATAGATAGACTTTTTACTGAGGCAAGGAGTCAAGTTGTAAGCATTCAGTTGTCAAATTCAACTGTTTTTTCCAATTGTTCGGAAACTTCTCAGTAGTTTCTGTAACATATTATTAATCTTGAACTTTCAGAAAACTGAATTCCGCAATGGGAATTTTACATCGAGATGCTTTTTGTTTAATAAACAGAAGAAGAGAATAATTTCAATTTTTGAGGCTTCCACGGAAATGCATTTCCAAATCGTCGACAAATTCTCAGAGTGAGGCCACAATTTAAAACGTGTTATGTTCATCACAAGGATATTGTCAAGTACAAGTGGAATGTACTGTCTGATGGGGCAAATCGTCTTGAAAATGAATGCTTTAAAATGTAGTATAGTGTAGCTGGGTGTGTGGTGGGCAGCATAAATGGCTACATCACATCACTGGACATATGTGCTTTGTGCACTTAATCTAAAGTGGGAAACAGAGTCAACATCTAACTAATTTTAATATAATGTTGGCATATGCTTGGTCTATTTGCCACTCTGACTGAGAGGAAACTAGTGCACATTTAAAACATTCTTTATTGTAAACATAACAAACTTTGCTGTTTTTTCTGACATTTTTTGGATTCATCAAGGACTTCACTGAGATGTTACTTGAATTTCTCTTGTTTCATGAATGCCACAAGATCAGAATTAATATTACCACAAATGTAACTAGGTAGTGATTGCAGTCAGTGATTGACAGACAAAGCATGTTCTTTAACGCTTCATAATAATAAAAATGCTGGGAAGATTCAGGAGGACAGGCAGCATCTGTGGAGTGAGTATAAGAGTTAATAGCCCTGTCCCACGATACGAGTTAATTCCAAGAGCTCTCCCGAGTTTGCCCCGATTCGAACATGAAGATTTACGGTAATGGCCACTTGTCGGTACTCAGGGCTCTCGTGGACATGTTGAAAAATCTTCACGAGTCTTCCCGTGCTTACCTGCCGTTAGCGAGTCTTCCCGTGCTTACCTGCCGTTAGCGAGTCTTCCCGAGTACCTGCCGATAGCGTTACGAGCCGCTAAGTGATGTCCCCGAGCTCCGACGTACCCGCTATGTTCATTCTCCGTGCTTACCACGAGTTTGATTTTTTTAAAACTCGGGAGAGCTCTTGGAATGAACTCGTACCGTGGGACAGGGCTTTTAATGTTTATTGCCTGATATGCGTTGTCAGTTCTGATTCACTCTGGTGCTTGACCTTCCGAGTATTACCAACATTTTCTATTTTAATTTCGGGTTGACGGCATCAGCATTTTAAAAAGAATGTTCTTAATAGCACTGTCAAAGGTAACAGTTTTAAGTATGAAAATTATTTAAAAAGCAACGAAGGACCCTGCTCTGCCATTAGGTTAATTAGTTAACTTGCATATCAGGAGTTTGTTCAGGTTTACCTCAGTTGATGCACAGCCACCTGCAGCAACCTTGAGAGAGAGAGGGAGAGAGAGAGAGGGTGTGGAAAAAACAACAATTAAAGCAAATAAAGAGGCATAAATACGACACACACACGGACGTTAGAAACTGTAACCCGGATAAAGAGATGGAGAAAATAATACCAGAGAGAATGGGCAAAGAAAAGAATGAAAAAATGAAAGACTTGAACTTAATAACAAAAAACAAATGAGTATAATATAAACTGGCAAACATTGCAGGCCGAGGCCACATGAGAATTAAGCACACACTTGTTTTCATTGTGGGCTTGAATTTTCCTCACATAACGTCAACAACACAAAACAAAGATGGCTGCTGCCAAGTTGAAATCTTCCTCAAATGTCATGAAGAATATTGTAAGAGAGAAAATGTAGCTGCCGTCTGACACACAACAATCATCTGAAGTGCGAGTGTAAACGTCACCGATCTGAAAAAAACAAGTTCTTAACTACAACCAGACGGTGTTCTTTGTCCTCGCTGAGAAGTAACCTCAATAACTTTAATCACAATCTTGGCCGCTACGCCCAAGGTCAGGGGCACGGTCATTTTCTAGCCCCCAGGATCATTTTAGCTGATGCCGCTGCTGCTGATCTCTGCACCTTGTCTCAGTTTGACACTTACTGCTGAATAAAGAAAGTTATGCAAACACGTTGATCAAGGAGAGGAGTCTTTATCTGGTTTTCCATCGGAATCAAGGGCAAGGGAGAGCCAAGTGTCAAGAGAGTTTTATTGTCATGTGTCCCAGATACACACCAACATTCGTACTTGCAGCAGCTCGACAGAATATGTAAACATAGTACACTGTAAGCAATATAATAAGAGAAAAAAAAAGTTCAGTGTGTGTATATACACATACTCACAAGTACACACACATATCCTACGACCATGACCTTAATATCACAGCACCAAACCTTAATATCAAACACCATTTCTGATTTTATTACTTCATGCTCTCTGCCCTCTAAAGCCTCCAACCTTATCGTTCCCCAGCCCTGATTTTGTCTTCTCCCCAAAATCCACAAACAGAACTGTCCTGGCAGACCCATAGTTTCTGCTTGTTCATGTCCCACCGAATTAATTTCCACATACCTCAACTCCATCCTATCCCCTCTGGTCCAATCCCTCCCTACTATGTCCAAGACACCTCACACACTCTTCGTCCGTTTTCCAGGCCCCCATTCCCTCATCTTTACCATGGATGTTCAGTCACTCTACACCTCCATCCCCCCCACCAGGAAGGCCTTAAAGCCCTCCGTTTCTTCCTCGAACCCGGCTACTAATACTCTCCTCCACCTAGCAGAGCTGGTCCTTACACCCTCAACAGCTTCTCCTTCAATCCGCCCACTTCCTCCAAATCCAGGGCGTAGCTATGGGCACACGCATGGGCCTCAGCAGCGCCCGCCACTTTGGAGGGTACGTCGAACAATCCCAGTTCCAGGCGCACACTAGCCCTAATCCGAACTCTACCTCCGCTACATTGACGACTGCATTGGTGCCACCTCCTGCACCCATGCAGAACTCACTGACTTCATCAACTTCACCACTAATTTCCATCCTGTACTCAAATTCACTTGGACCATCTCCCTACCGTTTCTGGATCTCACCGTCTCCATTACAGGAGACAGACTATTGACTGACATCTACTACAAACCTACTGATTTCCAAAGGTATCTAGACTACACTTCTTCCCACCCTGCTTCCTGTAAAGATTCTATCCCCTACTCCCAATTCTTCCGTCTACGCCGCATCTGCACCCAGGATGCGACTTTCCATACTAGATCATCGGAGATGTCCTCATTCTTTAGAAAACGGGGGCTCCCCTCTTCCATTATAGATGAGGCTCTCACTAGGGTCTCCTCGATATCCCGCAGCTCAGCCCTTGCTCCTCCACAATCGTAACAAGGACAGAATCCCTCTTGTCCTCACCTTCCACCCCATCAGACGACGATTACAGCATACAATCCTCCAACACTTTTGCCACCTCCAACGTGTCAACTTCTGTACATCGGCGCGACCAAGCGCAGGCTCAGCGATTGTTTCGCTGAAGACCTCCGCTCAGTCCGCCTTAACCTCCCTGATATCCTAGTTGCTCAGCTCTTTAACTCCTCCTCCCATTCCCAATCTGACATTTTTGTCCTGGGCCTCCTCCATTGTCAAAGTGAGGCCCAGCGCAAAATGGAGGAACAGCATCTCCAGTGTCAGTTTTTCGGAGCCCCGCACGATGTCGGGTCCAGCCCCGCACAACTCCATACGGCTCCGGCGATCAAAGTGGGACTGGCCACGCGAGGCCGTATGGCTCAAGCCACCACGTTAGGTCACGCTCGCCGCTGGTGGGACAGGCCCTTTACTTAACCTAAATTTCCAATTCTCAATTCAATTTCTCCAACTCAGGAGAAGATTATGGTGGTGTCTGTCGCGGGATTTGCTGGATCTTGGTGACTGGTGGTGATGTTCACTTGGTTATGGTTTTACTGGCAGCTTTGGTGGCTTTTACAGCAAGTTCTTTCTTATAAACCGCCTTGATTACACTCACAGCCTCCGTCTGTCTCATGTCATGGATAGCAAACATAGAAACATAGAAAATAGGTGCAGGAGGAGGCCATTCGGCCCTTCGAACCAGCACCGCCATTCATTGTGATCATGGCTGATCGTCCCCCATCAATAACCAGTGCCTGCCTTCTCCCCATATCCCTTGACTCCACTAGCCCCTAGAGCTCTATCTAACTCTCTCTTAAATCCATCCAGTGATTTGGCCTCCACTGCCCACTGTGGCAGGGAATTCCACAAATTAACAACTCTCTGGGTGAAAAAGTTTTTTCTCACCTCAGTCTTAAATGACCTCCCCTTTATTCTAAGAAGTTACTGTCAAAGCTGCCACAGACAGACATAAAAACAGCTTTTTTCCACGAGTAGTAGCTCTACTCAATAACCAAAAATCTGTAGCCTCCTTTTGCTCTGGTATTTTATTTAATTCACACGTTTAATCAATAATGTTTTATTATTAATGTTTAATGTTTTATGCGTCATTCCTAACTGTCATTGTATGTCATGTTGTCACTTGCGGGCGGAGCACCAAGGCAAATTCCTTGTATGTGAATACTTGGCCAATAAACTTATTCATTCATTCAAAATCTCTCAGGCTGTCACATCTGTCCTGTTTTGACGTGTTCATAACTTAACGGGGTGAGTATTCCAATTTGCTCCATTTGTCCAAATTTTATTGTGTTTTGTAAATTGGCAATGTTTCTTGATTACCCTTGGAAAGTTGGAAAATACTATGAAATTGTGAAATAAGCAGATGCAAAACTGATAAATATTGCTGTGTATGATATTTTTTCAAATACATTATTTTTTTGAAGGAAAAGCAGATAATATTTTATTTCAAAACAAATTGCAGCCTGATATCAGAAACTCAGAGTCTGTTTCATATGTCACACAGAATGTACAGTTGTGTATGTTTACAGAATTAACCTGTTCCTTGCCCTGTCAGTTTAAAACATTTCGTACTATACATGGGTTGAGAACAATAACTTTGTAATAGAGCAGGTTAGGCGGTGAACTGTGCCTCTGTCATTCATATGGGTCGTAATTGCTGTGCCTTGCTTGGATAATGATATACCAGTTGCCAGTTGAACATGGGGTATGAAGCCACAAGATTTCCTGCAAGACCTTCTGATAAAAGAGGCGTTAGTTATGACAAGACCGCGCCAAGCGTTTAGACAGCAGGAGGGCATCAGATTTGTTTTTTGGATATTAATGGGGAGAGAGAAAACATGGGGTTCACAGACCAAAGTGGCTCTGAGGTAACGGATCACCCATGATCTGATTGAATGCCAAAGTAGACATGAGAAATGACAAAGTTGCTTCTATTTCCTGTGATATGTAAAATCTCAGTTCCTCACATGACACTGTGTACCTGACATCCTCATGAATACACACACTCAAAGACGACCCACCGCTGCATCCGCAGCCTGTAATTTGGAACATCTGACCACCTGGCACTGTTCCTAATGCCTGCTTACTAGCAGAAACTGGAGCGGGTAGATCCAGGACAGAAAGTCATACAGCGCTGGTCTGCAGAAACAGGTGAGATCCTCCATGACAGCTTCGAGTCAACATTAATAGCAAGTGGCAAAGTGATCCCATCACAGCTCCATGGTTGAAGTCACAACATGAAGTACATGGACTACCTTTGGGGGGAAAAAACATTGAAATGCAAACTACTCATCCCATTCTCTTACGCTGCGTTTCACAGCGTTCCTTGATGACCCTTGGCGGGGTTTTCCTGGCTGAGACCCACATTTTACACATCTGTCTTCACACATCTGCCCTTCCATCAATGCCCTATTCGAATGTTCCTTGCCATGCTGTTAAGAACCTTGCAAAGTAGAATGGTGATGTTGCAGAAATCCATGGTCAAGGTATGGTTCCTCAGCTCAAGCTACTCTATCTCCAATGGGTTTGTGTAACTTCAAAGATGTGTAGAAGCACCAAATATTAATTGAATTAAAACAACATCAAATAATATTTTACCTGCACACAGTTGACGACCCCTTCAAATAGAAAGAGAAACATAAGCTGCTAGTTATTTGACCTGAAACTTTAATGCAGCTTCCTGTTGCACAGATAATGCCTGATCTGAGTATTTCTGGCATTTTCAATTTTTTATTTCCGGAATCCAGTGACCACTATATGATGCTCTTGTATTCCTTCAAATAGTATTGGATGAGGTTCCATTCTGCTGCTTAACTTGTACGAGACGAGCACACCTTCAGCTGCCTCACTGAACTCAAATCTGTACATGTTTGCACTAAATCAGCACCAGAACCTAACTGGCATCTTGCACTTAGTTCCAGTGGATGTTAGGATTCATGTGGTAATTCTCTAGCCATTATGGTGAGTGATGTAGCCGGATGCCAGATTGAAAAAAAATCATTTAGATGCACACTCCTCCGACCATGAACATAATGCCATTATATCCATCACACCTGCCCATGCCATTGAGAAAAATGCCAATCTCTTTGAGTATAAATTGCATTATGCCACAATTGTGTGTGCATTAAAAACTGATTTGCAAGACTCACTTCTGCTCAGTGGTGGTTGCATTTAAATCACAAATTAGGTTCCCATTATCAACAGTCCTTTATAAACATAGTTTTTACTTTTGTGATGGAGGAAAAGTAATTATTAAAGGATATTTGATGTTAAACTGAAACAAAATGCAGCAGTTGTATAAAATATTAATTTGAGAATTGGTTCTGACCAATTTAAGTTGCTAAATCTACACAGTTTCAGATTTGTAATCACACTCAAAAAGTCAATTGCCCAATAAAGGAGTATGATAAACTCTCCCATCTGAGGTAGCAAAGACATTTAGTAAAGAGGAGTTATACCTAGTTTACAGTTATTGTATTAACTAGACCTGGAGGCATATTTTCTGGTCCCTGCTAATCCAACAGCATCACATGCAAGACAAAACCTTACCCAAGTCTAGCACAGCAATTCAAATCTTCTAATTCTGCACCAGCCGCATTCTCATTGTTCACAGATTCACTTTCACTGGGCATGCTCACTATATAGACGTTAGGAGATAAAATAAAGAACAAAATCCATTAAATCAAAGCATGTATTTTTTTCATCAAAAATAATCAAAACCATGCAACAGAATAATTTGACCCAAATTATATCCAGCATATATCCAGTAAATATTATAACTTTCCTGTAAAAGCCATAATTCTGTCAAACTTTAAACTGAAGGTGTAAAGGGTTTCTGTGAGTGATTCGCAAGCAACAAATTACAGGCAGAAATATAATTGAAAGTTTGAACAGGTTTGATGTTAACTTCATCTGAATGATTCCAATTAATCCCACTGACATATTCAGATGATAATTGAAAATACTTGTAAATCTGTTAAAATCACAAATACACAAATGTCAAGAACACACGTTACAAGCCTATTGTTACAGACGCTACATTTATATTTATTATAATTCTTCTCATTCAGAAAAATGCCAATCTTATCAAGTATAAATTGTTTTATGCCATAATTGGGGTGTTCGTTAAAAACTGATTTGAATATACTTAGACTGAAAGCTCACTTCTGCTTAGTGGTGGTTGCATTTAAATCACAAATTAGGATCCCATTATCAACAGTCCTTTATAAAAATTGGTTTTATTTTTGTGAAGGAGGAAAAGTAATTACTGAAGGATATTTTATGTTAAACTAAATCAGCAGTTGCATAATATATTCATTTGAGATTTAAAAAAATGGTACTGGGAAATTTAACTTGTTAAATCTACAAAGTTTAAGATTTATAATCACACTCAATAAGTCTAATGTCCAATAAATTAGTATGAGAAACTCTCCCTTCAGAGATAGAAAACACATTTAGTAAAGAGGAGTTATACCTTAAGGGGTTGGACAGGCTAGATGCAGGAAGATTGTTCCCGATGTTGGGGAAGTCCAGAACAAGGGGGTCACAGCTTAAGGATAAGGGGGAAATCTTTTAGGACCGAGATGGGAAAAACATTTTTCACACAGAGAGTGGTGAATCTCTGGAATTCTCTGCCGCAGATGGCAGTTGAGGCCAGTTCATTGGCTATATTTAAGAGAGAGTTAGATGTGGCCCTTGTGGCTAAAGGGATCATGGGGTATGGAGAGAAGGCAGGTACGGGATACTGAGTTGGATGATCAGCCATGATCATATTGAATGGCGGTGCAGGCTCGAAGGGCCGAATGGCCTACTCCTGCACCTAATTTCTATGTTTCCATGTTTCTATGTTGCAGTTATTGTATTAACTGGACTTGGAGGCATATTTCCTGGCCCCTGCTAACCCAACAGTGTTACATGTACATTTAGTCTTTCTCCAGTTTTTCTCCAGCAAGCTAAGTCTTTCATTAATTTGATATCTCCCATGTTTGTGGTCGTGTGTGCCCCTATAGAACAGCTCATAAAGCACCGAGTCCTTTGTTGCACAGTAGAATGAGTGAGATGAGTATCGACAAAGACCAATGCATCCTTTCCAAATGTTTCTGCAAATACCCACATTGGGAGGAAATGGATCACTTCTTCATTTTCAACACAACCTCTTTGAGAGTGGTGTTGGGAATCTGGTTGCCTGAACTTCCTTTCCTCGATCTCAAAGAATTTAAATGACTGCAAATGGGGAAATGTGGACCACCTACTAATTCGGTGGCCACACAACGTCTATCCATTCCCTTCGAAATGAATACAATTCTCAGGAGCAATGGCTTGCTGGCTGTTAAGAGGGGCTGGAATGGTTTATATCCACTAGAACAGGGGTTCCCAACCTGTTCCGTCCCGTTTACCCCAGGCAACTTTAATAACACATAGCAATGTTATTTCACTTATTGATGAACAACAAATGATGAACAGAGTGTTCAAGAAGGAACTGCAGATGCTGGAAAATCGAAGGTACACAAATATGCTGGAGAAACTCAGCGGGTGCAGCAGCATCTATGGAGCGAAGGAAATAGGCAACGTTTCGGCCCGAAACCCTGAAGGAAATAGGCAATGTTTCGGCCCGAAACCCTGAAGGAAATAGGCAACGTTTCGGCCCGAAACCCTGAAGGAAATAGGCAACGTTTCGGGCCGAAACCCTTCCGGGTTTCGGCCCGAAACGTTGCCTATTTCCTTCACTCCATAGATGCTGCTGCACCCGCTGAGTTTCTCCAGCATTTTTGTGTACCTAATGATGAACAGATATCAGTATACCAGAACCAAACAGAGTCAGTCAATGAGAAAAAATATGTACGAGTCCAGAATCAACAAATTTACCCCCTGGGTAGGTGACATTTATCCCCTGGGGGTACATTTACCCCAGTTTGGGAACCTTTGCTCTAGAAGTATATAGTTATTTGTGCAGCTGGCAGCATGACAGAACAATAAGAAAAGGCATCAACGTCCTTATCGACAAGTAGCAATTTTTTCCGTCGGAACAAGATGAGCAAAAACTATTAAAATAGAATCGATTTACATTGAATAGATTCATTTTTTTCACCTCATTAGCAGCAACCACCACCACAAATGACAAAAGGTGTCAGCAGTTCTTAGGCCTACAGGAGCCCCACCCCCTACACACATTCCAAAATAGATAAACATCTCATCCTGTTGTATTGGCCTCCACACTTCAATAGACAATAGACAATAGGTGCAGGAGGAGGCCATTCAGCCCTTTGAGCCAGCACCACCATTTTCCTCATCTCCGCTCTAAATGGCTCACCCATTATAGAAACATAGAAATTAGGTGCAGGAGTAGGCCATTCGGCCCTTCGAGCCTGCACCGTCATTCAATATGATCATGGCTGATCATCCAACTCAGTATCGTGTACCTGCCTTCTCTCCATACCCCCTGATCCCTTTAGCCACAAGGGCCACATCTAACTCCCTCTTAAATATAGCCAATGAACCAGCCTCGACTACCTTCTGTGGCAGAGAATTCCAGAGATTCACCACTCTCTGTGTGAAAAATGTTTTCTCATCTCGGTCCAAAAGATTTCCCCCTTATCCTTAAACTGTGACCCCTTGTTCTGGACTTCCCCAACATCGGGAACAATCTTCCTGCATCTAGCCTGTCCAACCCCTTAATTATTCAACTGATGAAACCCCTTTGCCTTTGTGTTTCACTACAAGTCAAATAAGTCTAAGCGAGAGATAGGAAAGGCTTGAAACTAAATAGGATGTGGTTCTGAAAAGGTAAAACTTGTAATGTTAAAAGAGATAAGGCAATGTGACAACGCAGAGTAAAATAAAACATGAACTAGGTGCTGGAAATATTATTCAAGAAGGAACTGCAGATGCTGGAGAATGGAAGGTAGACAAAATTGCTCTAGAAACTCAGCGGGTGGAGTCTGAAGAAGGGTTTCAGCCCAAAGTTATTCCATTTTATCTGCAGGTACTCCCTACCTTTCCAGTTTGTGGGGCTTTTGCAAAGTTGTTAGTACACAAAAATGCTGGAAAAACTCAGCGGGTGCAGCAGCATCTATGGAGCGAAGGAAATAGGCAACGTTTCGTGCCGCTGCACCCGCTGAGTTTCTCCAGCAATTTTGTCTACCTGCGGGAAAAATGATATGGGGCAACTCCTTTTATCACAGTCCGGACAATGCTGACCCAAATATCCTCTTTTATTGTCGTAAATATGATTCTGTGATTTTCTTCCTTCTATTCAGAGCTGCCTCAATAATAACTGATATCACTCTGTTTTAACCACCTTGGGCTAAGCAGGTCCAGTTTAACCAGCGGCATCACTGAATGTAGCTCTTTTCTTCTCCGCGAGATGGGTTCTGAGGTTTCCCACCGATACACAATGGTGCAGGCTCGAAGGGCCGAATGGCCTACTCCTGCACCTATTTTCTATGTTTCTATGAAACGCTACATGGATGCAAACACACAACCACCAGTTGTTGAATTGTTTATTTGTAATAAATATCTCAGTTGCAAGATTTTGAAGAAACCATCAAAGGCCAGATGGAAGATGTGTAAAATCATGCAGCCGGCATGCGGCAGAAGCCCCCTCGATGGGCTTGCCCGCCCGCCCTGGAACCAGGAACTCAAGTGGGAAGGGCAGACACTGAGCCCGGCCCCTGCTCGCCTCCGAGGACTGGGAACCGGAGAGGCGTGTGGAGGAAGTTAGTGACGGTGGCAGACACTCGGACAAGGGGGCGGTAAGAAGAACCTGGGGTTTTACCTTCTGCGCCCTTGATGTTGGCGGAGGCAAGCGCAGCCGGGCAAGGAGAGGGACGATGGTTCATGGGACGACCTGGATGGAGGTGACAGCTGCAGCGGGCCCTAATGGCCCTAATGGCCCCCTGCGGCTGGGATTTTAAAAGCCCTCTCCCACCGTACGAGTTCATTCGAAGAGTTCTCCCGGGTTTTCCCGGACTCGAACTCGGAGATTTACGGTAACGGCTACTCGTCAGTACTCGGGGCTCTCATGGACATTTTTCAGTGTGTTGAAAAATCTTCAGCAGGCTTACCTGCCGTTAGCGCTAAGAGACGTCCCCGAGCTCCGACGTACCCGCCACGTTCATTCTCCGTGCTTACCACGTGTTCGATTTTTTAAAAACTCGGGAGAGCTCTTGGAATGAACTTGCACCATGGGACAGGGCTTTAAATATGGCTCCAAAACCTGGCACCTCTTGCATATGGATTCAGAAGGCTGATACTATACGTTCTGTACTTAATCAGGGATTGTACTTGTGTTTGGCAATAATGTTACTGGTCTGTACACACATAAAAATAACTTTACTGCCCCTTGGTACAGTGATAACAAAGAACCATTGAACTATTGCCAGTTTCTTAACTATCCGTTCACGTTTTTAATGATGGTACTAAGTGTTGCATTGTTTGCAGTATAATATATCTGTGCCATGTATATCTACATGGTTATTAAGTTAAATAATAAATATTACTTTCAGAAGAGAGAAAATGTCACTCACGGTTTCTAGGTTTATCATCATCCATGCCTTCATCTTCATTTTCTGGATCAATGTCTTCAGCTTGGGTAATCCAGTCCAGGTAACCTTTGAGATCTTCCTCTAACTGTTGTTTTTCCCTTAGCTTTTGGAAGTCACCACGTGCCTTGGCCTTCTCCCTCTCTTTGGAAAACTCTCTGTTTCCCCCAAAATACAGAAGGCAAGGTTTAGGTACAGAAACAATATCATTTATCCAACGCAAACAAATAGTGTCATCAAAAATTATAGACCAGTTAGCCTGACGTCGGCGGTGGGGAAGATGCTGGAGTCAATTATAAAAGATGAGATAGCCGCACATTTGGATAGCAGTAACAGGATCGGTCCGAGTCAGCATGGATTTACGAAGGGGGAAATCATGCTTGACTGATCTTCTGGAATTTTTTGAAGATGTAACTCGGAAAATGGACAAGGGAGAGCCAGTGGATGGAGTGTACCTGGACTTTCACAAAGCATTAGATAAGGTCCCACCTAGGAGATTAGTGGGAAAAAGTAGGGCACATGGTATTGGGGGTAGAGTGCTGACATGGATAGAGAAGCGGTTGGCAGACAGGAAACAAAAAGTAGGGATTAACGGGTCCCTTTCAGAATGGCAGGCAGTGACTAGTGGGGTACCGCAAGGATCGGTGCTGGGACCGCAGCTATTTACAATATACATCAATGATTTGGATGAAGGGATTCAAAGTAACATTAGCAAATTTGCAGATGACACAAAGCTGTGTGGCAGTGTGAACTGTGAGGAGGAGGCTATGAGAATGTAGGGCGACTTGGACAGGTTGGGGGAGTGGGCAGAGGCATGGCAGATGATGTTTAATGCAGATAAATGTGAGGTTATCGACTTTGGTAGCAAAAACAAGAAGGCAGATTACTATCTAAATGGCATCAAGTTGGGAAAAGGGGAAGTACAACGGGATCTGGGGGTCCTTGTACATCAGTCTATGAAAGTAAGCATGCAGGTACAGCAGGCAGTGAAGAAAGCGAATGGCATTTTAGCCTTTATAACAAGAGGAATCAAATATAGGAGCAAAGACATCCTTCTGCAGTTGTACAGAGCCCTAGCGAGACCACACCTGGAGTATTGTGTGCAGTTTTGGTCCCCTAATTTGAGGAAGGACATTCTTGCTATTGAGGGAGTGCAGCGTAGGTTTACAAGGTTAATTCCCGGGATGATGGGACTGTCATATGCTGAGAGAATAGAGCGGCTGGGCTTGTACACTCTGGAGTTTAGAAGGATGAGAGGGTATCTCATTGAAACATATAAGATTGTTAAGGGTTTGGACACGCTAGAGGCAGGAAACATGTTCCCGATGTTGGGGGAGTCCAGAACCAGGGGCCACAGTTTAAGAATAAGGAATAAGCCATTTAGAGCGGAGACGAGGAAACACTTTTTCACACAGAGAGTGGGGAGTCTGTGGAATTCTCTGCCTCAGAGGGCAGTGGAGGCAGGTTCTCTGGATGCTTTCAAGAGAGAGCTAGATAGGGCTCTTAAAAATAGCAGAGTCAAGGGATATGGGGAGAAGGCAGGAACGGGGTACTGATTGGGGATGATCAGCCATGATCTCATTGAATGGCGGTGCTGGCTCGAAAGGCCAAATGGCCTACTCCTGCACCTATTGTCTATGGTCTATTGTATTGTACTCAATAAGCACACAGAGGACCAAGTTAAGCATGATAAATGATCCTGTTATTATGAGTAAAATAAATCCATGACCACCAATTCCCTCTGATATCGTTTACCTAGAAAATTGAATGATAATTAATACATTCTGCTCAGCTCCGGCACACTGCAAGAGCCATGGGAGATTATAATAAACCCAGTTAAACAATGGGTAGCCTCCATCTAAAAGATAATTCCTCCATCTCAGCCAAAACTTGGTCGCCTACATTTATTTATTTCAGATTTCTGGTGTCTAAGAGAAACACATCATGACACCTTGTTTGAAAAGGGTACAGGAAGTAAATATATGCATTAAGATGGAGAACACAGGTGAGAACAAAGATACTACATTTATATCTTACCCACTTAACACACCAAGAACCAGATTTAGAACGAAAAAAGATCCAAAGATGACCAGACTCACAAAATAGACCCAAGGTAACTGATACCCCATGGCATCCTGCATCTGAAAAGATGAAGGAAGCTTAAGTGAGTGCGATAGTTGTTAGATCAAAGCTAAGGAAATTACAGATAAGAGACTTGTGGCAAACAGCTTTGTTTTTAGACAACCATTCAAATTTAAAGACATGCAGATTGCAAGAACAGATTAAAAAAAATAATACAACTCAATGCAAATCATGTTTTAGTTTCTCAAGATTCAAGATTCAAGTAAGTTTATTGTCATGTGTCCCAGATAGAACAATGAAATTCTTGCTTTGTTTCAGCACACCAGAATATGGTGGGCATGAATACAGAACAGATCAGTGTGTCCATATACCATTATATAAATATATACACACACATGAATAAATAAACAGATAAAAGTGCAAATACGCTTTTCCAATTATGCATGATGCTCCTATAAAGACTTCTCTATATCACTTGAGGAAACATGTCAAATGTGTTACATATAACTAAATATTTGATGTAGAAACATTAAGAAGAAGCAAATGTGGAGTTACATATAACTGGAGAAAATCAGCGGGTTTGATCTATGGAGCGAAGGAAATAGGCAACGTTTCAACTAAGAGGGTTTCGGCCCGAAAGTTGCCTCTTCGCTCCATAGAGCAATGCAGGAAGTTTCCAGCTTTTTTGTGTACCTAAGATATTAGTGTTCTAGAGCAATAGGAACCACAGATAATATCTTGCAGATCCTTCCGTATCTCATCCCACTGTTCTCTACCCATTATGGACTCAAAATCTCATTTTCAACATTCTAATTGAGTGGCAATTGATTGAGATAATTGCCAACTATTCTGTATTCGTGTTCCATTTTCAGATTTGTTAGTTCACAAATCCAGTGATCAAGAACTCAGTTCGATGCTGGGTGAAATATTTAAGCACAAATAATAATATATGGTGCGATCTTTTACCAGATCTTTTATGCAAAAAGTTCAAACACACTTGAAAGTTTGTAATTGCTCAGCGTGATGTTAACTATGGTTAACACATTCATACTGAACAGATTTCTAATGCCCATAAGGCACATACATCCATTTGGGCCACCTGTCCATAAGCTTGGAACACAAAATATCTCAGGACAGTGCTAGGACAGACATGCTCCACTATCTATAATCTTGGCAATGTTGAGGTATTTTGGCACACCTGGATGGTGAATTATGGGAGTTCCTTTGGCTAAATTCTTAAGGGGTTGGACAGGCTAGATGCAGGAAGATTGTTCCCAATGTTAGGGAAGTCCAGAACAAGGGGTTACCGTTTAAGGATAAGGGGGAAATCATTTAGGACCGAGATGAGAAAAACATTTTTCACACAGAGAGTGGTGAATCTCTGGATCTCTCTGCCACAGAAGGTAGTTGAGGCCACAGTTCATTGGCTATATTTAAGAGGGAGTTAGATGTGGTTCTTGTGGCTAATGGGATCAGGGGGGAATGGAGAGAAGGCAGGTACAGGATACTGAGTTGGATGATCAGCCATGATCATATTGAATGGCAGTGCAGGCTCGAAGGGCCGAATGGCCTACTCCTGCACCTATTTTCTATGTTTTAATGTAAATGAGGTTTAGGAATGGAACGAAGTCCTGGATTCACGGAGTGTGATGGTGGAGACTGGAATGTATGATGCAGAAATTGCCCGATATTGTGGCACCTTGTGTTAAACTACTAGAGAAGATGCAAAATGTACCACAATGGTTCCGGGGATGAAGAGTTACAGCTACAAAGCTACTAAAAGGGAGCTAATGATTAGTAATGGAAGTGAACACATTTGCGGGGTAGATTGTTATACTCAGAGCATAATTCAGAACATTGGTTACATGAAATATTTATTGAGATGCTGGATAATATAGAACATTATGTTTTATGGTTGATTGCGGTTTTAAACTGAGTTGGGGAACAATGGTTGGGCATTGCAAATGCACTTGTAAGTTCTCAGATGAGAAGGGCTTAATGTAAAATAGTTACCAATGGCTATTTTTCAAGCACCTACTGAAAAGTGTACAGATGTGACCAGCGACTGAAAATTAAATATTCGAGAGAAAGCTTAACTGTGATATTGTGATCCTATTACTTAGTAATATTAACAGATAGTACAAATATTTGAGTTGGGTGGTCCATCCATCCAAAGAAAGACATTGAATTATACAGGTTTTTGTACTGTTAAGGATGTTTTAAACCAGTGACCCCCCAAATACTTTTTGTTAATCAACTTTATGAAGGAAACACAGCAGTAAATTGTGCCTACCAAGGTCCCTCAAACACCTGTATAATAACGATAAAATATTCATTCTGATGTTGATTGAAAGATAAACATTGATAAGGACACAGGGATCCTAGATTCACTTTTTGAAAGTACACAAAAATGCTGGCGGGTGCAGCAGCATCTGGGTCACTTTTTGAAATATTGTTATGGGATCTTATACAACAATCTAGAGCGATGAGCTGGGGTCTTAGTTTAATGCCTCATCTAAAAGGTCGCACCTGCCACCAAAGCAGCACTCACTCAGCTTGCAATGAAGTACTACACACATCCTACACGTTTATATTGTTCTGTGGCACACACCGCTAGAACCCTGGAGGGCCTGTCCCACTTACGTGATTTTTATCGGCCACTTGCTGGCACCCGTCATAGTCGCGGCAAGTGGGCGAAAATTATCGACATAGTTTAAAATCCAGCGGCGACCTGAAAAAGGTGCGACTCGCGGGGTGACGCCTGTATGGTCGTGAATAGTCGCCCAAAGAGTCGTACCTTTTTCACGTCGCCGCTGGATTTTCAACATGTTGAAAATTTGCAGCCACCTGCTGCGACTATGACGGGTGCCAAAAAAATTGCGTAAGTGGGACAGGCCCTTAATGCGTTGTGTCATCATGGCAGCTTTTGCTTACCACATACAGTGTTGCTAAAAATGTTAACATAATTTAATGTTTTTGATGCATTTATTCATTTATTTTAAAGTGCTATTCTCAATGGGTACGTTCATGCTTTTGTTATTTTGTCGGATTCATGCATCATTTGTTCTGAGCATTGCTGACATTCAAATGATAATATCACTGTAGCAAGAAATGCACAGAAAAATATAACAAGAAAAAATAATCTGGATGTATAAAAAAACCCATGACTTTAAATCGAATTTCAATACAGTCGTATCAATGAAATTAAAACATAGATAATTTATGAAATCTATTTATACTTTACAGTTTAGAATGTACTTGTTTTAATTGATGCAGATGTATATTTAAAGTATAGTCAGAACCTGTACCTGTGTTTCATTATCAAACTCAGCGTTTATTAAACAACAACTATTCTATAAGTACACAGAAATGCTGGAGAAACACAGCGGGTGCAGCAGCATCTATGGAGTGAAGGAAATAGGCAATGATGGGTTTCGGCCTGAAACGTTGCCTATTTCCTTCGCTCCATAGATGCTGCTGCACCCGCTGAGTTTCTCCAGCGTTTTTATGTACCTTCGATTTTCCAGCATTTGCAGTTCCTTCTTAAACAACTATTCTAAAGTGCCTTATTTTGAGGGAAAAATTACAAAATTGTAGCCATTTAAGTCAGATGAGTAGGTCGTGCAAAAATATTGCACTCACCGCAATTACAGCTACTGCTTGGGCCTTTAAGCTTTTTTAAAAAAAAGTTTCTGTTTTTAATACATACCCAGTATAAGACATCAGTCCAGCCCTCCATGGTGATGCATTGAAAAACGGTTAACATGGCAAAGGCAAAATTATCGAAATTAGTGATTCCGCCATTGGGGCCAATCCATCCACCTTTACAAAATGTTTCATTTGTACATCGACGGCCATGCCCAAGATTTAAGCTGCAGGGTGCAGCCTCATCTTCCAAATTTACTTCTGAAAAATAAACAAGATAATACGTCAACAATACACATCAGCTTTATTGCATCGGAATTAATACCTTCTGTGAACCTGAATTCTACGGCATTAATCTAATACATATGAAATACAATTTAATTGCAAATAAAAATAGGAAAAGAGGAATACTCTGCAGGCTAGACTGAATGAATTATAAACATAGAAACATAGAAAATAGGTGCAGGAGTAGGCCATTCGGCCCTTCGAGCCTGCACCGCCATTCAGTATGATCATGGCTGATCATCCAACTCAGTATCCTGTACCTGCCTTCTCTCCATACCCCTTAGCCACAATGGCCACATCTAACTCCCTCTCAAACATAGCCAATGAACTGGCCTCAACTACATTCTGTGGCAGAGAATTCCAGAGATTCACCACTCTCTGTGTGAAAAATGTTTTTCTCATCTCAGTCCTAAAAGACTTCCCTCTTATCCTTAAACTGTGAAATAGGGGTAAGTTTCTCCCCGCCTGACATATTGTACCACGCGGGGTGAATATGAACAAATTGTTAAATACCAGTTTTGAAATTTTGTTCCCGTAACATCACCTTCCATTTGGTAGGTGATAAATAAAACTTCCTTGCAATGTAGAGGCATAAAGGCACAGCAATGGATACAGGCTCTTTGACCAATACGTCTGTGCTGTCCATCAATCATCCATTGTAGACAAAAATGCTGGAGAAACTCAATGGGTGAAGCAGCATCCTTCAGGAAGGGTCTCGACCCGAGACGTTATCTATTCCTTCGCTCCATAGATGCTGCCTCACCCACTGAGTTTCTCCAGCATTTTTGTCTACCTTCGATTTTTCCAGCATCTGCAGTTCCTTCTCAAACATCAATCATCCAATTCCTAAATTAATCCCTTTCTTTATTCTTCCCACATTCTCATCGATTCCCCTCAGCTTTTACCACTCGTCTACCACAATCTACACCTCTTCAGGATGTGTGAGGAAGCCGGAACATGTGAAGGAAACACTGCCTGCGGTCACAGTGAGAATGTGCTAAATCTACGCAGCAACCAAGATCAGAAATGAACCTGAGCCTCTGGTGCTCAGCCGTTGTCCCATTCATAGCAACTGAGGTGTTACAGTTACATTGGAGAGATGGCTTCTGGTTTAAACACTGACTTTCATGTGATAAGAAAGAAAAAGCAGGAAACATTCAGCAAGTTGGGCGGCATCTGCGGAAAGAGTAAAGGGCCTGTCCCACTTACGCTATTTTTTCGGCGACTTGCCGGCACCCGTCATAGTCACGGCAGGTCTCCGAAATTTTTCAACATGTTGAAAATCCAGCGGCAACCAGAAAAAGGTACGACTCTTTGGGCGACTACTCACAACCATAGTTACATGTGGTGGGGTGGCGCCTGTATGGTCACGAGTAGTCGCACAAAGAGTCGTACCTTTCTGGTCGCTGTTGGATTTTCAACATGTTGAAAATTTCCGACCACCTGTGGTTTCGACCGACTATGACGGGAGCCGACAAGTGGCCGAAAAAATCGCTTAAGTGGGACATGCCCTTGACAATTAATGTTTCAGATCCAGGACCCTTTGTCAGAACTGGCAAAGTGAAACATTACCTGTTATTCAGGTATATTATGTAAAGTGAAACCGGAAGTAAAATAAATGCTTCATACATTCACAATGTGAAACGTTTGTGTGAAAAAGTAAAATCTGGTTTTGGTGCAAGCATTTTAGCTCAGCTTTTGGATTTGGTCACAGGTTCATACTTGAAAGACACATGCACACTAAAGATGACAGGACCTGTAGCCTGACAGCAAACACAAACTTTTCATCAACATCAATATCCTGCAGAGAAAGTAACACAATCCCATATGATCTGGTATTTTGTTGGTTCACATGCTTGATCAATGGTGTTTTATCATTAATGTTTTACACCGCTGCACTGGTCAAGAAGGCACAGCAACGACTGTTCTTCCTGAGGACATTAAAAAAGACTGGTTTATTACACTGCACCACAGAGAGAGCATATAACGTATGGCATCTCTGTGTGGTATCTGCTCTTCAGCGTCAGAGGATTGTCGGACACAGCTACCACTTGTGTCTACCACACATGTTGCCTTACGTGGGCGTCAGCACCATAAAGGCAAATCCTGTTGTATGTGCAGATACTTCTGGCCAATATACTTATTTTATTTACTTAGCGGGCTCTGAACCGGCCCTTGACTACACTCCCCTGGACTGTCTTGATGATAGCTCGACATGGCCCTAGCTCACCAAATCTTGTCACTGATGTGTAATGACAATAAAATATATTAGTGAATGTTAAATAGATTATTAATGTTTAGTGTTGTCCGGCTTAACTCCTGAAGTCTCCACTAGCACCAATGCCAATTTTCATGTCATACTTGATTCACAAGCACTTTAGAGTCACAGAGTTAAGAGTGTTTAAATAACCTGTCATATGTATCCGGCCACTATCACCAACCATTAAATATTTATATGCTGCAGCTTTACAGGCCCATTAATGCTATAAAACAACAAATTAATATACAGTAATAAATAATAGAATACAGTAATAAATAATAGAATACAGTAATAATCCATAATATTCAGTAACCAGACTATAATAGCACAACACCGAAGCATGTAGTGCAATCAAATCATCGCCCTCGTTGCTGAGACGGTGGGATCATGTGGTATAGTGTTTAAGACCCTTGCTGGGAAGAAGTTGGGAGGAAATTCACACAGTCACATGGAAAATATACAGACTCCATACAGGTTGCATCAAGAGGTCAGGATTGCATTCATCACACTGGAGCTATGAGATATCAGATGGTGACCATCTGCAACAAGAGGGAATCTAACCATCTCCCTTGGAGATTCAATCATTAATAATATTAAATTCCCCATCTTTAAAATCCTAGGGTTACTAACGAACAGCAGGTTACTCTGGCTACATAAGCAGGTTAAAACTGTATATTTTACCTGCACATGTAACCTCAGGGTAAATTTCTTCTCAGGCCATAGAAGGCAAGCCCTTTGATAAGGTACCACATGTTAGGCGGCTCTGAAAGGTGAGACCCAAATGTGATCCAGAGAAGGCTCGCTAACTCGATGCAGAATTAGCTGCCTGAAAGGATGCAGTGGGTGGTGGTGGGTGGATTGGAGACCTATAATTAGTGGTATGCCTCAAGGTTTGGTACTGTCCCATTGCTGTTTGTCGTCCATATCCACAATTTGAATGAGAATGTACAAGGCATGGTAAGTAAGTTTGTAGATGATACTAAAATAGATGCATAGAACATTGACAAGTGTGGCACAGGAGCACGCTCTTTGGTCCACGAGTGCCGGACATGATGCCAAGATAAACACATCTCGTCTGCCCACACATGATACATACCCTTCTATTCCCTGCATCTCCATGTACCTCTTTAAAAGCCCATTAAACAGCACTATCATATCTGTCGCCATCACTGCCCCTGGCAGCATGTTCAAGGCACTCACTGTGTAAAAAAACCTCTCCTGCTCATCTCGTCTAAATTTTGCCCATTTCACCTTAGAGTTATGCCCTCTGGTCTGACTGTTCACCCTATCAATGCCTCCCATAATTTTATATACTTCCAACGTCTCCCCTCACCCTCTGTCATTCCAGAGAAAACGATCCAATCTATCCAACCTCTCCTGTCAGCTCATACCCTCTCTTACAGGGAGCATTCTAATTATCTCGCTTGGCCAGCTTTCAGCCCAGTTGTAATATTATTGATTTCTCTAACTTCAGGTAGCCCCGGCATTACCTCTCTCTCTCTCTCTCTCTCTCTATCCCTCTCCCACCCAAGTTGCACTAGCTTCTCATTTTCACCTAACAATCAGCTAAGAATGGCCTGCTTCCTTTTTCATCGTTACTTTTTTTGCATATCTTCCATTCATTGTTCTTTATCTCTCTACATCATTGCCTATATCTCTCATTTCCCTTGTCCCTAACCAGTCTGAAGAAGGATCTCGACCCAAAACGTCACCCATTCCTTTTCTCCAGAGACGCTGCCTGTCCCGCTGAGTTACTCCAGCTTTTTGTGTCTATCTTCGGTTTAAACCAGCATCTGCAGTTCCTTCCTAGTAAAACTCTTCTTCACCCTGACCAGTGCCTCCGCATCCTTCTGTAATTTAGTAAACTAGGTCAAAATCCAGAGAAAGAATATATTCATAATTGCCTTTAGCAAAAGGCTTGGAGCAAAATCTGCTGAATTTAGAAAATGATTAATAAGTATATATAGAAGTATATCTCATATTTTTGGCATGATTGCAAAATGTTACCAAAATTAATATTAATTTAGTGTTAATTTTAATATTTAATGTTTTCACAAGGAGTTAGTGGAGAAAAATGCATCTATAATGACCAATCTAATTAGCTTCAGAATAATTGTGGGAATTTTACATACAATCAACATTTTCTATCTACTCTAGACAGGCAATGAGAATTTGGCATCTGTGAAATTCTGTTCATTGATTTTCTATAATAATGACATTTTTTAACATGCATAACCTTGCATATCATGTATTTTCTAAATCATGATAGAGAGTTGTTTGGAGAAACTAGCTCATTGAATGCAGAAATTATGCCGAATCTCATGTCATCATCGGCTGTCACTCGAAACGTGTAAGACTGTCCTCTCCTCTCCATAGGGTCTACTTGTGGGTCTGCAGATGTCTGTAGAGGCCGATCCACGATCCACACACACCTTGGCGCAACGTGGGCAGTGGAGACTGGCGGTGGTTGGCAGTTGTCCAGCCCCTTTCTCTCTCTTCTCATGGTGCTGTTGCTTTGTCACTGCGACACAGCGTAGTTCCATTTCGTGACGTGCAGCTCCTTCCTGCACGGGTTTCCTCCAGGAGCGCCTGTCCAGTGCAATGTGCTCCCAGTTGCTCGATGCGATGTGGAATTTCTTCAGACTGCTCTTGATGTTGTCCTCGAAGCGTTGCTTTTGACCTTCCTTCAATTGAGAGTACAGGATCTGTTTAGGGAGACGTGTATTGGACATGCGGATGACGTGACCAGTCCATCGAAGTTGGTGCTGCATTATTGTGGTGGTGATGCAGAACCTCATGTACCATTGAGACAATACCATGATAATGTGTGGCTTATTGTGACTAACCAAATTACCCTGAGCAAATAGAGTGAGAAATGACTTTTGAAATACTGCAAACCGGTAAATCACATTATATTACTTGACTACTAAAGAGAATATTCTAAAACAGCATTTACATGATAAGAATTTTTTTTTATTTCTCATTAGCCTACTTCAAACTGAAAAAGCACTCGAGCTGGTGAACTGGCAGAAAATGCAGCTGCAAAAAACACCCCCAGGAAGTTGAGAATGATCTTCCTTTGATTTTCAGACTCTTAACAAGATCAGTCAACAGAAAATTATAGGTATCACATTCATAATATGGTGTTTAGGGCACAATTTCCAATCTGCCGATGACAGCCATCTTGTAGGTGCAGTGAACTGTGAAGAGGATAATCTTCAAGGGCACATGGCCAAATATACCTTAAAGCTTTAGTATTCATATTAATAGAAACATAGAAACATAGAAAATAGGTGCAGGAGGAGGCCATTCGGCCCTTCGAGCCAGCACCACCATTCATCGTGATCATGGCTGATCGTCCCCCATCAATAACCCCCGCCTGCCTTCTCCCAGGTAACATTCATTCAGGTTCAATCCTGACTACGGATGCTGTCTGTGTGGAGATTGCAGGATTTCCCTGAGACCTGCGTGGGTTTTCTACGGGTGCTCTGGTTTCCTCCCACACTCCAAAGACGTACAGGGTTGGGGGTTAATTGGCTCTGATAAAGATAATCAAAAAAGATAGCCATTGATATGCATATTTTTATGCATATCCTACTCTTGTGTTTTGTATTATTATCAGGAGAGCGCTGTTGAGATTTACCCAGGACTTCACTAGCAGAATAAGTGCAGCAGCAGAAGATGAGTAAATTCTTGTTTCTAAAAATATATGACTACAAATTCTGACTGTACACTAATAACTATTCGAGCCTGTTGCTTAACATTAACATGATTAAATACATTTATTTTAAAACGTCCTTGTTTTTGTTCTGCTCACAAATTAGCACTTCAGAGTTGGTTGAAAATTCCACTTCCATTTTTTTGTATATTGTAGCAAATCTCACCTAGAAGAACAAAACCTCACTTAGAACAAAAGATGTAAAATTAGCAATTATTGCAGACCTCAGTTTAGTTTTATTTGTCATATGTAGGTCAACACAGGGTCAACGGTACAATGAAATGTGTTTGACAAGACAACGGGTCACCTCAGCAATGATAGTACAAGGATAAAATTAAGGTATAAAACATAAAAGTTGACATTGGTAGGTAAAAGACAATAATAAATAAAATAATCAACATCTATGTGTTGTGTTCAAGAAGGAACTGCAGATGCTGGAAGATCGAAGGTACACAAAATTGCTGGAGAAACTCAGCGGGTGCAGCAGCATCTATGGAGCGAAGGAAATAGGCGACGTTTCGGGCCGAAACCCTTCTTCAGACTGATGGGGGGGGGGGGGGAGAAGGAAGGAAAAAGGGAGGAGGAGGAGCCCGAGGACGGGGGGATGGGAGGAGACAGCTCGAGGGTTAAGGAAGGGGAGGAGACAGCAAGGGCTAGCAAAATTGGGAGAATTCAACGTTAATGCCATCAGGATGCGAACTGCCCAGGCGGAATATGAGGTGACCGGGGGGACTCTGCCCTTGTGGCAAGAGCGGGGATCTATGATGTGTTTATGAGTTCAGAAGCCTGATGGAATGATGATAAAAACTGTTCTTGAGTCTGGTGGTGCGTGCAGCCCTGCTCCTGTATCGTCTGCATGGCGGCAACAAGGAGACCAGTCTGCGTGGTCCTTGATGATGCTGTGTGCCTTCCGCAGGCACCGCCGGTAGGGAAATGTCCTGAATGGCTGGGAGACATTTTCCAATGATGTGCTGTGTGCCGCCTTCACCACTCTCTGTAGAGATTTGCGGCTGTGGGCAGAACAGTTCCCGTACCAGACCAAACCTTGTTTCCCATCAGAATAAAAACAAGAATTTTCCTACAATTTTTTGAAGTCATTATTGAGGGCCTGTCCCACTTGGTGATTTTTTTCGGTGACTGCCGGCATCATTGACTGACGTATCATTGGCGGCGTGAGGACGTATTGACGTGCGATGTTTTTTTCAAATGTCGCCACATTTTTTTTTTGCTGCTGCATTTTGAAATGTTCAAAATCTTTTGGCGACACTGAGATGACGCCGGCAGTCGCAGATAAAAATCGCCAAGTGGGACAGGCCCTTCACTCAGACCTTCATGCTCTCTCTGCTGTACCTTCCCTGATGATATGATAAGAACTCTGATCAACGTTTACAGCACATTTCCATTCAAGGTTTGGGAGCAATTTCAGGGAAATTACAGGCTTGCGACTCTAGTCACATCACACTGATAATTATGTCCAACGTCGCCCTAAATCATAAGAGGTGCTGCATTTATTTCAATTCTCGGTCCTTGGAGTCCTGGCAACACCCTCGTAAATCTTTTCTGCATTCTTTCCAGCTGAATGGCATCTTTCCTTCAGCAGGGTCACCAATACTGAACACAATACTCCAAGAGTCCAAATGTCTTCAAACGTCGACTTCAGGAGGCACAGCACCGACTTAGCCCCCCCTACACATCAACGGCGAATGTGTGGAGAGGGTCAACACCTTCCGGTTTCTCGGCGTCCATATCGCTGCTGACATCTCCTGGACAGACAACACGACAGCGGTCATCAAGAAGGCTCAGCAGCAGCTGCACTTCCTGAGGGTCCTCAGGAAGCACAACCTGGACTCTAACCTGCTGCTGACCTTCTACCGCTCGTCCATCGAGAGCCTGCTGACATACTGCATTACAGCATGGTACGGCAGCTGCACCATGGCAGACAGGGAGAGGCTTCAGAGGGTAACTAGGACAGCGCAGAAGATCATTGGTTGCCCTCTCCCCTCCCTGATGGATATCTACACCTCCCGCTGCCTTAGCAGGGCAAAGAATATCATCAAAGACAGCTCCCATCCTGCGTTTGGACTGTTCGACCTGCTGCCCTCTGGAAGGCGCTATAGGTGCATCAAATCCAGGACAAATAGACTCAGAAATAGTTGCTTTCCGAAAATTATAACTACTCTTAATTCAAATTCACACATGCACTGACTTCACAGCCCAACACCCGGACTTCCATCTGTATATATGTATATAACGCCGCAGAATTGTGCACCTATCCCCCCCCCCCCCCATCTCCATTTTGTTTTTTGTTTTTCTGTTTCTTGTTTTTTGTACTAAATTATATGTATGCACTGAGTACGAGCAGCTTTCAATTTCACTGTACATGTATAGTGACAATAAATGGCATATCTATATCTATATCTGTCTTATACAACATCTTACACAACTGTAACATATCCATCCAAACTTGTAAATGCCAAAAGCCTTCTTCACCACTCTGTCTATCTGTAATGCCACTTTCAAGGACCTATGGTCTTTATTCTCTGGAGCGCAGAAGGTTAAGGGGGGACTTGATAGAGGTCTTTAAAATGATGAGAGGGATAGACAGAGTTGATGTGGATCAGCTTTTCCCTTTGAGAATAGGGAAGATTCAAACAAGAGGACATGACTTCAGAATTAAGGGACAGAAGTTTAGGGGTAACATGAGGGGGAACTTCTTTACTAAGAGAGTGGTAGCGGTGTGGAATGAGCTTACAGTGGAAGTGGTGGAGGCAGGTTCGTTGGTATCATTTAAAAATAAATTGGATAGGCACATGGATGAGAAGGGAATGGAGGGTTATGGTATGAGTGCAGGCAGGTGGGACTAAAGGAAAAAATTTGTTCGGCACGGACTTGTAGGGCCGAGATGGCCTGTTTCCGTGCTGTAATTGTTATATGGTTATATGTATGTGTGCTCTTATGTCCTCTTGTTCAGGATTTTGCAGGGACAAAATAGATGGCACTGCTCCAATGCTTTGAGGTTCCTACTCTATGCTCATCAGTAGACCATGAGTTTTGCACCAGATCCGAGATCCCATTTGGGATGTTTTGGAACAGTTTTCCCCTCAGAGGGCCAAACTCTTTGCTGGTGCTCTGGAGGCAATGGTGAATTTTTATCATCAATGTCTGCCTTTACTTGAGAGATAGATTTTAGTCTAGTGTGAAAGTGATCCATATTTTCCAGGGTCAAAAAAAGAAATGGTAGATGACTTGAATACTTTTTTTTGCAACAATCTTCACAGTGGAAGACAGCAGCAACGTGCCGGAAATGCAAGGAGGTCAGAGGATAGACATTAGTGTAGGGCTATGACTAGGGAGAAGATGCTGGGGAAGCAGCTGGATCAGGTGGACTGCATCCCAGCGTTCTGAAAGGCGTGGCTTTAAAGATTGTGGGGCCATTAGTTGTGGTCTTTCAAGAATCACTGGAGTCAGGAGCAGTTCCAGACGATTGGAACATTGCAAACATCACTCCGCTGGTCGAGAATGGAGCAAAGTGGAAGAGAGGAAACTATAGGCCAGTCAGCCCGACTTCTGTGGTTGGTAATATTTTAGAGTCCATTATAAAGGATGAGGTTTCTGAGCACACGATAGCACTTAGAGGCACACGATAAATTAGTCTGAAGTCAGCATGGTTTTGTAAAAGGGACCTTGCCTGATGAACCTGTTGGAATTCTTTGAGGAAATAAACAGCAGAATAGACAAATGAGAGTCAGTGGATGTGGTTTACCTGGATTTTCAGGCCTTTGATAAGGTGCCGCACATGAGGCTGCTAAAGAAGGTGGTATCAGAGGGAAGATACTAGCATGGATAGCATAGAAACATAGAAAATAGGTGCAGGAGGAGGCCATTCGGCCCTTCGAGCCAGCACCGCCATTCATTGTGATCATGGCTGATCGTCCCCTTTCAATAACCCGTGCCTGCCTTCCCCCCATATCCCTTGACTCCACTAGTCCCTAGAGCTCTATCTAACTCTCTCTAAAATCCATCCAGTGACTTGGCCTCCATTGCCCTCTGTGGCAGGGAATTCCATAAATTCACAACTCTCTGGGTGAAAACGTTTTTTCTCACCTCAGTCTTAAATGACCTCTCCTTCATTCTAAGACTGTGTGGCCCCTGTTTCTGGACTCGCCCCACATTGGGAACATTTTTCCTGCATCTTGCTTGTCCAGTCCTTTTATAATTTTATATGGTTCTATAAGATCCCCCCCCTCATCCTTCTAAACTCCAGTGAATACAAGCCTAGTCTTTTCAATCTTTCCTCATATGACAATCCCGCCATCCCAGGGATCAATCTCGTGAACCTACGCTGCACTGCCTCAATCACAAGGATGTCCTTCCTCAAATTAGGAGACCAAAACTGTACACAATACTCCAGATGTGGTCTCACCAGAGCCCTATACAACTGCAGGTTGGCTGAATGGCAGATTCCAAAGAGGAACAATAAAGGGGGCTTTTTCTTTTTGGCTGCTAGTGACAAGTGGTGTTCTATAGGGATCGGTGCTGGGGTTGCTACTCTTCACGTTGTATATCAATGATTTAGAAGAGGGAACTGAAGGCTTTGTGGCCAATTTTCAGATAATACAAATTTAGGTGGAGGGGCACCTATCTTTACTGGGATTAGGGATGATTTGCTATACGATAGAGAGAAAATGCCAATAAGATTATAGCAAGATGATGGGAAAGGTATTTATGAAAATATATTCCTCAGTAATTATGAATAATTATCTAATAAGGATAATAACCAGTATTAGATTTTATCAGAATACTTTGATTTATCCTGTTCAAATACCAGCATTTACCAACCAGAGAAAGCAGCACAATGTCAGAAGGTCAGTAGAGTGTGACACTCCCTGAAATCTCATGGTAGACAAAATTGCTGGAGAAACTCAGCGGGTGCGGCAGCATCTATGGAGCGAAAGAAATAGGCAACGTTTCTGGCTGAAACTCTTCTTCAGACGTTCTTCAGACGTTTCGGCCCGGAACGTTGCCTATTTCCTTCGCTCCATAGATGCTGCCGCACCCACTGAGTTTCTCCAGCAATGTTGTCTACCTTTGATTTTCCAGCATCTGCAGTTCCTTTGTTGAAACCTGAAATCTCATGGCAGCTGGTCAAAAATGGGCATGAAAATCTCCTCCATCTAACTACTGACCGCTCTCTCAGCTGATAAATCAAGTCAGTTAAACACTGCTTGGAAGCAATGAGAACAACAAAGTTATTAAGTGTATTCTGGAAACACAACATGGAAGAAAACATACAAGTTTAGTTTTGCCTATCTACCTACACATGTGTACATGGCAGTAGAAGCTTCTACCAGACATTATCCACGGTTCTGTGCTATTTCCATGTTGCTACTGGCCTTCATTTTAGTTCAGAGAAAAATGGGCGTTTTAAAAAAGCAAATTAAGCCACTCACTTTTATCAGAATTTCTCCTACAAATATAATAACAATATTCCATTTGCAAATACAGTGACAATATCCCATTTAATCCAAAAAAAACGTTGTCAATTTGCATGAAAGCAAAATAGCCGTGTGAAAAATATACATCTTGTAGATGCGCTCAGTGGTGTGACCTGGGGTCATCGGGTGTTTCGGGTCTCACAACATCAGGCTCCCTCGCCCAGGCGACCCAGCCGGGGTTGATCAGGCCCTGACTTGCTTTCCAGCAGCAACCGCTCACGGATCAGCCATCTTAGTAACCACTCTGCAGGGGTTGGGAGACTCTAGTGCGTGGAGGGACTGGGCTCTGTGGGGTGAGTCCTGGCTGGGCTCCTCCTGCGTCTCACCAGGTTCAAGGCCTGTGCGTGCGCTGCACCTTTCTTTCTCCGAGCAGTTCATTCTCTGATGGGTTTTTAGGCCACGGTGGTTCATTAGGCCTTTCCGTAGCTTCCGTCAACTGTCTCTCCAGCAGTCACTCACCAAACTATCTTACAATACAATACAATATTTATTGTCATTTGAACCCCAGTGAGGCTCAAACGAAACTCTGTTTCTACAGCCATACAAACAACAAACGATTCCTACTGGACACACAACCAATTTAATTCACACAAACATCCATCACAGTGAGGTGGAGGTTCACTGTGATGGAAGGCAAAGTCTTTTCTCTCCCCTGCTCTCCATTTTTCTCCCGATGTTGAAGCCCCAGGCGGGCGATGGTAAGTCCCACGGCCATTTTAGGCCGCGCCAGGGCGATGTACGGCCCCGCTCCAGGTCTAAATGTCACAAAGTCGGAGCCTCCGGCAGGCGTTCAAATGTCCCGCGGCCATTATATAGTAATTATATGCAATGAACAAATATAAATTGTTTGAGCTATCTGCCTTCACGAAAAAAGCTAATACTCAGGGAGACAGTCCTAATCGAATACACAAACTTGATACCTAATAATTGACATTTTGTAAGCCTTTATTGCAGAACGACGGGGAGTAATTGCCATGTTGTTGAATAATACATGAATAATACATTCACACACTACTGGGCCACGTTACGACTTTAACAAATGAATTTCTAACTTTTCCACATGGCATTTACTCCCGTCGTTCTGCAATAAAGGGTTTACTAAATGATTGCTTGTCTGTGTGTCATATTTCTTCACAGTTTTCATCCATTAAACGTTTGCCCTCCAGACCTGCTGCTGAACATCCACAAACAGTAAGGCCAAGCACAATGCATGTAAGTAATTTGCCACTCAAAGTCTGAGACAATCAAAACAGTGCCTGCTAAGTAGGCAACATTTCAATCGGGGCCAAGGATCACCTAAATACAGATCTGAGTTAAGGGAAGAATAATATGAGGGGAACTTTTCAGAGTTGTGGGGGTCCCAGTGAAGAGGCAGTTCATTAGATCATTTAAAAATAAATTGGATAGGCTATGGAGGGTTATGAATGCAGGCTACAGATGGCCGCCGAGATGGCCTGTTTCCGACCATTGATGGTTATATGGTAACTGAGTAACCCAGTACTTTGTGCCTTTTTTTTGTAAACCAGCATTTGCAATTCCTTGTGTCTACATTGCACTGCCTGTCTGACTTTGTTTTCCTTCTGTTACCAATCCTCAACGTGTGGTACAATGATGCTCCCACCTAACTCCATTAACATGCATTCTTCTTTTGTTTAAGAAGGAACTGCAGATGCTGGAAAAATCGAAGGTAGACATAAATGCTGGCGAAACTCAGCGGGTGAGGCAGCATCTATGGAGCGAAGGAATAGGTGACGTTTCGGGTTGAGACCCTTCTTCAGTCTTTTTTCTCGTGTTTAATAACCTTGTGTGGCATCTTATATGAAGGTAATTTAAAGGTCCAAACACGCCCCATCTGTTGAAGTTATCAATTTTACTCATTACAGTTTTAAAAGCTGTATTATGCGATCGATTTCCTTAGAATAAAACTACATTTTCTGTGCAATCCATGTACTCTGTCACTACTTTCTCAATAGATTCTACTATATTGCCCAGTCAGTAGTTCCCTTTGATCTCTTTGCAATCTTATGGGCCTGTCCCACTTGGGCGTCAGTTGCGTGTCATGCAGATGGCGCGTGAAGATTTTGTACATCCCAAAATCCTGGGGCGCAGCGTGACCGCGTGTGTCACTGCCTACGTCTCCACTGCCTACGTCTCCGCGTGTGTCACTGCCTACGTCTCCACGCACCATGCACGCGTAATGCGTACCATGCGCGCATCGTGACGCGTAAATGATGTCGCATAAATGACACGCAAAGACACCCAGGCAGGCCCTTGACATATAGAACGCTCATTACATTCTAATCTGTTGGCAGTATTATAAAAATGACAACATTATGAATCAGAACTGTGCATGTACTCACTACAAAGTCAATGATCAGAATTTCAGAATAAACACAAGAAGGCCATTTGCTACAGGACTTGCAAATATTTAGTTTAAATAGTAAATTATGCCCAATAGTTGTTTTTCTTACCTGTTCCATTAATTAAGCAGGTTTTGTGCATTTTTCCCATGAAGAGTTCTAATCCTATAATGGCATATATGATGATGACAAACAGCACCAACAAAGCAATATGTAGCAACGGGACCATAGCTTTGATGATTGAGTTTAATACCACCTGGAGACCTGAAAGACACAACGTTTTTTTTTTGAAGAATGTGAACTTGCATCAAAATGACAATATTAATGATGAATGATCAATAAAAACCTAAATGTTCCTGTCTGGAATTAATTTATCCAATTAATTCAATACTTAACATTCCAAATTCAATATTGCAAATAAAAACTCAAGTATCTTTATTTTTATAAATGGCCAATTTCTAAAAGAATAATGAAACATATTTTATAAATTTTGATTACAATATTTGTGATAAAGTGCTAAAATACACCGTTAGAAAAAACTAAACACCTGAGTCACAGAACATAAAAAATGAAGGTGAAATTAAGCACGTTGTCATTCCCCTTTTTTTATTGTCTAGGGCTCCACGAAATTGTGGTTATATTAACGTCCTGCCATTCTGCAAGAGGAGTATTTTTTCAGAGTTTGATTTCAGGCTTCACTGGCAAGTTCCGTCATTTCAGGTAATGAAACATCTTCTCGGGATTCATGTTACCTGATGTTGCCATGAACCCATTTCAAATGATCTCCAAGATCCCAACTATTAAGGCAATCCACTGTGGATCTGGGATGGATTCTCTAGTCGGTGACTTGTGCCCCTGTCCCACTTAGGAAACCTGAACGGAAACCTCTGGAGACTTTGCGCCCCACCCAAGGTTTCCGTGCGGTTCCCGGAGGTTGCAGGTGGTTGCAGGTAGTGGAAGCAGGTGGGGAGACTGCCAAAAACCTCCAGGAACCGCACGGAAACCTTGGGTGGGGCACAAAGTCTCCAGAGGTTTCCGTTCAGGTTTCCTAAGTTGGACAGGGGCATAAGGCAGATAATGCAGAGTCCCTGCCATACCAGGACTTGACATTTCTAATCATTCATCATTTTAAGGAAATACATCAAATATTTATTTTGAGCTACTAAAGAGATACTAAAACGACACTGAAGAGTACTGAAACAGGCCATTCAGCCAACTCGTCCATGCTGACTTAGTTGCCAAACCAAGTTAATCATACAGTACTTGCCTGTGCCTGACTCATATCCCTCCAAATATTCCCTATCCATGTATCTGTCCAAGAGTCTTTTAAATGTCATGATTGAACCTGCCTCTTCCCCTTCCCCTTCACTTCCTCTGGCAGTTTGTTCCATATACACAACACCCTGTGTGTGAAAATGTTGCCCCTCAGGTTCTTTTAAAACCTTTTCCTTCTCTCTCTAAACCTATGCCCCTAGTTTTAGAATCCGCTACCCCGGGGAAAGGAGCTTCTTAAAAATGTATTAAAACTGGTCTAATGCATCCAAGAGCCAAGCCTGTGTAATCATTGATTATTCCCTGAGAATTTACTTCAATGTAACATGAGTATTGTTTTATACTTCAGCGACATTATAAATAATATAACAAGCAACATGCAAAGCATTTAATCACATTTTACACTTTGAGATCTCAAATCACCCTAAATATTTTGGATTGTAGAACCCTAACAGTAATGTCTTTTGAGCATGAACCTGAGAGAACATTAGGGAGAAGAAGCTTAATAACGTGTTCCCACCAGAATAAGCAAAAAATAACAATTAGGTCAATATAGGTATTATATAGAACAAGGTAATCTGCAACTGAATCAAACTGAATTAACATGAACAGAGCAGTCCTTTCAGGTTGCCTTAACATTGATTGCAACAAGGCAAAAGGGAAAAGGAGATGGAACAGCCATGATAATAGAGGTCTGTCTTACATCACTAAGTTCAGAAATAGTTACTTCCCGTTTATTATCGCCAGAAAAAGCCGGGATGACATTAGCATTGTTTGAAGACTGGTTTCTAAACGGTTTTATTCCACAGGTAAGAGAACATTGTAGGCAAAACAACATCCCATTCGAGATATTCATCAGCTTGTTGGCATTGAGGCTGAAGAACTTTCCAAATGAGGAGCTGATCGAACTGAAGAAAGAAGGAAAGTAACTGAGGCCGAGGAAGAAGAGGTTATACCTGAGGCACCGAACAATGAAAGTGGCGGAGGCATTTGCTACTATCAACAGTGGGTGTTGGAAGAAGTGGACGTCAATTACAGGATGCTCTTGCCTGCTATAGGGAAATATAGACAAACTGGACAGTCAAAACTTGATGTCTTCCTGAAGAACACTATGCCTGCTAAACAATCAACAGGTGTTGATGCCCCAGTGCATTTTGCCACTATTCTCGAGACTTATCAGAAGAGAGAATGTTTGGCAGATTAGGTGTATTTAATGCATTTTCGACTTACAATATTTTCGATTTACGATGGGTTTATCGGTACGTAGCCCCACCGTATGTTTAGGAGCACCTGTACAGGTATACCTCACTTAGCACCACCCCGCATAATGCCGCTTTGCTATAGCACTCTTGCATTTTGTAGCCATATTTGTTCCAAAGGAAATATTAACGGTTTTGCAGACTATGGCGGCATAAACTGAGTTGCAATTTGACCAACTTCGAAACTCTGCATCAGGGGGTCAAAGCTGCAATTGGAAGTAGACAGGGTAGGAAGGAATCTGGGTTCAGACGTATCTCAAACGACCAATGCGAGAACAATGCGATAAGTGCGCGCGGGGAATCTAACACGATAACTCCTTACGGGAGAATCAAAGCTCCATTCTGGGAATTTTTGATTACTGGGGCCACGAATTGAAGTGGAATAAATGGGTAAACATCGAGATTAGACATTGTGGAAATGTGTACGGACTAACAAGTCAGTTTGCAAGAGTCAGTAATAATGTTCAAAATAGTTATCAGGATCGCATCTTCATTTATGCTGCGTTATGGCCCCACACAGCGCTGGTTCGGTCTGTATATAGAACACTAATCGAGGCATTCCCGTACAAGGCAGGTTGGTTCTGGTTTGATTTCGCAAGTCGAGGCAAAACATGGCCGTGAATGTCAATTGAGTAAAAAAACAAATGATGAATTAGAACTCATAAGCACTTCTAGGGTTTCTATCCAAAGACTTCTCAGAAAGTAGATTAAATGAACAACATTTTTAGAGTCAGGATTATCAGATACAAGATGTAGACTGAGTATATAATGAAAGAGAGTTGCAATCAACCGTCAAACGTAAAATAAAGTACATGGTTACAAGTTGCTAAATCTGTGTGCCCTTTCCAGACTTCACTAATAAGCCTTCAAAAAAAAAAGTTTCCTATAAAATTCTCTACTCTTTTTTTTTTTTTTTCTCTACTCATCCAGTTTATGAAATTTTGGAATTAAAAGCAAGCAGCAGTAATGGTAATAGAAACACATTTCACTGATATAAAGTTTGCATCCTTAATCTGCTGCTTCAACCAAACAGCATGTGATTTTATGTCACCTCACAAACACAAACTGCGTCATTAATTTTAACGCAACAGGCAAAGTAAGCCGACTTCAATATTTAAAGTGTTTTACTGTGACCATCAGCGGTTGACTGCTAATTCCAGCAAAGTGTCTTAAATCTGAAAAGTCTTTTAAGTCATCATGTTATGACACTCACATCTGCAATGGATGCTGTAATAAAATAGACACCAAATGCTTTTGTAGAATCTTGTAGGAATGAACAAAATGACCAATGCCAATATATTTATCCTTGGGAGCTATTTAAAGCTATTGGGAGTACAGATCAATAACATGCAATGCATTAGCTATTGCTCACCGCCCATCAGCAAGACTCCACTTTCTTTTTTTTCACTTACATTTTTATTGATTTTGAAGAGATATATACAAAACAGTGCAACACCATCACCATAAATAAAACAAAGTAAGAAAAACAGTAATCAAAATAAAAAAAATAAGTAGATAGGGGGGAAAAAAAGAAGTAAACAAATAAAAAACACTTTCAACAAGATCTAACGCAGTTGTATAAATTGCTACTTATTTCAGGCTTATCCCGACTGTACGAATATTAAAGGCCTTAACAAAAATCTAAGTCGGAGGTGTCAAACTCATTTTAGGTCACGGGTTGGAATGGGCAAAATGCGACTTAATGCGTGCCGGATCAGTTGTGCATGCGCGCGTGCTCCCACAGCTTAAGTTACCTTTGTTTTTTTTCCCCTCATACATCCCACGGGCCGGATTAGACCCCCTTGCGGGCCGGATGGTCTGACTCCCCTGATCTAAGTCATCACAAGAGGAATAAAGTGCGATTTTCTGATAGGACGGTGTGGAACAAAATATACCAATGAAGCTGATTTTACAGGAAATATTTCTGGTGAAGTTTCCATTTCAACAGGCCGTACCGATTGGAAGAAAATCCCCATTATGGAGAGGTGAAGAGTGGAGTATCACAATGTAGTTTCCGCAGTCCAGATCACGCAACAGTAAATGTCACTTTTTGGTCATGATCTAATCTAATGATGCATCTTAACTTAACACTGGAAAAACTATGAATACATAAATGTAAAAGTTGGCGGAAGTCCTCCCGAGAAACACCGACACAAAATAACAGATTGTCAAATACAAAAAACACATTGGCTGAAATATAAAGATAGGAACTCAAGCTGCCTTAACATTTGCGATTCGGAAATGATCCAGCAATTAAATGCAGATTTTTTAAAAAAGGTTACAAAAATAAAGAGTGAAGTCCATTTGAAAACGCTCAAGCTATAAAATAAATGTTATATATTGAGATACACAAGTCCGCACCTTCAAGCTATTAATTAGTGTCCATTTGGTTGTCCTCTTCTGCATATATTTTATTAAAATCGGGGTGTGTCATTAACAATGGCAACTTATTCCAATTTAATCATTGGAATCGAGTGATTGTTCACCAAAATAGAGTAATGAATTAATTATTTACCCTATTAATGAATGAATAGAGTAAATACACTTCTGTTACATCTGCAAATGCCTGGTCTTGTTTCACTTGCTTGCCATTTCCTCATAGACGAGATGCCTTTGTATTAATTGCTCATAATTTAATCATTACATATAGGAGGCCATTGTTCCCAACTATTCACTGATGAGAATATATTTCACTGATAATAAACCAGCCTTCATTTATAGAGCTAAAATGCAAACCACTGGTTAGCTGCAAAAATAGGATGGCCAGGTTACAGTTTGCCAAGAAGTACTTAAAAGAGCAACTGGAAAAAAGGACATATCAGAGTGATGGCAAGAGCAAAGTATGTAGGAGAGAAGGATCTGCCCAAAATCCAAAGCATACCACCACATCTGTGAAACACGGTGGTGGGGCTGTTATGGCCTGGGCATGTATGGCTGCTGAAGGTACTGGTTCACTTATCTTCATTGATGATACAACTGCTGGTGGTAGAGGCATAATGAATTCTGAAGTGTATAGACACATCCTATCTGCTCAAGTTCAAACAAATGCCTCAAAACTCATTGGCCGGCAGTTCATTCTACAGCAAGACAATGATCCCAAATATACTGCTAAAGCAACAAAGGAGTTTTCAAAGCTAAAAAATGGTCAATTCTTAAGTGGCCAAGTCAATCACCCAATCTGAACCCAATTGAGCATGCCTTTTATATGCTGAAGAGAAAACTGAGGGGGACTAGCCCCCAAAACAAGCATAAGCTAAAGATGGCTGCAATACAGGCCTGGCAGAGCATCACCAGAGAAGACACCCAGCAACTGGTGATGTCCATGAATCACAGACTTCAAGCAGTCTGCATGCAAAGGATATGCAACAAAATACTAAACATGACTACTTTCATTTACAGGACATTGCTGTGTCCCAAACATTATGGTGCCCTGAAATGGGGGTCTATATATAAACACAGCTGTAATTTCTACATGGTGAAACCAAAATGTATACAAATGGCCTTTATTAAAATCTGATAATGTGCACTTTAACCACATGTAATTTTTTCTATTACAAATCTCAAATTGTGGAGTACAGAGGCAAATAAATAAATGATGGGTCTTTTTGTCCCAAACATTATGGAGGGCACTGTATGTGCAGGGAAGAGGAGCAAACCAGGTAGTCTGGTTTCCCACAGTGAGGGTGAGGCATGTTTGATGGTTGAATTGCAGTCGTCAAGGGTGTTTGATTGTCTAGCGCTGCAAGAAATGTGTTGGTGGTAGTTATGAAGTGACTTCTTCATACTGACCTTGTTGAAGTCCGTGGCTGTGATCGGAAAGGCAACAGGGTATGGTGTTTGTTGACCATGTCCTGCAGCTCTGCTGCACAGGGAACAGCTAAGAGCATATTGTTTAAGATTACCTATTCTTTTCCCGTTTTAAAATAGTTACACCATTTTCACTCATCGCATCAGAGGAACAGGATTAGGACTTGCAGCCTTCCCACCCAGCAGACACACATGTCGGGCTGTTGTTCATCGCAGAGATCATTAGGTTCTTGATTAGTAAGGGTGTCAAACATTATGGGCAGAGGCAGGAGAATGGGGTTAATGAGGAACAGATAGATCAGCTATGATTGAATAATGGAGTAGACTCGATGTTTCAAATGGCCTTCCTCTGCTCCTATGATTTAAGGGCCTGTCCCACTTTCAAGACCTAATTCACGACCTTTTTAACTCGTGGACATTTTTCATCAGGCTAGAAAAACGCCCCGACCTACTTGATGCCGCAAGTACCTACGACTAGAATCACGACCTACCTACGACCTTGTGAGGACCATGCTGCGATTATGAGTCAAGGGCAAACTCAGCAGAGGTCGTGAGGCGGCGCGACTCTGGTCAGCAGCGGCCTCTGCAGCCTGTCCGCGTTTTTATTATTTTTTGTCTGTGTTTTTATGTAGTTTTTGTTGTTTTATGTTGGGGTGTGTGTGTGGGGGGGCGGGGGTAGGGTGGGGAAACTTTTGAATCTCTCCCTGCACTGGAGACCCGACCTTTTCTCGTCGGGTCTCAGTTGTCGTTGGGGCCGCAACGAGGAGCGGCCTCCAACAGGAAGAAGCCGGGGACTCTGGTGCTACGACTCACCGTCGCCGTCGCGGAGCTGGCCGAGACCGGAGCGGGTGGAGCGGTGGAGGAGCGCTGCTGCTGCCGGTGCTGCTGCTGCTGCTGCTGCTGCTGCCTGCTGCTGCTGCTGATGCGGAGGCTGCTGCTGCGGGTCTGCGGACGGCAGCACCGGGAGCCCGCGGGTCCCTGGAGGGAGACCGCTTTTCGGGGCTCCTGCAACGGCGACTTCTCCCGCCCAAGTTGCGGGGTCGAAGAGCTCCTGGAGCGGGGCCTAACACCACTGCCCCGCGCGGCTTGGAATGGCCGCGGGACTCTGCGAGCGCACACCGGGGTCTTTAACACCAAGACCCGGTGTGCGACCTCGCACCACCCGGCGTGGCTTTAATGGCCGCGGGACAATCGCCATCGCCAGCCGGGGGCTTTGACTTTGACTCTGAAATCGGGGGTGGGGAGAGTGCAGTGGAGAGATAAGTTTTTTTGGCCTTCCATCACAGCTATGTGATGGATGTATATGTAAAATGTAATTATGTTGTGTCTGGGGTCTATTTGTGTGTAATGTATGGCTGCAGAAACGGCATTTCATTTGGACCTCCAGGTGTCCAAATGACAATTAAATAGACTATTGACTATTGACTATTGAATTAGGTCGTGAAAGTGGGACAGGCCCTTTATGAACACAACTTGGGTTAACCTTGTGACTCACTTCTGAGTTCACAAACTATCCTGTCAGTTGAGAAGGGGACAGATTTTGACTCTTTCACCTAGCAGTCTGCCAGTCTGGTATAAATAAGGCACTGAACTTCAAGCTATTATTCGGCAAGATCTATGCTTATCCAACTTGCCTGAAACCTACACCCAGAAAATTTCCCCCAATTTTTTTAAATGTATGTCTTCATTTATGGATATATCAAAAGCCATTGAAATGCAACAAACACGGACTTGAACCTATATTTGCAACTGCATCTTTATTAAAATACTTACTGGGGACCCCAGACACTAGGCGTAGTGGCCGTAGGACTCTGAATGCTCTTAGAGCTTTGACGTCAAATCCAGCAGTTTTACCTCCGATTGGGTTCGTTCCATCTCCTTTGGTGGCTTGTTCTAAAATAGCACTAAAAAGCCTAAAAGAGAAAAAACACAAGGCATCCTTTACCAAGAACTAAGTTACTCAAAATGTGCAATCCATTTCGCTTGGATAGTCCACTTTTCCGCGTTGATTTGCTCATATTATTTAACCAACCAAAGATGTGTTTTTCTTTTTCTTTCTTTTCTAGGGTCTACTTTCTCACTTTACTTCCTTCTCTAACTTCTTTTCTAAGGGGCTTTCTTTTCCCAACACTCTTGCACTTCACGACTCTTGCGCACTTTCTTTACTTTCTTTACTTCTATCTTTTTCTTAAAGCTCAAAAAAAATGAAGCGGTACAAAAAATGTATTAAGATATATGTGTTGTGTAGTATTGTAATTTACCGTACTTCTAATAAAAATAAAATTAAAAAAAAAAAAAAAAAAGAAAAGATGTGTTTTTCTGAAGTGCCTTTATACAACTTCAGAATGTCACAAAGCAATTCCTTGGTCTAATTCAGGTCCATGACATGCAAAGAAACAAAGATATTTAAAGAATGATCAGATAATAGAAATTAAAATTGTTAATTATGTTGATTGAGGGATAATCGGTAGCTGGAATATTGCAAAAAAAACCACCCTTTTCACTTTGTTGAAGAGTGCAGTGGGAATTTATACAGCCTCCTGCCAACACATGGGCCATTTGTTAGTGTCGCATCCAAAATGTAGCATCCCCACCTCCAACATTGACCGAGGATTAGATAGTGAACCTGACTTTATACTCAAATCTCCGAGGCAGGACTTGAAACCACAGGTAGACAAAAGTGCTGGAGAAACTCAGCGGGTGAGGCAGCATCTATGGAGCGAAGGAAATAGGCAACGTTTCGGAACGAAACGTTGCCTATTTCCTTCGCTCCATAGATGCTGCCTCGCCTGCTGAGTTTCTCCAGCACTTTTGTCTGCCTTCGATTTTCCAGCATCTGCAGTTCCTTCCTGAAACCACATTATTTCTAAGTGAGAGATCGTAGCTCAAAGGTTGCTATACCACGTTTGATCTATGTTAAAATCGCATGGCTGTCACCCACTTTTTTAAATCCCGTGAATAACACAGTATTCAAAGGCAACATTTGGAACTTCTCAGTGTTAAGTTTACTTGTATGATGCTGCAGCTCTGGCCATTTCAATTATTTCCACAAGACCTGTTGTCTTGATTTATTGGAAGTTCTCAGCTGTGGGAGTCATCCAGCAGTTGAACCAATGGCCGTCGGTCCATAATGAGTTTATATTATTACACAAGCTATTGCTACAGCTACTGTATAACTATACAAACTTCAGCTGCTGCACAGTAATAGAACATAGAACAGTACCGCAAAAGAATAAGCCCTCTTCGAAAGACATTCTTGCCACAGAGGGAGTGCAGAGTAGGCTCACCAGACTGATTCCTGGGATGTCAGGACTTTCATATGAAGAAAGACTGGATAGACTCGGCTTGTACTCGCTAGAATTTAGAAGATTGAGTGGGGATCTTATAGTAACTTACAAAATTCTGAAGGGGTTGGACAGGCTAGATGCAGGAAGAATGTTCCCGATGTTGGGGAAGTCCAGAACAAGGGGTCACAGTTTAAGGATAAGGGGGAAATCCTTTAGGACCGAGATGAGAAAAACATTTTTTCACACAGAGAGTGGTAAATCTCTGGAATTCTCTGCCACAGAAGGTAGTTGAGGCCACAGTTCATTGGATATATTTAAGAGGGAGTTAGATGTGGCCCTTGTGGCTAAAGGGATCAGGGAGTATGGAGAGAAGGCAGGTACAGGATACTGAGTTGGATGATCAGCCACGACCATATTGAATGGCGGTGCAGGCTCGAAGGGCCGAATGGCCTACTCCTGCACCTATTGTCTATGTTTCTATGTTTCTATGTCCCACAATGTCCATGCCAAACTAAACTAATCCCCAGGAAAATACAAAGTGCTGGAGTAACTCAGTGGGTCAGGGAGCATTCCTCAGTAAGATTCCTGAAAATCTCTCCCGAGCAGCATTTTGTGCATATGCTCACACCTCAAGGACTGCAGCAGTGTAAGGAGGCAACTCACCATGTCCAATCAACACTGCTTCTCCTTCCATTTGCCCTCACAAGATGTGATTTATAATAGCCAATTAACCTATTAACCAGCATCTCTTTAGGGGAAGCTCTCAGGGGAAGCACAGGGAGAATGTACAACCTGCACACGGCACTGGTGACTGGGTCAATGAAGCTCCAATGCAGCAACACTAGTTACTGCACCAATGTGTTGCCCTATATAGTAAGATATTTTGTGTGACCCATTGTCCTGGAAACTTTTGAATGCTGAATATTGCAGTCATACAGAGAGGGTCATGATGCTAGAGATGGCCCAAACAGTGGTACGTTTCATGTGTGAAATGCTGTCCTGATAGATCTGTATGAAAGCAAGTTACAAGAAAGATGATCTTCAATGCATTATTTTTGATTATGCAAAGTCTTGTCTTTTGTCAACACAAGAGAAGCATGTGCAATGGGTCACTTACTTGTGGCCCACATCCATAACATGAGTGATGACAGCTGCAACATAATTAAAGACATCACAGGAGAGATTCGGTTCCCTGTTTGTGTCATTGTGAACCAAGGCTGACTTACTGCTGAGACCTATTTTACATTTATCAGTAGCCATCTTTTGCTTTTATCTTTCTCAAATACGATATAGGAGGCCATGATGCCCATTGCATTTATATTTCAGCTCAATGCAACCTCATTAATCTCCATTCATCCTAACCTGAGGACAACCTTTGGATTTGGCACCCATTTCCTGAGACGGTGGAACTGGAGGAAGAGGAATGGGAACGGGAGAAAAATGGGGAGGTGGTTGAAGTAGGTTATGTGTGGGATAGTAACGAAGGGAATGTGTTATGTTTTATTATTACTGTTTAATGTTTTATGTGTCATCCATGCCTTCATCTCCTCCCGACTGGACTACTGCAACTCACCTCTCCTTGGCATCAGCTCCACCTACATCAACCGACTCCAACTGGTCCAGAACGCAGCCGCCCGACTCATCACCCACACCAAATCCTGGTATCACATCACTCCAGTCCTCAAACAACTTCACTGGCTTCCCATCTCCCACTGGATCACCTACAAAATCCTGATCCTCACCTACAAAGCCCTCCACCATCTGGCCTCCACATATCTCACTGACCTCTTCTCCCCCTACCAACCCTCACGGTCCCTCAGATCCACATCAGCCGGTCTCCTCTCCATCCACAAGTCCAACCTCCGCAGTTTTGGGGACAGAGCCTTCTCCAGGGCAGCTCGCAGGCTCTGGAACTCCCTCCCCCAACTGATCTGCAATTCCGTGTCCCTCACCATCTTCCAGTCCCGCCTCAAGACCCATCTCTTCACCTCTGCCTATCCTTAGCCCCACGTCCCCCTCCCTTTTCATCTGTGCATTAATTACCTCATATTGTGTTTTGTATTGAATTCTGTCTTTACTTTGTGTACTAGTCATGTCTCTACTATTTATTTCATTCCCCTTACATGTTTTTCCTCTACCTAAATTTTTGTAAGGTGTCCTTGAGACTCTTGAAAGGCGCCCATAAATAAAATGTATTATTAATATTATTATTATTATTATTATTATTATTATTATTATTATTATTATTATTATTATTATTATTATTATTATTATTATTCCTAACTGTCACTGCATGTCATGTTGTCACTTGCGGGCGGAGCACCAAGGCAATTTCCTTGTATGTGAATACTTAGCCAAAAAACCTATTCATTCATTCATTCATTCAAGAGACAGAGTGCATGGAAACAAGCACACGTGGATGCAGGAGGGAAAGGGAGTTGAGGATTTGGGGAGAGAAAGGGAGATGGTCTAAAAACTGTGCTTGCTCTAAAACACAGTAAGAATATCTTCTCCACAAAGATGAACATAGTTCAGGGCAGCAGCTCACCACCATATTTTCATATACTCAATTGTTAGAGACACTCACAAAGCCAAATGAACTTAAAAATGTCAGATCAAATTTATTCAAGTAATGGGAGCGACTGCATATTAGATTTGAGCTATGTCGAGAGTAGTAATATAATGAGTTTATTGTCCCATATATTGGTAACGTGCGGTACAAATCTAATGAAAATCTTGCTTGAAGCAGCATCACAGACACATAGACTCAAGCATACAAAAATATGTTATGCATTACTTATACAAAAATGACACATAAAATTCTGCCACACGGAAAAATGAAAATGATTACGAAAAAAACATTCATTAATGAAAACGCAATTAGAAAATAAGTCCATGGTACTGCAGAATACACTGATGTGTTGAGGGCTTATGCCTGTGAAATATTGATAGTTTGAAGATAAAGGCAAGATATTAAAAAGCAACGTGAAATGCAGAGTGTGAAACAGCAGGAGGGATAAAAGAATCTGATATCTATATCGGTGAGACCAAGCGGAGGTTGGGCGATCGTTTCGCCGAACACCTCCGCTGGGTCCGCAATAACCAAGCTGACCTCCCGGTGGCTCAACACTACAACTCCCCCTCCCATAGAAACATAGAAATTAGGTGCAGGAGTAGGCCATTCGGCCCTTCGAGCCTGCACCGCCATTCAATATGATCATGGCTGATCATCCAACTCAGTATCCCGTACCTGCCTTCTCTCCATACCCCCTGATCCCCTTAGCCACAAGGGCCACATCTAACTCCCTCTTAAATATAGCCAATGAACTGGCCTCAACTATCCTCTGTGGCAGAGAGTTCCAGAGATTCACCACTCTCTGTGTGAAAAAAGTTCTTCTCATCTCGGTTTTAAAGGATTTCCCCCTTATCCTTAAGCTGTGACCCCTTGTCCTGGACTTCCCCAACATCGGGAACAATCTTCCTGCAATCCCACTCCATATCCAACCTCTCTGTCCTGGGTCTCCTCCATGGCCAGAGCGAGCAACACCGGAAATTGGAGGAACAGCACCACATATTCCGCTTGGGGAGTCTGCATCCTGCGGGCATGAACATTGAATTCTCCCAATGTTGTTAGTCCTTGCTGTCTCCTCCCCTTCCTCAGCCCTCCTGCTGTCTCCTCCCATCCCCCAGCCTTCGGGCTCCTCCTCCTTTTTCCTTACTTGTCCCCCCCCACCCCCGCCCCCGATCAGTCTGAAGAAGGGTTTCGGCCCAAAACGTTGCCTTTTTCCTTCGCTCCATAGATGCTGCTGCACCCGCTGAGTTTCTCCAGCTTTTTTGTCTACCTGAAAAGAATCCAAGTTGGTTTCAGAAATTGTCACCCCTGCCCTAGTTCACCAAGTTGGTTAAACATTGTGAGGAAATTCCAAAATCAGGGGATGGGAGAAACCTGGTTATTTCTGGATGGCTGTAGGTGTAAACATAGTGTATCACATTGAGATACAGATTACACAGTCTGGATGACACTTACAAAATAGGCTATATTCACATATGATCTGCTGCATTCTTATTTCAGGTTTTCAACATCCGTTATTTGCTTTGATTGTAAATATCCAAGAAAAATATAAACATTCCGAATATGAAACATGTTAGTTAATAGCACTTAGACAAAGCTATCACGATGGAGCAAGCTCTCTGGAAAGAACATCGAGTCAAATGTTGACCTCAGCCAGTAGGGACCTCTCACCTGTGGCATTATCACCATGACAAACTGACACCATAAGGAAAGGTCGAGAGATAATTGGTGTAAACAAGAAAAATAGTTGAATGGGTAATGAGACCAAATATTATAATCAATTCTCAGAGAGCTTGGCAGTAACTGTCTAGACCTGTAGCTCATAGATTGTTAAATCATGTTCCCAGTTAAATAAAATTGCTAAGCGAAATATATCATAATTGTGTGGAATTGAATTGGGACTGAAGTGGTCATTGTTCGTGACAGGGCCATTCACTTGCACTCTTCTAATCTGCATTCATAATGCAGCATCCTCTACAATGAAGGAACCCAACATAGACTTGGTGATCATTTTGCACAGTCCAGAAGTAACTCTGAATCTATCCTTTCTGTCTGCGGCCTCCAGCACAGTTATAACAAGACCAATTGTACGTTTTACAAACAAACCTCATCTTGACCCGGGCACAGTGGAGCCTGTGGGATTCATAAATCAAATTGTTCATCTTTCGAGAACTTGCTCGTTCATTATAGCACAAAAGATATGAGTAGAACTCGGCCATCAGGCCCCTCAAGCCTGTCCTGCACTCAAATATTATCATGGCCATTCTACTGGCCTCTACTTTTCAGTGTCATTTCTCAACGCCCCTTGTGGTGTCAGGGATGAGGCAGGGTCGACAATGAGTATTTCAGTATCCTCAATAAGGATTGTATCATAGTTGTATAGTAGTTTATTATGGATACATGTTTGTATTGTATTATGGTGGTGGGTTCTGGCTTGTTTTATTGTAGTGTAAATATTATTTTTAATAATTGAATACATTTTGTTGTAATAAAAAAAATTAAAAAAAATTTAAAAAGCTGGTTACCAAAGCTGGCCATCCGCGAGTCAAGGCGCCAGACGGTGGAGGGCTCTACCCGAGCCGGCTGCCTGCCCCCTTTTCCGGGGATACTTCCGTGCCCAGATGCGGATAGAAAGGGAATACGCCTGTCTACGGGCACCCTGAGGGAGTTCCGAGACCGCTGGGCACCGAGGGGGGTTGAATGTATCCTGGACAAGGATTGCAATATAGTTGTTTAGCAGTTGCTTAGCATATTTGTTCGTCTTGTATTATGGTGGTATTTTGTTTTATTGTATTGTAAATACTATTTTAATATTTGAATAAATATTTTTGATTAAAAAAAATTTTTAAAAAAAGAAAACAAAAAGAGTATTTCAGACATTCACCAGAGGGTGAACTAACTTGATATTGCCAACTTATGACAGCAAAGTCCAGGGCTGCATGTGGGTGATGTTCTTTGTTGTCAGGATGCACGTGTGATGCCTCTGGCGATCAGGGGTTTGTCCCGGCAGCTCAGTTCTAGTCTCGAACGAGGAGGTGCAGCGAATCAGGCATCACCCTGCTGTTCACCCTTGCTTCACCCAGGCTTGTCCTGGCAGCTCAACGTTGGGCTTGAAGGAGAGGCATGGGGGGGGGTTCAGGCTCACCCTGGCAGCTCAGTCTTTACCTCTGCCTGCGGGCGCAGTCCATCAATGTCTGTGGTTGGCGCCATGGTCTAGCCACCTAACCACCGGGTGGCGCCACGGTGTATTTTTAATGCATTGTGTACTTGGTAATGACGATTAGTTATCAGAAGACAGTGAAGAAAATATCCACAGAATAAAAACCTTATGTTTAGCTATTTGAAAATCTCTTTTGTCACTGCTGTTTACCAGCATATTTTTATAATGGACCAATTTGCGTTAAGTGTCATTTGAAAAATATATAATTCACCCTCCAATAGTCAACGGGAGCAAACATCTAGTGAGATTGCAGATAGCTGTAAGAATAATGGGGCTGGTAATAGCAGGTGTTTTGAACACATCCTTGTCATTGGCGAAGAACCTCATAGTGCAAAGGACTTTGACAGGGTCAATTTTTTTAAACATGTTCAAGGAAATGTTCTTAAACAATACATAAAAGGCTCTCCGAGATAGGACACAAATTGAGCCCCCTATTAGGGGGCAAGGCAAGGTGACTGAACACTTTGGTCCTGTTCAGAGTGATCTGTACTTCAATAATAATCTGGCAGCCAGCTTTCTAACACAGTAGTGATTGGCAAATACGTAACGCTCATAAATCAGTGGAATGTTATTTTCTGTCATAGCTAGAGATTAGACAATAGGCAATAGACAAAAGGTGCAGGAGTAGGTCATTTGGCCCTTTGAGCCAACACTGCCATTTAATGTGATCATGGCTGATCATCCCCAGTCAGATTAAATAATACATTTTAATTGCAGCTACTGGTCTACTGTATCTCGTTGCATCAACTGATAGGAACCACCAAGGATTTATTTGTGCAAAGAGCATAAGGCCGGAAGGTCGATGGGGTCAGGTAGCATTTGATAAGGAATGGACAAACGTTGTTTAGGGTCATGATCCTCCTTCAGGCTGATGGAGTAGGGGTGAGAATGCTGGCAAAAGAGGCGAGGGTGGGTCTTTGACTAGCCAGTGAGTGGCAGCAGAGGGGTGGAATGAGTGACAAAGCTACAGGTGAAAATGAGACAAAGGAGTAAAAGATAAGGGGTAAAACAAAAAGGAGGACTGAAATGTAAAGCCAGAAGGAGGCAGGTAGCAGGGAGTGGATTTAGACAGGAATGACAGTGTAGTGTAGGATTCGGGGACGGAAGATAAGTGAATGGAGGAAGTGGGAACAAGCAGGGTGACTAAAGTGGCGGAAGATGGTGGGAGAAATATAGGTGCACCAGGGTGGCGTGAGCTGTGCAGGGGAAAGGGAGGTGGGTAGGAGGGACACTATTTGAAATTGGAGAATTCATTGTTCATACCATTGGATTGTATAGTACTCAAACAGAATATGAGGTGCTGCTCTTCCAGTTGGCATCTGGCCTCACCCTTGGCAATGGAAGAGGCCAAGAACAGAAAGGTCAGTCTAGGTCTTATAGAAACTTATAACATTATTAATGGATTGGACAGGCTAGATGCAGGAAAAATACTCTCGATTTTGGGGGTGTTCAGAACCAGGGGTCACACAGTTTAAGAGTAAGGAGTAGGTCATTTAGGACTGAGATGAGGAAAATCTTTTTCACCCTGGGAGTTGTGAATCTGTGGAATTCTCCGTCACAGAAGGCAGTGGAGGCCAAGTCACTGGATGTTTTAAAGATGTAGCTCTTGGGGCTAACGGAATCAAGGGATATGGGGAAAAGGCAGGAACGGGGTACTGATTAAGGATGATCAGCCATGATCACATTGAATGGCGGTACTGGCTCGAAAAGCCGAATGGCCTACTCCTGCACCTAATTTCTATGGATCTATGGGAAGAGGAATGTGACCTGAAATGGTCAGCTCCAGGCCTTGTCAGACAGAAGGTACACAAAAATGCTGGAGCAACTCAGCGGGTGCAGCAGCATCTATGGAGCGAAGGAAATAGGCAACATTTCGAGCCAAAACCCTTCTTCAGACTGATAGGGGGCGGGGGCGGAGGGGAGAAGAAAGGAAAAAGGAGGATTAGGAGCCCGAGGGCTGAGGGAGAGCTGGGAACGGGAGGAGACAGCAAGGGCTAACAGAATTGTGAGAATCCAATGCTCATGCCACCAGGATGCGGACTCCCCAGAAGCAAATGTGGCTGTGGTATCGAGTCTGGGTTAGGATGTGGTCATAGAGTTGGAGGAAAGGGGGAATCACAGAGTGGGAGCAGTTACAGAGAAGGTTGTGAAACTGTCTCCGGAGAGGGGAAGAGAACTTCTTCAAAGTAGGCATACCTTGAGGAGATTTCGCAGAGGAGTAGACCAAATGTTTAAGAAGGAACTGCAGAAGCTTGCCAGATAGAGCTCAACTGTCCAATAAATTGTCCCCTAGTCTATACTTGGTCTCGCTGAAGTTAAGGACACCACATTGGGAAGCATCCAATACAATAGGCGAGGTTGGAAGAGGTGCTTGTGAACCTTGGTCTCACCTGGACGGTTGCCGAGGTCCCAGGATTGAAGTGAGGGGGGAGGTTTTAACAGTTTGTGAAGTTCACATTATTGAAGACAGTGATAAACGCATAATTATTAAATACATTCCAATAGTTTACCGAGGGGGAAGACAGCTTGGAGCAAAAGAGATGTCCACTCACCCTACAACCACTATAATGAAATCTAGTAAATTCCAGCCGTTCCTGAGGTACGCATTGGGATGAAAGAGAAGTCCATAAGCTATTACTTTCAAAAAAGCCTCCACTGTAAAAATGATGAGAAACAGGTATTCCACTCGCTCCTGTAAGAGAAAAATAGATAAAATCGTGTTATCACGTTGATATTAGTATGAAATGAAAAAAAAACATGTGCAAATTAGATTGGAGATTGTCCACTAATTAACAGTATCTTAATACAAATCCAAGCAAACCATTCCATGTACCGCTGAACCCGAATATATTTGAGGGTCCATCCATATGCATATTAAAATCAAGTTTTAAAAAATAGGTTCAGAACCAGGCTATATGGATTCCACAACTCCCCACTCTCTCACCCCCCCCCACCCCCCCATCTTGTGTACTTATTTATACACTGAAATCGAAATCACAGCATTAATAATAATAATAATGGATGGGATTTATATAGCGCCTTTCTAGATACTCAAGGCATTTTACATCGTATTATTCATTCACTCCTCAGTCACACTCGGTGTTGGTGAGCTACTTCTGTAGCCACAGCTGCCCTGGGGCAGTCTGACGGAAGCGTGGCTGCTAATCTGCGCCTACGGCCCCTCCGACCACCACCAGTCACTCACACACATTCACACACATTCACACGCAGGCAGAGGTGGGTGAAGTGTCTTGCCCAAGGACACAATGACAGTATGCACTCCAAGCGGGATTCGAACCGGCTACCTTCCGGTCACCAGCCGAACACTTAGCCCATTGCACCATCTGTCGTCCCACAGCATTCAACATACTCACCAGTTGGCTCAATATTCAATACTCGACGTACTCAACCAATGGCTCTAATGGATGCAAAATCTAACAGCTGTAAATCTATGGGAAGAGAAATTTCACCCCATTCCAGTCTTCTCTCTTAAATTCAATAGAAGATGGGCCCATTCTTATTTCTCAGCCCAGGAATCAATCTGGGAAGTGTACACTACACAATATTCAAGGCAAGTATATTCTGAAGAAGGGTTTCGGCCCGAAACTTTGCCTATTTCCTGCGCTCCATAGATGCTGCTGCACCCGCTGAGTTTCACGAGCATTTTTGTCTACCTTCGATTTTCCAGCATCTGCAGTTCCTTCTTAAATACGAGTATATTCTTCCTGAGTATGGTGACCAATACTGTGCAACGTGTAGTGCAACTGTTTAGTTCAAGGAAGGTTTTGAAAAAAATAATAATCAAATTATTATTCAAAGGCAGGAACGGGGTACTGATTGGGGATGATCAGCCATGATCACATTGAATGGCGGTGCTGGCCCGAAGGGCTGAATGGCCTATTCCTGCACCTATTGTCTATTGTCTATTGAATTGCCTGAATTGTCTGATGAGGAAATGTCATATTGATTAGGCCTGCATCTATTAGAGTTCAGAAGAGTAAGAGAGGCCTTGATTGAAACATTCAAGATCCTAAAGGGTCTTGGCAAGGTGGATCTGGAAAGCATGTTTCCTCTATTTAGAAAATATAGAACTGGGGGTCACTGTCTAAAATAAAAGGTCATTCAATTAAGGTGGAGATAAGGCAGAATTCTATCTCTCTGCGGGTTGGTTGTAAATCTTTGAAATACATTCTCAAAGGACAGTAGGAGGTAAAGTCTTCGAATATGTTACAGCATTTTTAAAAATAGACTTTAAAAGAAAGGAGATGAATAGTAATTGCAGGGAGACGGCAGAGTTTTAGGTAATGAACCACATGGTAAGGGTTACCGTACTAAAGTATTTTAAGGCAAAACGTATCATTCAATTTGATTTAGCGTTCCAATGAAAATGACTAAACAAACAGAAGTAAAAGTTTTTAATAGTGGACAGGCATGAGAAAAGATCCAGCAAAATACACTAGAAACAGCTACTTGGAGATATATCAGTATCTGAGAAACAAGCATTAAAGGAAGTGTCAACAATGGCTGAGGTAAATATATTCCCTACGAGAGGAAGAGGGATATCGGACTGCAACAACTTCAGATTCTAGATTGCAACAACTCCTTACTCTTCACTATCATCTCCATAGATGTTGTCCAACATACACAGTAGGGTATGAAAGGCAGTTTATGACAAATAGCAAAAGCTTAATACTGAAAAATCCTTAAGGAGTGCAGAAGATACAATGGCAAGATTATAAAAGGAAATTTGGGATATGAGGGGTAACTGTTTTACCACAGTGTGGTTCTTTCTGGAACGTGCTGTCAGAAGAGGTTGTTAAAGGATTAGGCATCATTCAATGGGATAAATCCTCAGGCACTGGTGAAATATAATTCAAAATAAATGGACCAAATTGTCTCCTTTTGTGCAGTAGGTCCCTATTATTTATTTCAATGCTACAGAGAGTGTATAGCTTGATCATTAACGAACGACCATTGACCCAAACGGCAGAGTTAAATCCCACAAGAGATGGGAAATGTAAACTCATGTGATTAAATACATTTGGGATTTTGCAAAAAATAGGCTAGTTAATGGTAACGTCAAAAAATCCATCAGATTCACTAATATCCTGCAGGAAGAGAACATTATCAAATTGAAATTGACCTTCATGTCACTTCAAACCTCCCAATGTGATTAGCTATTAGCTACTTCTGAAATAACCTAACGATCACAATCACAATAATACTTTATTAGTCAAGTATGTTTTGCAACCTACGAGGAATTTCATTTGTCAAGTCAGTCATACAAATAAAAAGCAACGGAACACACAGAATACATTTTAACATAAACATCCACCACAGTGACTCCTCCACATTCCTCAATGAGATGGAAGGCAGGAAAAAGTCCAATTTCTTCGATAGCAATAAATGCTTCCTCATTAGTAAGATCCAATTCTGGTGAACGAATAAAGTTTGTATCATCTGAAATTTAGCACCCTGCACCCCCAAATCTAGGCCAGCCATCAATATACGTTAAAATAAAAAGCAAGAGCTTTAACACCTATCATAGTGAGGGTGAGTTAATAGTGAAGATTGCCACTATTCACCTCCCTCCAGACCAAAAATACAGCTATCCAGCACCACTCTTTGTTCTCTGTTAACTAACCAACTATCTATATTTTATGCCATGCATTTCAACTTTGCTTATAGGCCTGTCAGATACAGGACTCTTCGCCATATTGGTCCATTAATCTCATCTCATCCTTTACCTCCTCAAAAGATTAAATAATTTCCCTTCAAATATA